>NC_045452.1:33610443-33743191 GCF_002776525.5 Piliocolobus tephrosceles
ATACACATGTATATAAAAAAGGTTTATACATATAAACTTTATATATATAAACTTTATATATGTATATATAGTTTATATATGTTTATATATAAACTTACATATATAAAGTTTATATATATGTTTATAGTTTATAAAGCTTATATATGTTTATATATAAAAACTTTTATTTATATATAAAATGTAAATATATATAATTAAAATAAAATATAAAAATATATTTTTATAAATATAAAAAACTTTATACACATGTATATAAAAAAGGTTTATACATATAAACTTTATATATAAACATATGTATATAAAGCTTTTTTATATATATATATAAACTCAGACCCAGTCTTCTTCTTATGAATCTGCCTGGAGAGGAAGAAAGAGGAACTGTGGTCTCATATGTGCCAGAGTTTGGACCCTAACATTGCCACTTTTGTAGGCTAACACCCAGAACTACCTCCGTTGTGTCACATCTAAGATGAGGAAGCCACACTGCCCTTGTGGTGCACGCGGAGCCATGCTGCAGGAGCACCATCGGCAGGGAGCACCAACACACAGTACTCACAAAGGAGTGAGGAGTTCAGCCTGCCTCCATTACTTCCATTACTTCCATTACTTCCATTACTCCATACCTCCATTACTTCTGCCGCACAAAATCCTCCAGTCACGCTGAATTCTACCCTTGCAGGTGTCCTGCAGCTGTGACAATGCTGAAGGGAGGGTGGAGAATGTGACCCCAGAGCTCCCTCACCTCGAGCTGGGTGGCATCTGGACCATGTGAAGGGCTCTGGAGGGCAGGGCACCACCACCCATCCCTGCCACCCAATCAAAAGAGTCCTTAGGTGCTGGGGCACCTCCCACCCAGTGTGTCTGTGCTCCATGCAGCAGTGCGCAAGACCTCCTTAAAGTGGGGCTCGCACCAAGATGGCAAAGCATTTCCTAATGCAGTGGGTCAATCGTCCAGCTCAAAGGACAGCCTTGGAGTTGGACAGACCAGCCCCCGCAACCAGACTGGTGGAGCTGGGGCCTGCAATTTTGGGTAGAAACACTGAGAAGAAACACTGAAAGAAGGTCAAGGAGAGAGACGAGCATTAATGGGGGAAGAATGCTACAAGAAGGAGCAGCGAGGTCAGAGGTCACAGGCCCCAAACCACCCATCTGGTAGGAGATGCCAACACACCTCTCTCCTTTACAGTTCCCACAAGCACACCCCACAAAAGTAATAAAGATGCAGAATATATTAACAGCACAAACAACATGATAGTACATATGTGTGTCTGTGTGTGTATAAAACCCTGTACCTGACAAGTAGAGGTAACACGTTCTCCTAAGGCTGTCAGAGAACAAAATAAAAATTGTTAACGTTTTAGTTCACAATGCAGGTTTCAGCAAATGTTGAAAACATGGAATCCACAGAATGTACCTGCTACTCAGTAGGCAATTAAATATCATTAGCAAAAGATAACTTTACAATTCCCTTGGACATAACACTTTTTAAACATTTCTAGATAAGAAATGGATGAAATCAGAAAACAGACCTCAACAATAATAAAATCATTGCATGCCAAGATTTGTAGCAAACAGCTGCAGCAGGACTCACAGTAACGTTTACAACTTTTAAAAGGAGTAAAGAAACACAAAATTAGTGAGTCACAAATCCCATTTAAGAAGTTAGGAAAAGAACAGAAAGTATCCAAGTATCCACAGAAAGTAGAAAGAAGGTAATAACAAAGAAAAGTTGAGAAGTTAGGCAAAGAAACAAAGGCAACTGAGAAGATCAGTAAATATAAAATTTGGTTCTTAAAGTCTAAATAATATACAACCCTCTGACAAGATTAATCAAGAAAAACAACTGCGAAGGCACAGGGGATGTAGTCATGTGAAGGAAGCCATGCCTTCTGGTTCTGGACAGGATGGAATACACACCTTTCTCCCTCTTCCTCCTGCTGAGCACAGCCAACAACTATGGACACTGCATGTGGAACAAACAGAAGAGAACCCTGAAAGCTGGATGCAAGAAGGGGGACTGGCTGGGGCCCTTGGGATTTGACGAATGACATAGCAGTGAGTTCACTATTCTTTGGGTTTCTTATTTGTTTGTGTTTCCTCCTGTATATTTCAGACAAGTCACTGGAAAAGCTTGCAATTTAAAAATGCCAAAGGATACACATCAAAAAAAAAAAAAAAAAAGTCTGAAGAAAACTCTCTCTAGGGAAAGGAATGGGTAAAGGGGAACCTATTAAGTCAGAAAGCATTTGACAATACCTGCCCTACTCCATGCAGAGAGGACAGCACACACACAGCACCCTGCCCTGCCAGAGCGGCTGAGCTGGGAGCCTTGGCTTCCACTCCCACCCAGCAGTACCAAGCACCCTTCTCCCCAGCAATGGTGTCCCCAGGATGCAGGGAGGAGCCTGGATCTCCACCCTAGCTTGCTGGTAACAAGACATCCCTTCCCCACGGTGTCAACAGAGGCCAAAACAGAAGACTGATGTAAGATTTAGACCCTCACAACATAATAACCTATACTTCCAGGATACAAACAGAAATTATTTGTCATGCCAAACATTAGGCACACCTCAACATGAAAGAGAAAAGAAAATCAACAGAAGCCAATACTGAGATAAGAGAGATGCTAGAATTCCTTTACCAGGATTTTAAAGCAGCTTCACTGAGCCTTTTACAGACAGGCTTAAACCAAGTTTCTAAAAAAGCCTCAGCAAATAAGTAGGCTACATGGAGAATGAACAACAAACAAACAAAATAAACCCAATAAAAAATGAAACAATCTCAATATCCCTACAGCAATTAAAGAAATTGAATTTATCATTTATCATACCAAGTGGGAATCTATTTGAATATCCTGAGAGCAAATGGAGAAACTCCAACTCCTACTTGTAGACTCTAAGTTCCAGGAAAGTAACAAGAAAATACAACACAATGAAACAAAAAAGAACTATTAGGGAGTTCAGTGGAAATTTAAGCCATGCTGAAGGGCCTAAGTCCTCAAGGATCTCAGAAATATACAACGAAGATTCACTTCTGCACTGAGAACTGCCTGAAAGAAAACTGCCCAAAGCAAAACACAAATTCAGCCAGCCTGCAACACGAGGCATTTCTGTATTGAAAGTGCTAGATGGGGTTGTTTGTTTTTCTCTTGTATATTTGTTTGAGTTCTTTATAGATTCTGGATATTAGCCCTTTGTTAGATGAGTAGATTGCAAAAATTTTCTCCCAATCTGTAGGTTGCCTGTTCACTCTGATGGTAGTTTCTTTTGCTGTGCAGAAGCTCTTTAGTTTAATGAGATCCCATTTGTCAATTTTGGCTTTTGCTGCCGTTGCTTTTGGTGTTTTAGACATGAAGTCCTTGCCCATGCCTATGTCCTGAATGGTACTACCTAGATTTTCTTCTAGGGTTTTTATGGTAATAGGTCTAACATTTAAGTCTCTAATCCATCTTGAATTCATCTTCGTATAAGGAGTAAGGAAAGGATCCAGTTTCAGCTTTCTACTTATGGCTAGCCAATTTTCCCAGCACCATTTATTAAATAGGGAATCCTTTCCCCATTTATTGTTTTTGTCAGGTTTGTCAAAGATCAGATGGTTGTAGATGTGTGGCATTATTTCTGAGGGCTCCGTATGTTTATTGCGGCACTATTCACAATAGCAAAGACTTGGAATCAACCCAAATGTCCATCAGTGACAGACTGGATTAAGAAAATGTGGGACATATACACCATGGAATACTATGCAGCCATAAAAAAGGATGAGTTTGCGTCCTTTGTAGGGACATGGATGCAGCTGGAAACCATCATTCTTAGCAAACTATCACAAGAAGAGAAACCCAAACACCGCATGTTCTCACTCATAGGTGGGAACTGAACAATGAGCTCACTTGGACTCGGGAAGGGGAACATCACACACTGGGGCCTATCATGGGGAGGGAGGAGGGATTGCATTGGGGAGTTATACCTGATATAAATGATGAATTGATGGGTGCTGACGAGTTGATGGGTGCAGCACACCAACATGGCACAAGTATACATATGTAACAAACCTGCACGCTATGCACATGTACCCTAGAACTTAAAGTATAATAAAAAAAAAAAAAAAAAAGAAAGTGCTAGAGAAAGAGAGATCCAGAGGAGGCGATCTCGGCTCACTGCAAGCTCCGCTTCCCGGGTTCACGCCATTCTCCTGCCTCAGCCTCCTGAGTAGCTGAGACTACAGGCACCCGCCACTGCGCCCGGCTAATTTTTTTGTATTTTTAGTAGAGACGGGGTTTCACCATGGTCTCTATCTCCTGACCTTGTGATCCGCCCGCTTCAGCCTCCCAAAGTGCTGGGATTACAGGCGTGAGCCCCTGCACCCGGCCAGAAGAACATAATTTAAAATAGTATTGGAACATCTCAGAAGTGGAATGGCAAGAAAACAGGAAGGTATTTTATTATTGACAGAACTCAAGAACAAACTAGATATTTTTTTTCAGAAATGAAAAGTAGAAGAAATGTAAGAGTAAGGAGACATCACAGAAGGCAGAAGAAGAAAACAGAAAGAAGAGAATGAAAATAATTAAACAGAAAGAGAGGTAAAAAAGGTTCAGGAGAACATGACAGACACAAAAGACAGGCAAAAGAGATCCAACATACACACAACTGCGATTCCTGTTGCATCTTCCAAGAGCGTGGGGAGACACAGTCCTGCGTTAATGACAAGGATATGTTCTGAGGAATGCACTGTTAGGTGATTTCATCACTGTGCAAACATCATAGAATATATTTACCCAAACCTAGGTGAGAGAGCCTACACACCTAGGCTAGATGGTGTAGCCTAATGCTCTTAAGCCACAAAGCGATACACAACACATTACTGTACCGAAGGCAACTGTAGGCAACTGTGACACAGTTGTAAGTATTTGTGTTCCTAAACATATCTAAACAACATAGAAAATGTTCCATGAAATATGGTATAAGAGATTTTAAAAGGCCGGGTGCAGTGGCTCATTTCTATAATCCCAGCACTTTGGAAGGCTGAGGCAGGAGGATCACCTGAGCCCAGGAGTATGAGACCAGCCTAGGGAATATAGAGAGACCTCGGCTTTATAAAAAATTTTAAAATTCTCCTGGTGTGGTGGCACATGCCAGCTATTCAGGAAGCTGAGGCGGGAAGATCACTTGAGCTCAGGAGGTCAAGGTTGCAGTGAGCCGATAATAAAACGGTACATCTATCTAGGGCACTTACGATGAATGGAGCTCACAGGACTGGAAGTTGCTCTGGGTAAGTCCGTGAGTGAGTGGTGAGTAAATATGAAGGCTTGGGACAGGATGACTACTGTAGACTTCAGAGATACTGCACACTTAGGCTATACTAAATTTATGAAGATATTTTTCTGTCTTCAATAAATTAAATTAGTTTACTCTAACATTTTTACTCTATAAGCTTTTAAATTTTTATAGCTCTTAGCTTAAAACACACACACACACAAATTGTACAGCACCACAAAATATTTTCTTTATATCTTTATTCTATAAGCTTATTTCTAATCTTAAAATTTTTATATTTTTACTTTTAAACTTTTGATTAAAAACTAAGACATAGAGCTGGGCGCTATGGCTCATGCCTGAAATCCCAGCACTTTGGGAGGCTGAGGCAGGCGAATCACTTGAGGTCAGGAGTTTGAGATCAGCCTGACCAACATGGTGAAACCCCGTCTCTACTAAAAATACAAAAATTAGCCAGGTGTGGTGGCAGGTGACTATAATCCCAGCTACTTGGGAGGCTGAGGCAGGAGAACTGCTTGAACCTGGGAGGTGAAGGTTGCAGTGAGTCAAGTTTGCACCACTGCCCTCCAGCCTAGGTGACAAAGTGAGACTCCATCTCAACAACAACAACAACAAAACTAGACATAAACACACAAATTAGCCTAGGCCTACACACAGTCAGAATCACCACGGTGTAAAGCAACATATTTAAGATACTAAAGAGAAAAATATGAACCAAGGATTTTATGGAGCCAAATTACCCTTCTCCTGTGAAGGCTTCAGATAAAAAGATACGACTCCACAAGAACACAGATAATATTTTTCTGATGAGCCCATCGTGAAGAACCTACTATAAAATGGGGTTGGGCCAACCACGAAATAATTGGAGAAGCTTTGTCATAAGGTATGGTGATAAGTGTCAAACACATTTAACTACTGAACTAGGACTAAATGATGGAGTTAAGGGTGACAGGATAATATGTAATCATTAAATGTGCTTAAAACATAAAATTAATACACTAATGAAATGGGAGAAGAGGTGGGAGAGCAAACGAACATTAGGAGTGGCAGAGGAGGAAGAAGAGACTTTTGGCTGATTTTAATATTGCATACAATAGTAAGTCAATAGAAATTATGTAAAAAAGAGGGGTTTATGCAAATTATATAGAGTGATAATATAAAGCCAAGGAAAAAAATACAAACCTTCCTAAAAGTGAAAAGAAATATGAACATGGAGGAAAAGTTTACTAAATTGAAGAATTCATGTATGCACACATTTGTTCATGTTTTCAAAAAGAAAAAATGGAAAGATTAAAAAATTTAAAAGCTACTTACAGGGGAAGGGAGGGAACTGAATGGAGAGAAAGGGAGGGAAGTGAGACTTTTGTGAATAGCCCTTGCAATAATTTTGACTTTAGAATCATGTAAATGTTTGTATTTTACATAATCAAATGCAGGAATTTCAGTTGAACCTATAACCACAGAGAGGAGTGGGCACTGACCTTAAAACACAGGAATCTGACTGCACATCCTCAAGGGAATATATTATACAGACAGAAAAAAGTGCAAAGAGATATACTGCTCTAAATTTAGTCATTAATCATGATACTGGTATTATTCTCCAAACCTGTTACACATTTATTTAGGCTAAAACAAATAAGTAATCATGGTAATGATGAGAGAAAAGAAAAACTAGTATAAATTTAAAATTTTTAAGTTAAAATAATGTAATCTTAAACATGATTTAGAAATATTTACCTTAATTTTCTCTTCTTTTAAAATTACAAAGATTTATTTCTGTTCACTAAATTATAAAAAAGCAATGACAACCCAATTGCAACGAGCATTCCTAATACTCACGCTGTGGTCTCTAACAATTATTCCCCAAATAGTATTATTATTAGTTGGACAAAAACAGGCCTCCTACAAGAGTTTGATTCCGGGCGGTCTGTGGAAGAAAATATAAAAGGTAAGGTGGGAACACATATGACAGAAGGCAATAAAGCCATCCAAGATTGATGTGGTTACATCAGAAAGATAGGGGAGTCCAAAAACCACAGAACAATTTGAGTAAAGAAATGGCAGCTGCACTGGCCAAACTCCACTGTGTGTATACCATCCACCAGTTAATAATAATGCTTCACAGGGAAAGAAAACCAGGCAAAGACAAACTCACAGGACAACACTGGGGCTTCCAGAAACCAGCTCGTCCCAGTGAGAAAGAATGAGTGCAAAGAATGAAGCATCTATCCTGCCTTTCTGGCATGAACCACAATTTAGGTAACCAAACAGCCCTAGTGGATGAGGCAAACGTTATTCCACATAGATGAATCCCAACTAATAAGTACAGACAGAATAACGCAATTAGAAAATCACCATTCTGCAACCCCTAACGGTGTACTGCATCCAGGCAATGACCATCAGTGAATATTGACAGCAAGCTGCAAGGCTGGTGGGGAACCCAGCAGTGGCGGATCAGGCTGACCCCCTAAGCTCGCTCCTCAGTCTCAGCACCAGTGAAGGAGAGGCCAGACCACATGCCTCATGATGCCATGCAGTACAACGTGCAGTGCCACTCAGGAGGCTCGCTCACCTCACAGGAAAAATAACTCTGAATGGAATCACGCCTCGGATCTACCAGAGCAAACATGGGGTTACAGGTGGGCTCTGCACCACGCCAGAGGAGGCAGCCAGCCAAATCCAGAATGTAGGCATTCCACACGGCTGCGAACCCCAAGAGGCAGAGAACCCAGGGCTACAAGTGGGCCTTTGACATGAAACTGCCTGTAGGAGAATTTCCACATGCACGTAGCCATGTCCTATAACGTGAAGCTAGGGCGCCGTGGCCTGTCCTCCTCACAGCACTGTCCCTGGGCTCCAAGAGCCAGCATCCTGGGAGCCCTGTAGCACCGTGCTACTGCCTGTGGCTTGGACACGGACGTCACATAACATCATTTCCGCTGGAGGCACATGCCTGCCCAGATGAAAGGGGGATCACGATCCCCTCCCTGGTGGGAGGCACATCAAAGTCACAGTGTAAGAGCACGTGGGACGGGAGATACAGACCACAACGAAACATCATTTATCTTCGCTGCACTGCCAAACATTCAGAACACTGGTGGGACTAGAGGTCATCTGTGGCACTAACACGCTGCTGGGGGATGGGAATCGATACCTGTGCTTTGAAACATGGTCCTGGGAGTGCCTGAAAGTTCGCCTTTCACAGACTTTATGATGCAGCAATTCCACTTCCTTAAACCACAAACACCTGACATGTGCACCAAAAGAAACACACAGGAATGTCCACAGAAGCATCACTCACAATGGCAAGCGAGCTGCATGCCCTGCTGGGAGAACACATAAATCATGCATATTCACACAGAGCAACACCACGCAGCCGGGTGCAGAAACTGCAGCTCTGCCCAGAAACACACACGAATCTAAGACAACTTGTGTGTAACTAAAAAGAACAGATTTGGGAAGTCTATAAAGAGACTGACACCACTTTCTAAGAGTTCAGAAACAAGCAATCTTGTGTAGTAAAATAAAATTATTTTAAAGAGAAAACAAAATTCAGGATCACAGTAACGTCTGGTAGAGGAAGATCCAGAAGAGGAAGCACCCGCGGCAGCACGGGTCATCTCGCTTAGCCTGGGCGTGGGTTCATGGCTGTTCACGAGAAAGCTGCGCTCCGCAGCTCACGTTACATATGTGTCATATGCTAGTTCTCACATGTCACAGCATTTTAATGAATAAACTGGAAAGTGTAGCCAAGTATTGCAAGCAGAGGAGCCAGCACGCATGATCCCGGACCAGGTAGCGTGCAGTGCTTACAAAGGATGGCAGGAAGGCCAAGACGCTGTCATGGAGATGAGGCCCAGCAGGGCAGGAAGGCATGACCAGCAGGCCTGGCCACAGGCAGCACCAAATCCCATTCCAGGTGCCAGGAAAGGCACACACAGGCCTGGTGTAGGTGGGCTGCCCTCTGGCCACTGCCTGGGTGGACTGGTCTTGGAGACTGGATGGTAAGGATTGGGGAGAGTCAGGGTCCACTTTGGGGGCAGAATTGGGAGGGTCTGAATCAGATGAGTAAGGAGGAACCAGGAAGGGGTCCGAGGTTCCTTCTGTTTGTATCCCCCACAGATCTGCTGACATCGGCCCCTGGAGCAGGGCAGCCCATGGCCAGGAAAGCAGGCAAAGCTCTGAGCAGACCAGGCAGCCCCTCTGTAAGGCTGAAGGAGGAGCTGCTGAGGGTGGCCTACACCCCCTGTCATCTCGGGGCCACCTTGCCCCTCTGGTGATCAAGGACTCACAGACCTCTTGCTCAGATTCTGGAAGATGGGCAGCTTTTTGTTTGGTGAGGTTACCTGCCTGCGGCCACAGCTTCCCCTGTCGACCTGAGATCCAGACCCCACCCAGCCTGGGGCCTGTTCCCCTGGGGTTGCCGTGACGCTAGTCTTCTGCAGTCTCTTCTCCCCAGGGCACAAGGCTCAGGCCTCCTGCTGGTCAAGCTCAAGATCCTGGGCCCAGGGTCTGTGTGCCCCTGGCCCAAGTTGGCAGGTGTAGCCTGGCTCGAAAATGGTTCAGGAGAAGCTGATCCGCTATGCAGCCTCGTCTGCCAGAACCAGGGTCCAAGTCCATGGGCAGCCCGCAGGGATGTGGGGCCATGCCCAGGCTCCGTCTTCCTCACACAGGGGCCATGTGGCCAGGCCAGGCCCAGCACACCATGTGAGTGCCCGGGATGCTGAGGCAAGTTAGGTTTGAACCCTGGATCTGTATTTCTGCCTCTCTGACCTCTCAGATGCA
Organism: Piliocolobus tephrosceles; assembly: GCF_002776525.5. Taxonomy (NCBI): domain Eukaryota; kingdom Metazoa; phylum Chordata; class Mammalia; order Primates; family Cercopithecidae; genus Piliocolobus; species Piliocolobus tephrosceles. The sequence goes on from NC_045452.1 coordinate 33,620,502, forward strand.
AAGGGACTTGCAGAGCAGTTCCTTAAGGTGCTCCAGGTCAGTGCTGTCTGTGACTGGGAGCTGATGGCCCACAGGGAGGTGTGGAGACCTGTGCTATCACTCCTGTGGCCTTCAGAGTCCGAGGCCCTGTCCTCTCGAGGCTGCATCCCACAGGGTCCTAAGGTCCTAAGGGCCTCTGCCAAAGGCGGGGCACACAGTCCAGATCGCGGGGCCAACAGAGCTGCCTGTCGGCTGCAAGGATGAAAAAGCGCCTCCCACCAGGACATTTCTTTTTTTTTTTTTGAGACGGAGTCTCGCTCTGTCGCCCAGGCTGGAGTGCGGTGGCCGGATCTCAGCTCACTGCAAGCTCCGCCTCCCGGGTTCACGCCATTCTCCTGCCTCCGCCTCCCGAGTAGCTGGGACTACAGGCGCCCGTCTCCTCGCCCGGCTAGTTTTTTGTATTTTTAGTAGAGACGGGGTTTCACCGTATTAGCCAGGGTGGTCTTGATCTCCTGACCTTGTGATCCGCCCATCTCGACCTCCCAAAGTGCTAGGATTACAGGCTTGAGCCACCGCGCCCGGCCCCACCAGGACATTTCTAAACCAGGAGAAAAGGACGCGGGTCAGATACGTCAGCTCTGCCACAAGGTGGCAGCAGAGGTCCACGGTCATTCTCCAGCTCCCAGGAAATCCTTCCCCTGGCTTCTCCCAGACCAAGGTGCCTCCTGGGCTTGGCTCTAACCCAGGGGTCTGCAGGCCCCACTGGCTGCCCATTTCTGCAATCCACATTTCCCCGGAGCACGGTCTCACCCTCGCCTTGACTCGTGGTCTGCAGTTGCCTTCCAGCACCAGGGCAAGGCCACACACGCTGCAGACCGCGTGGCCCACAGAACCCAAGCCACCTGTCCCATCCTGACCTGGGTCATCACAGGCCCTCACAGGGATTGCCAGCAGCCCAGCCAAAGCGCCAACACTGCATGACATCTTCTTGGGCCTGGCACTCCTATCCATGGGTGACAAGAGTTCCCAGACAGCAAAGCGACGAGGTAAAATGGAGCCCATGGGGCCAGGTAGGTGTGATGACCTCACAGGCAGCAAAGGTGCGCTGGCCCGTGGTGCCCACTGCCGTGGCAGCCAGACTAGGTTCCCTAGGACGGATACACTTGACATGGACACACCAAAAACTCCCGAGAGCCGGAGAAGGCCAACACCAGTCCCTTCAGAGAAGAAGACGAGGTCCGAGTTGGTCCATGGGTCAGAGCCGGTGGCTGAAAGGGAGGCCCAGACTGCAGGGAAGACCCACAACAGTCCTGCGGGTACAGCAAACATTCACCCCCCTTCTCCAGCGGGCCTGACCGCGTGGTGGGCAGAGTGAGTGGCCAGGCCCTGGGCCTTCAGACAATGGCTGGGTAGTGGCCAGGCCCCCGGTCTTCGGACAATGGCTGGGTCTGGGGCCTGAGCTCCTGCCCGCTCCAGGGGACGCAGACACCATCACGGACCCACAGTTAAAATGACAGACGGAGCCTGGCCCGAGTCCATCTGGCAGAGGCCCTGTGCCCCACACCCATCTGCTAGACGTTTTGGCACAGCCCTGGGCAGAGGCGCCCAGCAGCTGCCAGACAAGCCCTCTGGCCCCAGCCGTGAGCAGGATATTAAGGCAGAAAAGGCCAAGTACAGTCCCTGGGGGTCTTCCCCACCTCAGCCAAGATAGCATCTGGGGAAGACTGTAGAGTCTGGGCTACCATCAAGGACTTCAGGGCTGTGCGGGCGATTGGACCCCTTTCCATTTTCCACTCTAGAAACCAGACGGACTCTGGGGACAACAGTGGCTGCCAGCCTCAGCCTCAGGGTGCCCAATGGCAGTGTCGTGCCAGGTGTTGTCTCCGCACCTGCATCAGCTTACCTGACGGACATGATGCTCCTCCTCCCGTCTGTAAAAAGGATCAAAATTAGACTGCGTGTTCTTGGGAGAAGAGCAAATACATAACCAGCGCTTTCCCTCTGAGCGAAGGGCGTCCTTCCTGCTTGGTCACAGGACAGTCTTCAGAACTCCGACTGCTTTGTTTAGGCTTTATTTTTTAGAGCAGCAAACTGAGCACAAAGCAGAGAGATTTCCTATCTACCTCATCCCCCCACGGCCCCCCACCAGAGCAGTGCATTAGTCACAGCCGAACCCACGTGGGCACAGCACCACCCCTCAGGTCCGGAGTCACAGCAGGGCTCACGCTCGGTGCCGTACTCTGTGGTTTGGGCGAATGTGTAGTGACACGTTTGACACGTATCCACCACGACAGCATCACCCGGAGTATTTTCTCTGTCGTAAAAGTCCTCTGTGATCCACCTACACATCCATCTCTCCGCCCACCTCTTGGCAACCACTGATCTTTATACTATTTTTATAGTTTCGTCTTTTCCAGAATGTCATATAGTTGGAACCATACAGCTTTCACTAAGTAACACGCATTCGAGGTTCCTCCGTGTCTCTTCATGGCTTGACAGCTCATTTCTTTGCAGTGCTGAACCATATTCCACTGTCTGGATGCACCACTGGTTTATGTATTCATTTGCCTACTAAAGGATGTCTTGGTTGCTTCCAAGTGTTGGCAATGATAAACAAAGCTGCTATAAACATCTGTGTGCAGGTTGTCGTGTAGGCTGAAGTTTTCAGATCCTTTGAGTAAATACCAAGGAGCATGACTAATAGATCTTATGGTGAGAGAGTTTTTAGTTTGCAAAATGATGCAACCACTTGGGAAGATACTTTGGCAGTTTCTTACAAAACGTTGGCAGTTTCTTACAAAACATTCTGCAAATGGCAAAACTATAGCGACAATAAAAACATCAGTGGTTGCCAGGGGCTTCACGGGAGGGAGGAGTGAGTACGTGAAGCTCACGGGGACACTGGAGCTCTTCTGTATGACACAGTAATGACAGGGACACATGTCACTGGACACTTGTCAAAACCTGTGTTCAACACAGTGAACCCCAATGCAAACTATGAACAACCATTAATAATAATGAACCAGGCTGGGCGCGGTGGCTTATACCAGTTATCCTAGCACTTTGGGAGGCCCAGGCAGGCAGATCATGAGATCAGGAGATCAAGACCATCCTGGCTAACAAGGTGAAACCCCGTCTCTATTAAAATACAAAAAATTAGCAAGGTGTGGTGGTGCACACCTGTAGTCCCAGCTACTCAGCGAGGCTGAGGCAGGAGAATCGCTTGAACCCAGGAGGCAGAGGTTGCAGTGAGCCGAGATCGCGCCACTGCACTCCAGCATGGGCGACAGTGCGAGACTCCATCTCAAAAAATAATAATAATGTACCAATATTGGTTCATTGTACCACACTTGAGGCAAGATGTATGTAACAGGAGAAGCTCTGTATGAGGGGAGAAGGTGGCACACTCTTTACTTTCCAATCATTTTTCTGTATTGTAAAATAAAACTGCCCTAAAACATAGACTATTAACTTTTCAAAAGTAAAATAAATCCTGAGTTCATAAGGATATCATCAACTGAAAATGGAAATTACAAGGTTTTAGATTTTGATTCCAACCATGAAGGAGTAAGGACTTACGATCCCACAATAAAAACCTTAAGAATTGGACAGAAATAAGAAGCAAATGTGTCCGGGCATTGCACAGCAGGGTGCAGGACTGTGATCTTTCACCTGGCGGAGACGCACGCTGAACTCCTCATCGGCTGCTTTCTAGCACTGTCAAGTTGCTTGCTGCCCATGGCAGTGCAGCACACACAGAAGCTGCTGCCTTGCTGGGGGGCTGAGGACAAAAGGCAAGCATGGGGGCTGCGGCAGTGGCTGGAATATGAGAGATGGGGATAGCAAAGGCAAGAGCTAAGAGGAGACAGTGCCCCCAAACTGCAGGAAGATGTCGGGCAAATACTATGCTGTGCATGCAAGGACTCCATTAGGAATGGCCGAGAGAGAGAGAACTACTGGGGTGTATGAGATGAACAGACACGCTGAATGTCATGTGGTACCATGAGGCAGGGACTGCTCACAGGCCACAGTGGAGGCCCCTCACTCAGCATCCAGGGTGTTCACTTGAGACCCACGAAAGGCTACACCTTAGGAGGAGGACAACATTAAGTTCTAGAGGAAGGGATCGTGAAGACTTTCCTTGACAAAGTTCGACCGAGCCATGACATGAAGTTTCAGTAAATTAGATGCCTGCAGAAATAAAAACCAAAAACAACAAACACAACACCCCAAATTCTTAACAGCGTAGCATGTATGGTCATGTGCCACACAACGACATTTCAGGCAAAACAGACGTGCCATATACCACAGCTGTCCCTTAAAATTAGAATGGAGCTGAAAAGTCCCATCACCCCATGACGCTATGGCCTCATTAGGCAGGAGTGCAGTTGGTTCCTCCCACACTTGCAGTGAAACTGGTGTAAACTCACCTGCTGCACTGCCAGTCACATCAGAGCGTAACTCGTATAATTATTTATAATAGTAATACCTGACAATGATAATAAACAATGGTGTTACTGGTTTGTGTATTTACTATACTATTTTTTACCATTACGCTAGTGTACTCCTACTTATTAAAAAAAAAAAAGTTAATGTAGAACAGCCTCAGGCAGGTCCCTCAGGAGGTGTCAAGAAGCAGGTATTGTGATCACAGCAGAGGACAGCTCCACACCTGTTACTGCCCCTGAAGACCTTCCAGCGGCACAAGTCGTGGAGGTGGAAGACAGTGGCATGCACGATTCGGACCCTGTGCAGGCCTAGGCTAAACGTGTGTGTGTGTGTGTGTGTGTCTCAGTTTTTAACAAAAATGTTTAAAAAGGAAAAGAAAAGAAAGGAAAAGAAATCTTAAAAATGAAAAATTCTTATAATAACATTAAGAAAGAAAATATTTTGGTGCAGCTGTATCCAATGTGTTTGTGTTTTAAGCTAAGGTTATTACAAAAGAGTCAAAAAGTTAAAAAATAAATCTAAAGGTTTATAAAGCAAAAAAGTTACAGTAAGCTAAGATTAATTTATTATTGAAGAAATAAATTTTGTTATATCATAAATTTAGCACATCCCAAGTGTACAGTACTTACGAAGTCTACAGCAGTGCACAGTAATGTCGTGGCCTTCAGATTCACCCACCACTCACTCACTCACCACTCATTCACCACTCACCAACCACTCACCACTCACTCACCACTCACCACTCACTCAACACTCACTCACCACTCACTCACTCACCCAGAGCAACCTCCAGTCCTGCCAGCTCCATTCATAAGTGCCCTACCCAGGTGTGCCATTCTTTATGTTTTATACTGTATTTTTACTGCACCTCTTCTATGTTTCGATGTGTTTAGACACACAATTGCCATTGTGTCACAACTGCGTATAGTATTCAGCACAGTCATGCACTACACAGCTTTGTAGCCTGGGACCAATAGGCTGTACCATACAGCCTAGGTGTGTAGTGGCTGCACCAGCTATGTTTGTGTAAGTACACACCATGATGTTCATACAGGGAGGAAATTGCCTAGCAACACATTTCTCAGCATGTGTCCCTGTCATTAAGTGCCGCACGACTATCCAATGAACATCGTACAAACAAAAAATACTGCACATACATAAACGCAGAAAAACATGCTCCAATATCAGAAAACAAACTTAGTCCATAAAAATAAAGAGATGGCAGATATATTGGGGTTATTGGGTAGGGACTTTTAAAGGAGATATTATAAATTTGTTAGAAAATGAAAGGAAGGCCGGGCATGGTGGCTCACACCCTGGGAGGCCAAGGCAGGTGGATCACTTGAGGCCAGGAGTTCAAGACCAGCCTGGCCAACACGGTGAAACCCCATCTCTACTAAAAGAAAATACAAAAAGTAGCTGGGCGTGGTGGTGGGTGCCTGTAATCCCAGCTACTTGGGAGGCTGAGGCAGGAGAATCCCTTGAACCCGGGAGGCAGAGGTTGCAGTAAGCTGAGATGGCGCCACTGCACTCCAGCCTGGTGACAGAGCGAGACTCCATCTCCAAAAAAGAAAATGAAAGGAAAACTGAATAAACTGAACATAATGAGCGAACTCATCAGAGGATCTAAAGAAGAAAATGGAAACTATAAAAATGAGCCGGCCGGGCGCAGTGGCTCAACCCTGTAAATCCCAGCACTTTGGGAGGCCGAGACGGGTGGATCACGAAGTCAGGAGATTGAGACCATCCTGGCTAAAACAGTGAAACCCCGTCTCTATTAAAAAATACAAAAAAAACTAGCCGGGTGAGGTGGCGGGCGCCTGTAGTCCCAGCTACTCGGGAGGCTGAGGCAGGAGAATGGCATGAACCCGGGAGGCAGAGCTTGCAGTGAGCTGAAATCCGGCCACTGCACTCCAGCCTGGGCGACAGAGCGAGACTCCATCTCAAAAAAAAAAAAAAAATGAGCCAACTAGAAATCAAGAAATGAAAAATAAACATTTCTGAAAAGACAATCCACTGGATGGGCTTAGCAGCAGAACACACACCACAGACAAAGCAACCAGTGAACTAGAACGTAGATCGACAAAGCAACCAGTGAACTAGAATGTAGATCAACAGAAGCTATTCACACTACGCACAGATAGAAAAAAAAAAGCTTAAAAATAAAATCACAGAACCGAAAAGACCTGTGTGACAATAGTGAGTAGTCTAAAATATGTTTAAGTGGAGTCCCAGAAGAGAAAGACGGAAATGGGAAAAAGTTAAGTATGATGGCTAACCATTTTCTAAATTTGATGGCTAGTGTCAATCACACATATAAAGATGCTCAACAAACTCCCATAAAAAAACAGAAGAGAAGAAATCCATACACATACACATCCTAGGCAAGCTGTTGAAAATCAGAGACAGAGAAAATTTTCAAAGCAATATGAAAAAAATACATTGCACAAAAAGAATGAACACAGTAAGGAATGACCTCTCATCAAAGACAGTGGAAGTCAGAGGCAGAGGAATGATATATTACATGTGGGCCCAAAATCCCAAAACCTCTAACCTAAAATCTGAGAGAGAATTTCAAAATGAAGGCAAAATAAAGACATCATCAAAATTATCTATCAATAAAAATGGAGAGAATTCATACCTAGCAGAACTGCACTACAAAAAATGTTAACAGCTGGGCACAGTGGCTCACGCCTGTAATCCCAGCACTTTGGGAGGCCAAGGCAGGTGGATCACCTGAGGTCAGCAGTTCGAGACCACCCTGGCCAACACGGTGAAACCCGTTTTCTACTAAAAATACAAAAATTAGCCAGGTTTGGTGGTGGGCGTCATCCCAGTGACTCAGGAGGCTGAGGCAGGAGAATCACTTGAACTTGGGAAGCAGAGATTGCAGGGAGCCAAGATTGCGCCATTGCACTCCAGCCTGCACAACAGCAAGACTCCATCTCAAAAACAACAACAACAAAATGTTAAAGGCAAATCTTCAGACTGAAGAAAATGATGCCAGATGGAAACTCAGATCCATGAGAAAGAATACTGAGTGCCAAAAACAGAAAACAGTAAAGAATATTTCCTTATTCTCAATATTTCTCAAAAAGAAATCTGACTAAACCAAATTAAAACAATATTTTATATGGTTTATAGTGTAAACCAAAAATAAAATTCTAAGCACCCTGAATGACTGAATGGACTCCCCTTTTGGCCAAGGGGATCCCAAAGAAATGGGAGAAATGAGTTCAGGCCACGACAGGAAGGGGAGGGGTTGTACATGCCCCCCTCATTATAACTACAATGCTTCACTATACCTCCTCCCTTTGGAGTTTACACACAACCGACCAACTTTCACACTAGAACAGAGATGGCAGGACTGACAAAACAGACTCTTTGTAGCAACAAGATTCCAAATTCCAGCCTGACTCTGGTATGGCATCACATGACGGAGAGCAGGCCCTGAAGGAAATCAAAGTATTTTATCCCAAAATTGATATATTCTGAAATGCCCTTGCAAAGCTGTCTCTTTTCAGAGAAATTCGCATTCTGTAGAGAATTTCCTTCCCTTACTAGGTCCTTTCCGGAAAGTCTGACACTTATTACACGTATTCTCTATGAGGCCCTCTACCTGGAGGCTTCATATACATGACAAGAACCTTGGTTTCCACAACCCCCTTATCTAAACTCAAGCATTTCTTTATGCTGAACTCAACTCCTCAGGCAGAGCTTAACTCTTTCAACCAATTGCCAGTCAGAAAATCTTTAATCCACTTATCACCTGGAAGCCCTTGCTTTGAGATGTCCCACCTTTCTAGGCCAAACCAATATATACCTTACAGGTATTGATTTATGTTTTTGTCTATAACTTCTGTCTCCCTAAAATGTATAAAACCCACACTTTGGGTACATGTTCTCAGGACCTCTCGAGGCTGTGTCATGGCCCATGGTCTTTAACCCTAGCAAAATAAACCTCTAAATTGACTGAGACGTGTATCAGATACTTTCTGGCTTAGGAGAGCATGTGCAGAAGTTAATTATATGGCAACACAATCTCCCCCAAAAGGGAGCAGTTAAATGGAAGATACTGTTGTAAAGATCCTCACAGTAAATGTGAAAAGGTGTAATATAAATTTAAGTGAACGATGGCAAGGTTGTATATTGCAATTTTTAAAACAACAATACAAAGCATGGCTAAAAGATAAAGAGGAAATAAAATGAAATTCTAATGAATAACTGACCAATATTAAGGCAGGAAAAGGAAAAGATATAAAAGAAGAGAGGGACAATTTAAAAAACATTTAAGAAGAAGAAAGAATAAACTCAACCAAATCAGGTATTACAATAGGTGTAAACAGATTTAACACTCCAGTTAAAAATGTACTGCTAGACTAGACAACCAAAGCACGACTCAAGGCACATGCTACTTTTAGAGAAACACTTCAAATACAAAGGCACAGACAGTGAAAAGTAAAACAATGAGAAAAAATATGGCATGCAAATACTGATCCTAGCAAGCCAACATGGCTCATTAATACCAGACAAAGCTGGTGTAAGGACAATGAGTATTAGCAGGTAGAAAGGGAAATGTTTCACAATAAACAAGGGTCAATTTGTCAAGAAGATGTAACAGTCCTAAATGTGTTTGCTGTTTCTGTGCAAAGGGACTGTGCAGATGTGATGAAGGTCACAGACCTTGCAATGGTGAGATTATCCTGGATTATCCAGGTAGGGCCACTCTAATCACTTGAGTTCTTAAAAGTGGAGAATCTTTCCAAAGTGGGTCCTGTGGCTGACACAGGAGGTGGAGGAGGACTCAGCAGCAGAGGAACAGGAGCACTTTTAGAATCTGGAAAAGGCAAGGAAGGGAGTCCTCCCCACGAGCCTCCAGAAGGGATGCAGCGCTGCTGTGGAGAGCCCAGTGGGCCTCCTGCTGTCAGGGTTCTCATCAGCAGAACTGAAAGGTGATGAGCTTGTGCTGTAAGCCATGGAGTCTGTGGTGATATTTGGAGGTGGCCATATGTAGCAAATGCAGCAGGAAATAACAAACAGAAATGGAGACTGATGAAAGCACAGTGAACAAACAGTAAACAAAATAAAGAAAAGAAGGTTAATATAAAAATACGAAAAAATGGAAAAACCCCTAGACCAAGAGAAAAAGAAAACAAAATCACAAAAGATATGAAAGACAAGTTGTCAGCACTGATCTGGTAGATATTAAAATGATAATGTGAGATTACTATGATGACCAACTTCACGCCAACATATGCATCAGTTTAGATGAAGTGGGGCCATTTTAAAACTACAACTTCCAAAATTTATACAAACTATAAAAGGAAATTTGAATATCTCTATATAAACCAAAAAATGAAATTTGTTGTCAAATACCTTCCCAACAAGAAGACTCAAGGCACCAGCAAATTCTGTCAAACACATAGAGACATAACAACGTCAATCTTACACAAGCCCTTTCAGAAAACAGGGAAGAGGGAATAATTCCAAAGTCATTGCATAAACCAACCATAACTGAATTTAAAATCTGACAGAGATGAGAAAAATGAAAATGTCTCCCATGACCATAGCTATGAAAAATCACTACCAAAATACTAGCAAAAAAAAAAAATGTAAGAATTGGCTGGGCACAGAGGGCTCACGCCTATAATCCCAGCACTTTGGAAGACCAAGGTGGGAGGATCGCTTGAGCCCAGGAGTTTGAGACCAGCCTGAGAAATGTGGCTAAACCTCATCTCTATTAAAAAAAAAAAAAAAATTAGCCAGGCGTGATGGTGCACACCTGTAGTCCCAGCTACTCAGAAGGCTGGGGTGTAAAGACTGCTTGAGCACAGGAGGCTGAGACTGCCGTGAGCTGAGATTGTGCCACTACATTCCAGCCTGGGCCACAGAGCGAGACTCTCACACACACACACCCCCAAGAATCGAATCACAACCAAGTAGGGTTTATACCAGGAATGCAAAATTGGTTATATATTGCAAAATCTGGCAATATGTAATTTGCCATACTAATATAAGACAGTAAATTATTATTTCAATAGATGCAGAAAAATGCATTTGAGAAAATTCAATACTGTGCATAAAACTTCACAATAAATCTTTTTTCTATTAGGCTAAAACTTGTTTTCCAGTGGCATCACCCTGATTACTGATGTGCTTGATCCTTCAGAGTTAACTGGTTAGAAACCCTGATATCATCTGCAAAACCCCTTGGCCAAGTAACATGGCATAATCACAGGGGTGATGTCCCACCTTATCAGCAGATCCCAGCCACTCTCAAGAGGATGCGTGTATGCAAGGCTTGTACACCAGTGAGCAGAAGCCTTAGGAACCCCTAGAATTCTGCCCCCTCAAACCTCATCAGCTAGCTTCCTGTGGGAGATGCTGCAGGGAGGAGGCAGCAGGACAGAGGGCCCTCCCCCGACCCGGATCGCAGCAGAGCAGCTGCTGTAGTGGCAGTGGCAGGAGGGGAGCAGAGGCAGCTCCTTTTAGGAGAGTCAAGCCCTGCACAAATCAGATCCTTCACGTGGATCCAGAGCCAAGCACAATAGTGCTCCCAGTGCAGCAGCTGGCCCAGGCTGACAGGCCCAGCCCAGAACCACCAGCAACTCCAGCCCGAGTGAGCCCCTTCCTCCTCTTGCTTGCACACCCCCTCTTTATCTCCCATACTCCTCAGCCCTGCATCACCTTTCTAATCAACTCCCGGTACTCAACATGCTCTCTTTAAATGGCTGGAGTGGAAATGGTTTTCCTAACTGAACCCTGATGTATAGAGTCATCGAAATAAATTCTAGATAGATTAGAGATGGAAATGCAGAGAGATAATTACTACAATAAGTCATCCAATATTTATATAATTGTAAAATGATAAAAGCAGAAAATCACAAATGATAAGTGCTCTTAGAAATCTTTTTTTTTTTTTTTTCATACTTTAAATCCTGGGATACATGCGCAGAACATGCAGGTTTGTTACACAGGTATACACATGCCATGGTGGTTTGCTGCACCCATCAACCTGTCATTTACATTAGGTATTTCTCCTAATGCTATCCCTTGCCTAGCCCCCTACCCCCTGACAGGCCCCAGTATGTGATGTTCCCCTCCCTGTGTCCATGTGTTCTCATTGCTCAAATCCTACAATATGAGTGAGAACATGCGGTGTTTGGTTTTCTGTTGTTGTGTTAGTTTGCTGAGAATGATGATTTCCAGTTTTATCCATGTCCCTGCAAAGGACATGAACTCATCCTTTTTTATGCCTGCATAGTATTCCATGGTGTATATTTGCCACATTTTCTTTATCCAGCCTATCACTGGTGGACATTTAGGTTGGTTCCAAGTCTTTGCTATTGTGAACAGTGCTGCAATAAACATACGTGTGCATGTGTCTTTATAGTAGAATGATTTATAATCCTTTGGGTATATACTCAGTAATGGGATTGCTGGGTCAAATGTTATTTCTGGTTCTAGATCCTTGAGGAATCGCCATTCTGTCTTCCACAATGATTGAACTAATTTACGCTCCCACCAACAGTGTAAAAGCATTCCTATTTCTCCACGTCCTCTCCAGCATCTACGGTTTCCTGACTTCTTAGAGATCAGCATTCTAACTGGTGTGAGATGGTATCTCATTGTGGCTTTGATTTGCATTTCTCTAATGACCAGTGATAATTAGCATTTTCTCACGTTTGTTGGCCACATGAATGTCTTCTTTTGAGAAGTGACTGTTCATATCCTTTGCCCACTGTTTGATGGGGTTGTTTTTTTTTCTTGTAAACTTGCTTAAATTCCTTGTAGATTCTGGATATTAACCCTTTGTCAGAGGGATAGATTGCAAAAATTTTCTCCCATTATGTAGGCTGCTTGTTCACTCTGATGATAGTTTCTTTTGCTGTGCAGAAGCTCTTTAGTTTAATTAGAACCCATTTGTCAATTCTGGCTTTTGTTGCCATTGCTTTTGGTTTTAGTCATTAAGTGTTCGCCCATGCCTATGTCCTGAATGGTATTGCCTAGGTTTTCTTCTAGGATTTTTATGGTTTTAGGTCTTATATGTAAGTCTTTAATCCATCTTGAGTTAATTTTTGTGTAAGGTATAAGGAAGGGGTCCAGTTTCAGTTTTCCGCATATGGCTAGCCAGTTTTCCCAACACCGTTTATTAAATAGGGAATCCTTTCCCTATTGCTTTTGTCAGGTGTGTCAAAGATCAGATGGTTGTAGATGTGTGGCATTATATCAGAGGCCTCTGTTCTGTTCCATTGGTCTATATATCTGTTTTGGTACCAGGACCACACTGTTTTGGTTACTGTAGCCTTGTAGTATAGTTTGAAGTCAGGTAGCATGAAGCCTCCAGGTTTGAGTTTTTCTGCTTAGAATTGTCTTCGCTATACATGCTCTTTTTTGGTTCCATATGAAATTTAAAGTAGTTTTTTCTAATTCTGTGAAGAAAGTCAATGGTAGCTTCATGGAGCTAGCATTGAATCCATAAATTACTTTGGGCAGTGTGGCCATTTTCATGATACCGATTCTTCCTAACCATGAGCATAGAATGTTTTCCCACTTTTTTGTGTCCTCTTATTTCCTTGAGCAGTGATTTGTAGTTCTTGAAGAGGTCCTTCACATCACATGTAAGTTGAATTTCTAGGTATTTTATTTTCTTTGTAGCAATTGTGCCTGGGAGTTTACTCATGATTTGGCTGTTTGTCTACTATTAGTATAGAGGAATGCTTGTGGTTTTTGCACTTTGATTTTGTATGCTGAGACTTTGCTGAAGTTGCTTATCAGCTTAAGGAGATTTTGGGCTGAGATAATGGAATTTTCTAAATATACAATCATGTCGTCTGTAAACAGAGACAATTTGACTTCCTCTCTTCCTATTTGCATACCTTTCTTTCTTTCTCTTGCCTGATTGCCCTGGTTAGAACTTCCAATACTATGTTGAAGAGGAGTGGTGAGAGAGGGCATCCTTGTCTTGTGCCGGTTTTCAAAGGGAATGCTTCTAGCTTTTGCCCATTCACTATGATATTGGCAGTGGGTCTGTCATAAATAGCAGAGATCAGTTTGTTTGTTTTTTTAAGCTGACTCCCTTGAAAGGAAAATGGGCAACGCAACACAAATATAAAATTCATGAAAAGCCACAAGGGTTTTCCTAAATCCTGGAGTGTGCAGTGTCCACAGAGACTGGGTGCTGCGTGCAGGAGCCAATGACAAGGCGCTCGGAGCATCTGATGAGAAAGAACAAGAGCGAGGCAGGGAGGCCAGCATCCGGAGAGAACAAAGCCCAGTGCCTCAGTGTTCTGGGTGAGAGGACCAGAAGTGGAATTCTGAATGCAGGCTGCTCCGACCCCAAGGAGATGTTCCATGGGGTGTGGGGACTCTGCGGCCTGGGTCCCTGGCCCTCTGGGGTCTGCTTTGTGGAGGACTCTTCATTAGGGCGGCCCTGGCTGGTCCCCATGACTCAGCTCCTCATTCCAAAAAAGAGAAATGAAATACCCACCTTTCAAGGTTGTGAAAAGTACTCTGTAATTTGCAAAGTGCTATACAAATGAGAGAACTTCAAGCTTTATTTTCCCAGCATAATTCTAAAGTAAAAATAGGAGATAAGAAAAGGGGACAGAGAAAACTAGGAGGACTGCCTTGGCCATATTTTTCTGAAGGCATCCAGGGCCACACAGAGCCAGGGTGCAGTTATGTGCCGGTGGATCTGAGAAGAAAGGAGGACTTGGCCCTGTACTGCAGGAAGAACACGTCTCCTGCCCCCACCTCCACTTCCCTTTCTGTGCAGTGAGGGGTAGCTGGCAGCAGCCCTCAGCTCCCACCCTGCTCGAGTCTCTGTATGCACTTGGCTGAAGGGACGGAGAGGCCGCCATTCCATCCAGCATGCGAGTACAGCCACTTATCCGCACCAAGCCTGCCACAAGGGCGAGTCTGCGATCCTGCAGCAGGGTGGCTGTGCTGGGGTCTTCCACACTCTGTGCAGAGCTGCTGGTCCTCAGACACATCACATCTGCTCTCTGCCCAGCGAGAGCCCTGGAGGCAGCAATGACAGAGGCTGAAGAAAAAACATCCCCAACAACATGACATTCACGTGGACTGCCCTCTCTACTGCTGAGACACAGCAGCACAGGGAGGCTCCTCCATCTTCTCATGCAATGGGAACCGCACAGACTCCTGGGTGGAGAGGCCTGGACTTCCCCGATGGCCTGCCCCCCAGCTCTGCTCTCGCCCTCCTTTCCTCAGGACCACCCGAGTGTGCAGGTGCTAGGAGGGGATGCCACCTTTGCCACCACAGAAAGACAGGAGCAGGCCTGCAAGCTCAGGTGCAGGGACGAGCTGCCAGCAGCAACGGCTGGTCCTTCCAGTCACACCCTCACTGCGGAATGTGCTTGCCCCAACTGGTGACACAAAAGCAGACAGGACGCATTATCTTCAAGGTCCCCTAACTTGGTTTTAGGCGCCTGTGTGTGCTGTTCTGCCACACTGCCCACAAGGCCTCTGAGGACCTCGTCAGCACCAACCCAGGTGGCCCCACTCTGCTGGCGGGAACCTTGAGGCAGTGGATGAGGGAGGACATGGGGCTCCAGAAGGAAGGGCTGCCCGTGGCCACCTCCCCGAGGCCCAGCACACAGGGCAGGTGGGCAAGGGGGGTGCCAAATCCCTGCATGTTACCAGTCACACCCACCCATAATCTATCTTCTAATTACTTTCCTCCCCTAGACACCACCTGGGGGGTTCCCAGCTCCGCCAAGCAAACAACCAGACAGTCACACAGGAATGCCTCTTCCTGTAGAAGGTAGGCTTCCGGGGTACAGCCTTAGACCCTGCCATGGGGGCCAGGCCACAGGGCTGTGGCTGTGCCGTAGTGCCTTGCTAGGAAGCGCCGTATGTGGCAGCCATGGCCCAAGATGATGATGCCCAGGGAGGCACAGGCCTTCCCACACATGGCGTGGGGCTGCAAGGCTCTCCCCACAGCAGGGCTGTGCCATCACCACGGGATCAGGCAGTCACAGCATCCAGGCAGTGGGAGGCCTTTATCTACGTCACCGACACCCTCCTGTGAGGCCCATTTCATAGAAGCACAGGGCCTGCCACAGCAGGGTTGGGATTTGAACCACACTCAGCTCTGAGCTGGTAAGCCTGACTCCCAGGAGCATGGCCTGGCCTTCCTGTGCTGCCTCTCTCAGGGGCGATCCTTCCTTCCCACCCCTCCTGCTTGTGGTGGCAGCAGAAGAACTGGCCCAAGGTGAAAACTGTCATTCACACACAGGAGGTTTCAGAAGCCATCTTCATGTGGCTACAACTGGCCAACACTGCAACCCAAGTGATTCCTGAAAGTCACTGTCATTTCGGGAGGCCGAATGCCTGGCATGTGGCGACATCAGCAGGACAGCAGGCACCGGGCAAGCAGCAGTGCCTGGTGAGGACAGCAGAGCCCAGGCCACTGACCAAGGGACACTCAGAGTTGGGGGGATGCAGAATAAATACAAGTCTTTTATAAACAAATGCACACATTTTCACCAAGCATCTCCCTCAAGACTAGGATCTTCAGGAAGCTCCCCTGCTCATTTCCGTGGTTTTCGGTTTTGCCAGTGAATCGTGCTGTTTCATGTGGTTTGACGTGTACATCACCTCAAAGCCTTTCAAAGAACAGGTGGAGTAAACCAATATAATCTACATGGATGGTGTGGGCACTAGGATGCAACACATTTTATACCATTTTTATTAAGAACAAGTTACCAAGATGACAAGGTATTGTACCACTAATTCTAAAAATAGAATCCCTCCAAAGGAGTCCTGTGAACACCCCAGAGCCTGCAGCACAAAGCCCAGTGCACAGGAGGGAACCAACGTGTATGTGCCAAGCGAAACAGCAATGGGGTAAAAAACGCTACAGCCACGCGGGCATCAGAGAGGGAGGCGCGGCAGTGGGCACCTGTGGGCTGGGCCTCCTGTTCCAGGCAGACTGCCACCTCCCCTGGAGGCCCACAACACCACAGATGAGGAAGAGAAGCACCACAGACGTCTCAAGGATGTTTAGTGCCAGGACACCCCCAAGGCACCCGCACTAAGGTCTAGGCATCCTTCATCTCAGTGAGGGCACAAGTGAGATACAGCGCAGGAACAACATTCACAGGAAGGTACTCAGCAGCCCACCCCAGCAGGACCTGGGCCACCCTGAGGCAGACTCTGTGCAGGCTTCTGGGAGCAGCCATGGTGCCGTGGCACGGGGTCACCTCACGAAGCCTGACTGTGGCAGCAAAGCCACGGGGAAGCCATGCTCCAGGCTGTTGCCATCTGGGTCCCAGAGAAACTCAGGGGTCTCACGGAGCCCATATTGCTCCAGGTTCTGCTGGATTATCCCAGGTTCATGCCCAGGTTGGCAGTGCCCAGGGACCGTGGGGTGGCCACCAGAGCCAAGCACTGTGCAGGGCAGCTCAGCATACCTTCCTGCCCTCAGTGTCCTGTTTGCATTTAAACTTCATGGGAAAGCTCCCTGCACTGGCAGGATAAAACCACCACGGCTTTTCCCGACCCAACAACAGACTGCAGGATCCTGGAGAAAGGGTCATCCTTGGATGGAGAGGCCTGGACTTCCCCTCATGGCCCACCTGCTAGCTCTGCTCTCGCCCTCCTTTCCTCAGGACTACCCCAGTGTGCAGCTGCTAGGAGGGGATGCTACTTTGTCACCACAGAAAAGAAACAATAAAAACAATGAAAATGGCTGCTGTCATTGACCAAACCATTCTGAGGGGCGAAAGGTAAACAAAAGTCAATCTGCTTATTTTAAAGCATGGCCAGCTACATGTGCAAAAAACACACCAATACCCTTACATGGCCACCACCCGCAGCAGAAACGTGGGCTCTGCCTCTGCTGAGAAAGTGAGGAGGGGACGCACCCACACAGCTGCAGGCACACCAGGCTGGAGGCAGAGACGGGCTGTTCTCTGAAGTGGCTCTGTGACAGATTTCCAATGAATAGATGAAGTTAAAGAATCAGAACAAGTGTTTACACAACAAAACAACTTTTGTTTTCAAATTATGACTGTGCAATGCAGATGGGAAATGTTACTTTATTGAAAACAAGAAAAATCATTAAAAAGAACTCATAGAGATTCAACAGTAAATATATAAGTACCAATAATAAATGCACCAAGACCTAGTGAGTCCTTTATACACGACAAGGGTTAAAAGCTTTTCCCTCTGTGGCCTGCGTGTGGTTTCCCTGGGGTTAGCCCTGCTCAGGGCCCTCCGGACCCATCCTGTCCCTGCCTCCGCCCAGCACCAGCCCTGGAGGCCCTGCCTGGGCTCCTCAGGGTCCGATGCCCTTCCTGCTCCTGCCTCCCTCAGGGCCTCTCCTCCCCCTGAAGGAGAGGAACATCCCAAACACACAATCTGATCTCTTGCTCTGCTTAGGGCCCCACCATCCTCCCCGAGCCCGGTCCTCCTCCTCCCTCAGCCCGTCCCCATCTCTCATGTCTCCCAGGGGCTCCTGTCCCTTCTCCAGTACAGCTCGCTCTTGCTCTCAGAGCCCTCTCTGCAGAGCCCTCTGGGCCACGTGCCCTGACACTCACACCACCTTGGGCAGCCCGGGTGGCCGAGTATCTCCACAGGACGATGTAGGCACTCAGTAAGTACAACTGTTTTTAATGAACAACGAGCTAAGAAGAGGCGACTGAAGGGAGGTGATGCCATCAGGGCTGTCTTGAAAGATCATCCTGACCATGGAAGACAGGACGCTTCAGGAACGCAGCAAGGGGTGGTGCTGATGCAGGGGCTGGACGGTTGGCTCACCCCCAGTCCCAGCACCCAGCTGCGAGCCTCTGCACTCAGCCACGGCCACCCCACTTGTATGACAGGGCAGGAACAGCGCCCAGCTACAGAGCTACTACCAGGAGAATGTGGGCAGAAAGTTCAAACTGGGCCAAGGCCTCTGCCCAGGATGGCATCCCAGGGGTCTGAGGGTAAAGGAGGCAGCCCCTCTAGCCACCCAGCCCAGAAGTCACTGCTGAATCATGACGATGCCTTCAAGGAAGAGGAGGGGAGACCCTGAGAGCCACAGAGGGACAGTCAGTGTCACAGGACAACAGACCAGCTCCACAGATGATGCTGAGATGTTCGGGAGGGATCACAAGCATGATTAACCTGCAGAATCTGATGAAACTGAGTAGATCATGGGGAATCATCATATGGGTTTGGATCTCCACATAATGTTTTTCTGTTTCCACACTGGACTATTTAACGCTGTCTCGCATACACAAGCCAAATACTTGCTAATGCAACAAATTAGCAAATGCAGTGATAGGCTCAGCCACAGGGACATCACCTCAAGAGGCTGCTTGTTCTCGCTCATTATTTATTTCTTAATCATATTCTGAGGCATTAATTTTGTTGTAATTAAAATTCCAGTTTGAGAAAAGCATTTGAGAAACTAAAACAAAGCCCAGTTCCCAGCACCCCAGGCTCTGGGTGGCCCTGCCGAGGACGCGTGCCTGGCCCCTCAGGACCAGGCACAGACACCTTGGCCTGGCCGCCCAGGTGGGGTCACAGCATCATCTGCCAAAGTCTCGCAGAAGATCTGTTCTGAGGAGAAGGCTGAAGAATTCATTCTGCAGCCCTACCCCCTTATCCAAGGGGGTACATTCTAAGACTCCTAGTGGCTGCCTGGAACCACGGACTATACCAAACCCTGTTATAAACTGTCCTATGATAAATTTTAATGTATAAATTAGATACAGAAAGAGATTAACAACAATAATAAAACAGAACAATTTTATCAATATGCCCTAATAAAAGTTATGTAAATATGGTCTCTCTCTTAAGATATCTCACTATACTGTACCATGGGTGACTGAAATCACAGAAAGTGAAACTGTGGACAAAGGGGGACTACTGTACTCATTCGACAACTTGTTACTGTGATATAATTTCAAATCTTGAAAAAAGTGTATCAGTATTACAAAGAATGTCTACACATCCTTTACCTCATTTATTCAATTACTTACATTCCGGCCCAACTGTGTGTCATGAATTCGTCCACGCATCCATTCACTCTCTCTATGCATCCATGCATTCATCCATCCATTCACTCTCTCTATGCATCCATGCACTCGTCCATCCATGCATTCACTCTATGGATCCATGCACTCGTCCATCCATGCATTCACTTCCTGTGGATCCATGCACTTGTCTATCCATGCATTCACTTCCTGTGGATCCATGCACTCATCCATCCATGCATTCACTCTCTGTGAACCCATGCATTCGCCCATCCATCCATCCATCCATCCATGCACACATTCACTCTCTCTACAGATCCATGCATCCGTCCATCCACATAGTCGCTCTCTGCATAGGCCCATACCATCTGAGAGTGTTTACCAGACACCATACTCTTTCACCCCAAATACTGTACCATGTGTTTCCCCAAAACAACGTACAGATAACCACAGTACAATGATCAAAATCAGAACATGAGCACTGAGCCGGTACTTTCACCTAATTCTCTGCTGATTCTCCATGCTCTGTCCCCAGACACATTACAAATTCACTGATTAAGTCCTCATATTTAGACTTTACATAAAAGTAACACAAGAGGGCCTTCAAGAGCTATCTAATTAGAAATGCTATTATAAATCATGCTTCCATTCTAAGAGGTTTGGGAAACAAATTTCACGCAATTCAACCCCCTTATAAAGTTTTTTAAAAGACAAAAGAAAGTAAGAACCTAAGTATCATCTTTACTGACAATAAACACACCATAAAAACATGCTAACGAAAACCACAAAAATCATAATCTAGTATTTTTTAATAGGCTAAAAGGCATTAATGGTGCAAAAGGTGAAAAAATACAAATCAGAATTAGAAAAACTAAAAAACTGAGGTCACAGAACTACAAAATACGTGGGAATAGAAAAAAAAATTTTAAAAATAAAGATGAAATTAGAAGACACAAAAAGACCAAATAAACACAACAGACAAAAAATAGAAAATTTAAAAAAATTTTTACAAAAGCAATGAAAATAATTCAAGAGAAGTGATACATACAGAAGACAGACAAGGAAGTGCAAACACATGTGAACAGCATCCCAAAGAGGAAACTGAGGCAGGAGACAAAGCAAAATCTCCCAACCAAATTGTAAAAAGCTCTTCCTAAATGAAAATAAAAATAGTTAAAACTAAGTGCAGGTTGGATTTAATTTTCTAACACTTTACTTACGATTGCACATCTGTTTCCTGAGGGTACAGTTACCTATACATTTTTTTTTAACAATTCTTGCACAATTTCTGCATGACAATATTGCTGAGCTCATCAGACAATCTGGAGAACTTTTGTTGTTTCTTTACTCCAGGATGGTTTACAGACCTCACACATCACACCCCTTCTTTGGGACACGCTGAAATGCACCTGCAGAGGGGATCGTCAGGTGGTGTGAGTGCAGCCCTCTGAATGGCGTTTTCAGTCACTCTCACAATTACAGGTCTTTTCAGACTTGTCACATAACATTGAGGCAGTTTTGTTGATTTACATCTTTGTAGAAAACTGTTCACTTAGATTTCCAAATTTCTTTGCACAGAGGCTGTAAACAGCAGTCTGTTAGAGTGTTAACAGCTTCCTACATGCAGTGCTATCTATTTTCCTGTTTCCCAAGTTTTAAGGTTTTACACCTTCTCTTTCTTGATCGAAGTGGCTAATAGTTTAACTATTTTATTGATTCTTTTTCAGAATTTATCGCACCAAGCAATAAGTTTCCATGCTCTACTGTATCAACCTCTACTTTTATCTTCATTCATGATTTACAAGGAACCCTTTTCCTACTTTGTCTTGAATTGGTTTTAAGTCTCTCTAATCTTTAGAGTCATATGACCAGTTCATTCATTGTAAACGTTTCTGGTTTTCCAACATTTCTTCTGAGAATTGCTTTTATGACATCCCTCACGTTTGACACGCAATGTTCTCTCATTTTCATTACTTTTTAAACAGTATGCCTTATTTAAAGGCATTCCAAAATTCCCAAGTATATAATGACATCTGGGTGATTTTTGGCTATCATTTTGTGTTTTTTTTTTCCATTTTTACTGTACTTTATGATTTCCGCTTTTGAAAATTAAGATTTTCTATAAAATCGAATACATGGCAGAGATATTTGTGAATGGTCCTGGAGGGACAGAGAAGGTAAAGAAAAAAAGAAAGGAAAGCCAAAAAAAAAAAAGAAAAAAGAAGACAAGTGTCCTCTGTGTCCCCTTCCAAAAAGAGAGTGGGTTACAAACGTTCTTCAAATTTCTCGTAAACATACGGACCTTCTGGTCCCCTTGATTTGTCAATTGAAATTTCCCATTATGGTACTGAATTAATCCATCTCTTATTCTTAGAATTTCTTCCTACAGGCTGGGCACGGTGGCTCAAGCCTGTAATCCCAGCACTTTGGGAGGCCGAGGCGGGCGGATCACAAGGTCAGGAGATCGAGACCATCCTGGCTAACACAGTGAAACCCCATTTCTACTAAAAAAAAAAAAATACAAAAAATTAGCCAGGCGTGGCGGTGGGCGCCTATAGTCCCAGCTACTTGGGAGGCTGAGGCAGGAGAATGGTGTGAACCCGGGAGGCGGAGCTTGCAGTGAGTTGAGATCGCGCCACTGCACTCCAGCCTGGGCGACAGACAGAGCAAGACTCCGTCTCAAAAAAAAAAGAATTTCTTCCTACATAAATTTCACAGCTATGTAATTATGTACATAAAAGTTCACAATGATCGTATTTTCTTAGAGGATTATAACTTACCAACATGAAATATCTTTGTCCCATTTAATGCCTTTCATCTTTTTCATGAAAATGTCATTGCTGGTCTGCTTTCTAGTGGCTGGCATTGCTCAGTGCCCTTCCCATTAACAAATTCTCTGTTTCTGGGTTTTGTTTTTGTTTTTTTTTTTGAGACAGAGTCTTGCACTGTCGCCCAGGCTGGAGTGCAGTGACACGAACTCAGCTCACTGCAAGCTCTGCCTCTCGGGTTCACACCATTCTCCTGCCTCAGCCTCCCGAGTAGCTGGCGCTACAGGTACCTACCACCACGCCCGGCTAATTTTTTGTATTTTTAGTAGAGACGGGGTTTCACCGTGTTAGCTAGGATGGTCTTGATCTTCTGACCTCGTGATCCTCCCACCTCAGCCTCCCAAAGCGCTGGGATTACAGGCGTCAGCTACCACACCTGGCTTCTGGGTCATTTTTAAGACAATCTGAGGTCTGCCTCTTAGTAGAGAAATCTAACCCTGTATTTGAATTAATGTCTACATAATGTCTTGCCTTATATATTTTCTATGATTTCAAATGTTTTCTACTACACCTTTTGGTGAATTGATGAGGTTTTCTTTGTTCTGAAATTTTTCCTGTTCAAGATCTGAAGTCATGCATCTGTCCCTATTCCTCAGGGGGCTCCTATTTACTTATTTATGTTTAGAGATGGGGTCTCGCTCTGTCACCTGGGCTGGAGTGCAGAGGCACAGTCATGGCTTGCTACAGCCTCAAACTCCTACACTCAAGCGATAATCCCACCTCAGCCTCTGGAGTAGCTGGGACCACATGCATGCACCACCACTACACCCAGCTAACTTGTAAATTTTCTGTAGAGCCAGGGTTCCTTGTAAATCATTAATCCATTTAAGCTAAGCCTTCATTTCTACACTATGGAGATGAGTAGCATCTATAAATTCCCCCTGAAAAAAAAAAAAAAAAACCCTGAAGTTTAGTAAGCTTTCATTTTTCTCCTTCTCATCATTATATATAGATACATATACTTGAGATTTTGATTTCAAATAGCATTTTAATTTGCATACCAATATACACCACCAGTGATTTAGACTAGTACGTGTTACTCTGGATACTTTCCTCACAGTTATCTGTGGAATCAAAACTTGTTTTCTTTCATAGATAGTTGTCTTTTTTTTAGTTTTGTCAGGGTATTAGGGATGAGGCTGGTAACCTCTGAGTCCTTCACTATCTGAAGGCACTTTTCCTTTGCCCTTCAATTTGAATTTGTCTGTGTCTAAAATTCCAGGTTTGAAATCATTTTTCCCGAGTATTTTGAAGATACTGTTCCAATTAAATCTAGAGTACAATTTCTCATTGAGAAGTCTGATGCCAATCACCAGCCAGAGCTTTGCAGAGGCTGACTACGGCCTCCCGTCTCCTCCTGCAGAGCCCCTGTGGAGTCTCTGCTGTCCACAGTATCTGGAACTCTGAGCTCGGTCCTCATAGGTGCTGGCAGCGTGTTTTCCCCACGCCCACTCAACACTGGTCAGTCCCGTGATGCGCTCTGTGCTCGGGGAGATGATCTTCTAGGATGTCTCCACTGTCTTCCCCTCAATCTTCTCTCTTTCCTGGCCCTCAGACTCCTGTTAAACACAACATGGAGCTTCTCAGTATCGCACTCAGCCTCAGCTTTTCCTCTCGCTCTCCTCGCCTGTCAGTCCTGGCGCTCTGCATCAGCGAGTCCTGGACTCGCTGGTCCTCAGTCTGCGCTCGGGAATAGCTCTCGGTCTTTGACGTCTGAGTGCAGTAACAGCTCTGGGTCTGCGTTCTCGATAGTCCGTGGCTATTCACTCTTCATGCTGCCCGTTCTGTGAGTCCTGCCTTCCTGGCTGTGCCATTTTGACCATCCACTCTTCAAGGCCTTTGGTGCTCCCTTTGAAGGAGCCGTGTGTCTGACCCAGTCTCCGTCCAGAAGGCAGCCCCACGTCTTCTTTCTGCCGTGCTTGCTGCTGCTTTCTCCTGCTGCCGGTTTCCCTCTAGCGTGCTGTGCTTCCCAGCTTGTCGGCAGTTTGGCTTTGGAGAGGCTTGGTTTGCTCATCCTGGATACTGTTCCTGTCTACTTTTGTCAGCCTCGGGTGTTGCAGCAGGGAGAGGGAGGGGTGTCTTTGGACTGCATGTGACAATGTTTAGTCTCCTGGAATTGGCTCCTTGTCCCTCTCTGGAGTTGGTGGCTGGCCCCAACATACCTTCTGACTGCCTGGGCCCAAAGTCGGGGGGTTCGAGGGGGACACCTGACTCTGCTCCTCTGAGTTAGTGCTGCCAGCCAACCCCCAACTGCCTGAGTCCACTCATCTGAGCTGAGCGTCCTAACTTCCACTCTTCTCTGCGTGTCTTCTGTGGTGTTTTGATTCCACAAACGTTGCCTGTTTCTATCTCTTAATAATCAATCAAGACATCTGGTCCTCTGACTGCAGTCATCCCTGTCTCCTAGCACATCATGAACTTCTGTTGTTGCTGATGTTTTAAAATTTCTGTCTTTTCTAGAGATTCTGGTTCAGGGTGTCAGTAGATTACTGTTCTCTGGTGACCATCCTGTTACAATCACCAGAAGACCGACTTGTGCTGTCTTTTTTAAAAAAGAAAACTCTATTTAGGTTTTCTTTCCACAGACAATAGATAAGCTAACTTCTTATCCCAGAGGGGCTTCCTGGAAGGGCCCCCACCTTCTCTGCACCTTCATCACTGCCAGACGCTGGCCTCGGTGGGCCAGCCGGGCCCTCCACTGAGCCCGCCCTCCTGGCATCCCAAGGCTGCCCCAGTGGTTCTCCTGCCCTTGCTGCAGCTCTGTGGGTTGCTGCAACCAGCAAAGAAACAAGCTACTGTTTCTCCCACTTTCAAATAAAGGCTGGAAACACAATTTTTAAAGTTCTGGTTGGTAAGATTAACCTCAACACAGTAGTCTGGAGCCCCGGGCCTGGCCTCCAACTGCTCCACAGCCTGGCCCTGGGAAGGGTGGCCCTGCAGTGGCCTGGGCCAGGCAGGCTTGGAGTCGGCTTGCCTGAGGTCCCAGCACAGAGAAGATGGGAAACAGGACTCACACCCAAGAGACTGGAGCAAGGACAGGAAAGGCTATCAGGTTGAGGGCAGGCATTGCCCTAGGATGGGGACTGGGCATGAGGCTCCTGAGTGCAGCCCAGGGCTGGAAATGAACTGTATCCTCGCTTTCATGAGCAGGATCTAACTATGTAGTTGCTTTATGTTTATTTAAGCCTTACCCTGCAATTTCTCTAATTACCCTGAGCCACGACCTAACACTTGCTGTGCAGTTAGTCAAGCGGTTGACAATTACCAAGGAAACCAAGTAGTATTGTTCTCTAAGTTGAAGAGGTAGTTGTATTTTAAAAATTTTTCTTAGTTGTATTCTCCTTCGATAGAGACTGACTTATGATTGCCACCAACTGGAAAAAGAAAGTTGTTGGCGGCCACCTGCCTTCCGGCTGTTGCACACCTCCCTCCCAAGCTTCTCTCCTTCCCTAGCCCAGATCATGCCGCGAGACCATTGTCCCCTCTCTGCCTTCGTATCTGGCTCCCTGCTTGCTTCCTTGTCCTTGCTTGACAAAAGGCACACCCTATTAAAGTCTCACTCTCTGCCAATTCCGTGCCTAGACTCGAGCTGCACACAACTGGAGAGGAACACAAACGGTTCAGTGTACGCCAGACCAGACCACAGGAAGGCCACACACACCAGTGACAACACCCACTTCCTGGCCTGGCCATGCTCCCAGCCTTCCAAATTCTACTGCACACACCAGACACGGAACCGTATGAAACTGCCTTTTATCGTACGTCAAAAACATATAAATATGCATATCTCATACCGATTCCTGTCTTCAAACCTCCCCATTCCCATGCTGGGCTGACGACCAACACAGCCTTGTTGTGAGGGGCTTCCTGGGATGGACCCCACCATCTCTGCACCTTCACCACTCCAAGATGCTGGCCTCGGTGGGTTGGCCAGCCCCTCTACTGGGCCTACCCCCATCCTGGGCATCCCAAGGCTGCCCCAGTGGTTCTCCTGCCCTTGGGAGGGCTCTGCTGGTTGCTGTGACCTGCACAGAAACAACTTACGGTTTCTTCCACTCTCAAATAAAACTGTGGCTTCCTTTTCCCCTACTACTCTCTTTTCGTTTGTAGTAAAACTCTTCAAAACTCCACCTTGCTGCCCCAGCCCTTCTGCTGTCCTTCTCCATCTCCAGAGCACCCCGCTTTTGCTTTTGTTGCCTGCCAAGTCTAAAACTGCTCAAGACCCCCAAGGACCTGCATGAGCTCTGGTGGCTCATTCCTGGCTCTCCCCTTACCCGACCTGTCCCCAGGATTGAGACTCTCTGTCCTCTCCTGATGAGGCAATGCCCTCAGCTTTTGCGTCTCCTGGGTCCCTCGCTGGTCCCTTAGGCTCAGACTTTGCTTGTTCCTCTGGTGCATCCCAGCCTGCGAAGGGAGGGGTGTCTCAGGCCTCGGTCCTCGCTCCTCTTCTCTCCGCAGACGGCCCCTGGACCACCGATGCCATTTCCTGGCATAAAACATCATGGAGGGACCAATCAGGCACCAGTCCACCTCTCCCGCGTCTCTCTATCCAACTGTGTGCTCACTCTCTGCCTGAACGGCACAGTGCCTCACCTTGGCTGCCTCGCCGCAAGTGCTGGATACAACTCCGTCCCTCCTGCTAATCGGGCCTAGAGTCATTTCAACTCCCTCATCCCACAGGTCACTTCCACTCCGTTTGAAGGTCCTACCTGCAAACCGATCCCAAATCTGACCCTCTCATGACGTCCTTGGGACCACGTCTCACCTGGGTCCAGGTAGAGCCTCCTCACTGGTCTCTGCTTCCCCGCTGGATCCCCTGAGAGATTATTCTGGTTTTTTTTTTTTTTTTTTGAGACGGAGTCTTGCTCAGTCGCCCAGGCTGGAGTGCAGTGGCCGGATCTCAGCTCACCGCAAGCTCCGCCTCCCAGGTTTACGCCATTCTCCTGCCTCAGTCTCCCGAGTAGCTGGGACGACAGGCGCCTGCTACCACACCTGGCTAATTTTTTTGTATTTTTAGTAGAGACAGGGTTTCACTGTGTTAGCCAGGATGGTCTCGATCTCCTGACCTTGTGATCTACCTGTGTTGGCCTCCCAAAGTGCTGTGATTACAGGCATGAGCCACCGCGCCTGGCCAACAGACTATTCTTTACCCAGACACCGGAGCAATTTGGTGAGAACCTAACTCGGCTGAGGTCCCTTCCCTGCTCAAGACAAGAAGCAATGGCTCCCACTCAGAGCAAAAGCTCTTAGGACGCCAGGGGGCCACAAATGACCTGCTCTTCACCTCCTGGAACTCATCCCCTAAAGCTCTTCCTTACTCACTCTACTCCGGCCGCACTGGCCCCAGGTTGTTCTCCACCTTAAAGCCTTCATGCTGGGGGCTCCTCTGCCCGGACTGCTCCTCATCCATGGCTCACACCCTCATCTTTCCTTTAACATCACCTTCTCAATGAGGCCAACCCTGACGGCCCTATTGAACACTGGCAACCCCAACTGCATGTATGCATGCACACACGTGTACACATACACACATGAAAAGACACGATCACAAACACATATGCACACACTCGTGCACTCATAGGCACACAAGCACACATACACATGCACCCACTCATGGACACATGCACAACTCACATGCACACACACCCTCGCACACATGCAGGTACACTACGTGCACAATCACACACATGCATGCACTCACACACACGCACGTGCACACACTATGTATGCACAAACATGCGTGCACACTTGCATGTGCAGACACATGCACCCGCACGTGTACACACACTCACTCACTCCTGGCCTCTGCTTCGTGCCCGTCCTTGATCTGCTGAGCATGCCATCTCCTTTCCTCAGGAATGAAGCACACACAGGATGGCCAGCTCTGGGGACACAGCCATCGGTGTGCGCTCACTGAGAGTGTGTTCCAAGCCTAGGACAGAGCCGGGCACAGAGCATGTGTTTAGTTACCGTTGGCTGAATAAGTCTGTGGGATCTGGACAGCAACTCAATTCTTCCAACCTCATTTAGAATGACTCCTAAAACCATTTCTAACTCTGAAACGTGTCATTAGCTCCACTGTGTCTCTAACCCGAGGAGAACTGCCCTGTGACTGGTGAGTCATTCACATTCTGCATAGATGAAAAGTTTACAGTCACCACATACTCCAGATCATGTTGTTTAAGAAATACAACACTTTTTTCTCATTCCACTACAAATTACCCTGTAAAAGGAAACAGACAAGAAGCAGGTCAGCATGAGAGGCCGTCAGCATCGCCTCTGCAGGGGCCCTCATGGCGGCCCACAGTGACTGAGGTCAGTGGGAGTAGGTGCAGTTCAGTGTTAAGAACCTCGAGAGAACGGTCAAGCAAAGGGAGCAACCAGAAGTCAGGATCGGCCCCGTGGGGTGGGAAAAAAGGGGGCGGGGTGTGGGCTGAGGCAGGTCAGCCGACAGCACTGAGGTCAGGGACAGGCAGGCATGGGGGCGAAGCTGGGCAGGGCAGGCAGGGTCACAGGTGAGCATCATCTGGAACAGGACGGGGCCGGGCAGGCAGGTCACCAGCAGGGGTAGACGAGAGTACCTGGGAGCGTCTCCTTCTCCCGGCCTGGGGCCGCCTGTCCTGCCAGCCCACCTGCTCCCCGAGGGTGAGACACTGTCCATCTACCAAAAAGCAAGGGAGAAGCATCACGTTACCCGACGAACTTGGCAGGGCCGATGCCAGGCACACCGCCCACACCCCGCGTGACCCTCCCCATCCCTCACCCATCTGACTGTGGGGGGTTCACAGGACACCTTGTTACTTGAATTCAGTACTGCATCCTCCAGCAATGGTCAGACACGATTCTACAGGTCACAGCAGGTCACGGTAAGGAGACACCAGCTATTGCCAGCTATGACCTCCTGTCAGCTCCTGACAACTGGTGCCCACCCTGCAACTGTAGGTGCCCCCACTTTCCCCCGTAGGTCTCCCCACTCTCTCCCCGCCTTTGCTATAGTCTGCTAAAATGTTACCCTTTACGTGCAGGTAGCATTACCTGAGCTATACCGCAAAGCCTCATCTCTAGCAAGGCTTTTAGCTTTTCCTGTTGCAACAGTCTACATCCTCAATTATAGCAGAAATACATTTTTAAAAATCTGGCAATACATTTGTGAAGCATCAAAGGTGCCTGGCATACTACAGACCCCAACCAAACTCTACCATCTAATGGAGCCAAGTGATGGAGATGCAAGGCCCTACCCTGTGGACAGCCATTAGCCCTGGCCTGGGATGTCCCCTACTGCTGTGCGGACAGGAATGCCAGTTCCCACCAGTGCCCAAGCAGGGGGACTCGCTTTGTTCCCTGGAGGCCCCACTATAGAATTTAGGCAGCAAGGAAACACTTCCAAAAAACTCGGATGAGGCCAGGCACAGGGGCTCACACCTGTAATCCCAGCACTGTGGGGGGCCAGGGCAGAAGGATCACTTGAGTCATGGCTGGTCTGGAATTTGAGACCAGCACAAGCAACATAGGGAGACCTAGTCTCTATTAAAAAAAAAAAAAAAAAAATAGCCAGGTGTGGTGACATGCACCTGTAGTCCCAGCTACTCAGGAGGCTGGGATGAAAGGATCACTTGGGCCCAGGAGGTTGAGGCTGCAGTGAGCTATGATCGTGTCATTGCACTCCAGCCTGGGCAACAGAGCAAGACCCTGTCTCAAACAAAACGAAACTCAGATGAAACGTCAAGATCCAGCTGTTATCCTAATGAATTACGTTCTAGAAACAGGCACTGATTATGAACACATGCAAAATCTTAAAAAGGAGGTGAAACTATTTTCAAGCATTTTATGATTTCTAAGAACATTCAGGTTTATTACAATATACCTAGTATTTACCAGATTAAAAAGCAGGCACCATTATCATGATTTTTGTAGATGAGGATCAGGCTCACAAAAGGAAGCAGTTGGGATGGATCAACAGCTGGAAATTCTTTGTGCAGAGTTGCAGCACAGGCCCTTTCCATCCCAGCAGGCTGCATGCCACTAGGGGACCCATGAACTCTCATGGAAGGAGGCAGGAGACAGGTTCTAACAATTCCTTCAGAGGGTGTGGGTGAATTCAGGACACACTGCTATTTAGAGCATTTTAATGACTATTATTCTGTGTTCCTAGGAGCAATCATGGTACCAGAACATTCCTGCTCTGCAGGCACCCCCAAGTTGGGGGTGAATTACTTCACATCATGTCTCAGGTTTCCCAATTATTAAACAACAGGAACATACCATGAGTTGGAATGAACGTAGCAATATATGTAAATTCTCTTATTAACAATAGTAATTCTTAAAATTCTTTGTGGCTTGGGTGGTTTTCGTAACTCTTCAAAATGATACTTAAGGCCGGGCGTGGTGGCTCACGCCTATAATCCCAGCACTTTGGGAGGCCAAAGCGGGCAGATCACCTGAGATCAGGAGTTCAAGACCAGCCTGGACAACGTGATGAAACTCCGTCTCTACTAAAAATACAAAAATTAGCCGGGCATGTTGGTGGGTGCCTGTAACCCCAGCTACTCAGGAGGCTGAGGCAGAAGAATCGCTTGAACCCAGGAGGCGGAGGCTGCAGTGAGCTGAGATTGTGCCATTGCACTCCAGCCTGGGTGACAAGAGCAAAACTCCATTTCAAAAAAAAAGACACTTAAATATAAACAGTAAAAATGTCAACAATGGAAAACAAGACTCTCTCCTGTTATGCAGAGCTCACTGTCACTATTAACATTCCCTGGTGGTCCATCCAGGAATTTTCTACACAGGTAGGAGCAAAACGTTCATGCCTTTTCTATACCTGGCATGTTATTCTTTACAATCAAAACACCTTAAAATTTTTTTGGATCAGCACATTCAGAGCTACCTTGGCACAAAAAGTGAAACATTGTACACTTTTTATTTCGGAGATGTTAGCCAGAATCTTCTCCACACTGGACTCTGCAAATTACATCCCCATCAAGGTAGACAAGGGGCTGTTTCACACCACTGCTTACACTATTCACTCTCGAATGTTTTAGCCTTTGACAAACTGAAAAGAAAAAATGTTACCTCGTCATTTTAATGATTTAAAACTATAAAACTGCAACCATTTTTAGTGAGTCTGAGTTCTTCTCTGTGCTCACTGAACTCCATGCTTTGTGTGTGTGAAGTCCTGCTCACAGCCTGGTCCAGGAAGCGGAATAACTGATAGCTCCCCAAGGGGGAGGAGGAAACTGCCATCTTCACACGCTCACCACTGCTGGAGTGAGTAGGTTATCCAGCTGGTTTTGGTTCTTTTACTGGTAATCACTGAACGATGTCCTGAAATCCCTACTTGCTCATCAGTTGGCCCCAAGAGCACAAAGCCATCTTTCTGACCCTGGCCTCTGCAGCTCAGGCCGTGTACTGACTTCCTCCATCATCATGGCTACCTTGCGAAGCTTGCAACGTTAAAACCCTGACTTCTCACTCCACTGTGCACTGTGCCTCTGGGAGGCCACTGCCACTCTCTGTGACCTTCCCCCTTCTCCATTCCTCTTTTGGCATCTGGTTCTATCTCCAGGAGCTCTTTCAACAATGCTTGTGAGAATCACTTTTACCAAGTTCTTACAGGTTGAAAATGTACTATTGAGAATATCATTTCTTTCTCTAAAGATTTTTGTATACTTTGCTACACTTTTTTCTACCATGGAAATTGTGGCAAAAACAACTCGGACCAGCCTGATCATCCCTTATACATAACACAGACATCAACAGAAAAACGGCTGAAAACCAAGGAAAGCCCTTCATGAAAGAGGACCTCCAAATGGCCAATCGCACATGGAAAGATGCTCACGGATTGCAAATTAAGATTTACAAATTAAAACCAAAACCATATTGCTGAAATTTTACTCCATATAGTTTATTTAATGTATTTTTGGGCAAAAATGTCATTATCTGGGCAAGAAAGGCGGAAGATGCTGCTGTCCAAAACTTGGTATAGCTTTTGAAGAGCAATTATGGAGGAAAGTGGTTGCCTGAACGGTCATTATATGAGATCAGTCTGTATTTTACCAGTGGGAGTACAAACTATAAGAGAAAGCCAGAATGGCATCAGTCAGCAAAGCTGAAGGTCCACATAACCTACGACACAGCAGTTCCGCTCAGCGACATGCGTCACAGAGAAGTGTGTGCTGCGCCCACCACGAGCTTGTGCCAGATGCCGGCTGGGCTCCTCGGAGAGCAACGGACCATTTTAAAATCTGGTTGGGTTGCTTTTAAGATTTTTTTTGTCTTTGGCTTGCAACAAATAATGATATGCCCAGATGTGAAAAGTTTGCTTTGCTTGTTTGCTTGCTTTTTTTATTTGTTCATTTCAGGGTAGGTTGTTTCACGAATTTGAATATAAATGTCTTTTGATGCTTTAGGAAAATCCCTGGTCTTTATCTCTTCAAATATTTTTCTGAACCTCTGCTTCCTGGGATGCTCATTACATGACACTTGACCATTGACTCCATCCTATAGGCCTCTTGCATTCTACCTTGAATGACTCTATCCTTTTTTCTGTTGTGCTTCAACACAGACTGACTGCACTGAACTGCCTCCCAATGCGCTGTGCCTGTTTTCTGCTGTGTTCAGTCTTCTGTTAGACACGTCCAGTAAATTATTAATTTCAGATCCTATATTTTTCAATTCTAAAATGTCCATTTGATTCTTTTTATAGATTATTGCACTTGAAATTCTCCATCTTTTCATACATTTTTCTGTCTATTTCTCTTTTTAAAAAAACATACTAATCTTAGTTATTTCAAAGTTCTTATCTGGTAATGCAATTATATAAATCATCTCTGGGTCTATTTGTCATGTTTTTATCTCGTCTTTCACTTACTGTTCTTGTTTTAGCATGCTTCAAAATTTTTTACCGAGTACTGAACATCATGGTTAAAAAAATAATTGAGACTATGGACAATGTTATCTTGCTCCAAAAAGGAATGCTGTTTTCTTTTGGGGGAAAAATCAGCTTTGAGATACATAATGGAATACTGAATGAACTACTGATACACATAATGACACTGAGGAATTTTGTGAGTTATGATGAGTAAGAATAGCCAGACCAAAACTCCTAAGTATATATATTGTGCATTTCCATTTATATAAACTTTCAGTGAAAGTAAATTCTGTAGCATCAGAAGGCAAGTAAGTGGTTGCCAGGTAACTGATATATAATAAAATGTACATATTGTAAATATGCAAATTGAAATGTTTTAACATATGTACACACCTTCATTCAGTATTCCATTATGTAGATGTACAACAATTTGTATAGCCATTCATGTATGGATGGACATTTGCAATATGAACAAATTGCTACAAATGTTCCTGTTCAAAGTTGTATGGAAATATGCTTTCATTACTTTTGGGTAAATACGTTACAGTGGGATGTTGGCAGGTACATACTTAATAAGCTCTTGGTTTGACTGCCAAAATGTTGCCAAAGTAACTGTACCATTCCCCATGCCCACCAACTGTAGATGAAAGATGCTTCCCATCCTTGCCCATACTTAGTATGATCAGTTACACCAAGCGGCTTTTCATCGTGGTTCTCATTCACATTTCCTTGATGACAATGATGCTGAGCATCTGTTCATGTACTTATGCACCAGTCACATGTCTGTCTTTGTGAAATAGATTTTCAAATCTTTCAGTCATTTTTATTTGTTCTTTATTTCCTTAGTACTGCATTTTAAGAGTTCTTTACACATTTTAGATACATTAGATATGTGATTTGCAAACGTTTTTCCTGGTCTGTGGCTTGTTTTTCCATTCTCTTACCCATGTAAGAGAATGTAGTGAATTTTTATAATATTATGTTGCCTGAGAATCCATTTTGAATATAGGTTGGACTTTCTCATACCAGGAGCAGGGCTTGGTCATCTTTGACAAACTTTCCAGTTCTCTATCTCCTCCCGGGTCCTCAAGGTGATTGATCAGATATCTGCCTTACACCATAGCCTCCGGTGATCACCTTCCTGTGGGACAGCTAGACACAACCTACTTGATTCCTCCACTTACCCCCACAGCCCAAATGACTGCCCAGATATACCCCACTGACACCTCAGTCAGTGTGATCCCACGGACCTTGTGGCTGCTTGATCGAAACCCACCAACTAAAATTCCCTGCGGGAAACCAGCTTGAGCAATGTCCTAGACTCCAGTAAAACTGTTGGCCCATCAGTCCCTGGCTCTGTCTCTCTCTGGCTTCCCACCTGCGGGTTGAGTGCGCGTGTCCCACATGGCTCCCCCTGCCTACTGGCCCTGCATGGCTGTATTCTTCTCTCTGGGATCATATTACATAATACAAATGCTTCCATTGCTCCATGCTCTGCTGTGCTGTCCCCTGTGTGTTTCACCTGAGCCACATACCCAAACCCAACTCTCCTGTC
Source organism: Piliocolobus tephrosceles (assembly GCF_002776525.5). Lineage (NCBI taxonomy): Eukaryota > Metazoa > Chordata > Mammalia > Primates > Cercopithecidae > Piliocolobus > Piliocolobus tephrosceles. Next base: position 33,655,170 of record NC_045452.1, read on the forward strand.
CTGACCAGGTCTCTCCTAGAGAGTGGCTACCCTGGTAAGAATAAACTAGACACAGTCAAACAAGGGCTGCAAGGACATCAGCCAGTATAAACAAGTTGCATGTGAAAGGGACACCTCGTCACAGGTTGGACCAGGTACCTAAGTAGGCATTAGACCACCTGCCAGGATAAAGAAGAATGCCATTAAAGCACACTGTAAACATTTATGACCCTGGAGCCCCACCAGATCATAACTAGAATTTATAACCTCTTTCCAGAGAGAGACTTCAATATCAAATCAGAGGAAAAAAATCACAACACTGTATCTTGAAGAGCAGAAATTTTTTAATTTTATGAAGTCCAATTCATAAATTTGTATATTTTAGGAATAATGCTTTTAAAGTCATAACTAGGAAAACATTGCCTAATGCAAGATCATACGGTCATAAAGAATGCCTCATCTTTTCTCCAAGAAATTATATATTTTTGAGTTTTAGAGATCGAGATTCCTGATCTACTGTAATTTTTATAAATGGTAAGAAGTATAGGATTTTTTTTCACCTGGATATACAATTATTCCAGGACCATTTGTTTAAAAAGCTATGCTTTTTCCCACTAAATTGCCTGGGCACTACTGTTGAAAATTAATTGACCATGTATGTGTAGGCCTATTTCTGGACTTTCTATTCTGATCCACTGATCTACTTGTCTATCTTAACAGCGATATCACACTGCATTGATTATTGCAGCCTATAATAAATCATAAAACCAAGTACTGTTATAGTCAAATGTCTATAAAAAGCCTTCTGGGACTTTGATTGGGAGTTCATTGATTCTACTGATCAATTTGGGGAGATTTAACATCTTAACAACATTGAGTCATCTTAACAATGAACACGGTATATCACTCAATGTATTTGTCTTCAACGATTTCTGTCAACAATTTTTTGTAGTTTTCCGTGTTCAAGTGTTGAACATCTCTTGTCCAACTTAGATTTCTAATGTTATTAAAAATAGTATTTTTTCCATGGAGAGGAGCTTCAAGATGGCTGACGAGATGCAATTTATGCCCACCTCCTCTACTTTGAAGAAACAAAAGAATGTATAGTCACATTTTGAATATATTATCCAAGAGAGAATGTGAATTCAACAGAGAAGTAACAGGAAATACAAAAAGTGAGTTAAGGAAAAGGAAGACGGGGAGCCTGCCTGGCTGGGATTGGTCGGGAGCCAAGAGTGACTTCCCAGTACAAGGAAAGGCTGAATGAGAAACTTCCAGTGGCCCACATCCCTACCATGGAATCATGCAATTCTGGCCATGGGAGATTCCCTCAACCTTCCCCAGTCCCGAAAATAACACCAGGAGCTGCCAGGAGACTGTGGGAGGGAGCTCATGCTGGGTCCCATGACTCCCTGAGACCTAAGTGGCTACAGCAAGGCACCATTTTCAAACCTAGCCTTTGGCAAACTGCATGATGTCCTAGGGCCCAACAGGGCTGCTACTGAGGCATTACGGAAACTCAGGCTGTCGCTGCTGGGACTGGGGAGCAAGCTGGGAGTGTTCCTACAGCTGAGGATAAGAACCACGTGAGGCACAGCCTACTGCCACCAGGGTTGGGGGGCCTGGGAGCTGAGAGGGGTGTGCATTCCCTATCCATCAACCCAGACTTTGGTCACTGAGGATGGACCCACCCGCTCCAGTGGCAGGGCCTCAGGGCAGCTGCTCCCACTCTTCACCCAGCACTCCACCTGGGGCCTGAGGATTGACCCACCCCCACCAACCAAAGCTGGTATCTGCCCTCACTACTGGGGGGTCTTGAGCACAAGCCCATCCAGCACAATTTCACCCTCTTCCCCTATTCCAAGACAGAGCGTGTAGCCCAGGGTCCTGGGCATTGCCCAACCCCATCCACCATTGTGGGTACCTCAGCACTCCTTCCTGGGGCCTGAATTTGGGTCTCATCTCCCAGTTGCTATCACCTCAGCTGGCACCTACCTGCAAGCACCACCTGTGGGTCTGGAGACTGGCCCTCCCTGCTCATCACAGCCACCACCAACATAAATGTACATTGCCTAGGACCCAGAGTATCATCCCACCACTGCTATTGTCATCGCCCATGCCAGTTTCCCAGGGGCCCAAGAACCCACCCACCAGCTTGGTCCACTGCTGCTATTATGAGGATCCAAGGAAGACACGTGGAGGCCCAATAATCGGTCTACTGGTAACCACTAGCACAGGTGCCAGGATATGCCACCCTGGGACAAAAAGATGGGCATGCTCAATCCAATGCTGCCTCTAGTGGGGCCTTAAGTCTGGCTAGCCTGGCATCCCAGTCCCAGCACAACTTCAGCACAGCCTCCACTACTAACTACACCCTAACCTACTGAAGAAATCACAGACACCACTAATGCTGTTTACAGACGAAGATATCATACAGAGACTTCCCTACTGCATGCACCCAGAGTCAAACCCAGAATATCCCAACCAACACAATAGATTCATCTTCAGGAAAAAGTCCTCCCTATGAAGTGAATTCAAAAATAGGAAGAAGCAACTGTTATACCAGAAGTGCAGACATCAAAGTATGAGCACAAGAAACATGAGAAAGAAAAAAAAAAAAAAAAAAATGACCCCCCCAAAGGAACACAGTAGTTATCCATCAATAATAGATCTTAATCAAAAAGAAATATTTGAAATCCCAAATAAAGAATTCAAAATATTGATTTTAAGGAAGTTCAGTGAGATACAAGAGAATTCTGAAAAATAGTACAAAGAAATCAGAAAAAGAATTCACGATATAAAAAGGAAATGTACGAAAGAGACAGCTACTTTAAAAAAACAGAAATTCTAGAACTGAAGATTCATTGAAGGAGATACAAAATACATTTGAAAGTGGCAACAATAGACTAAATCAGGCAGAAGAAAGAATCTCTGCACTTGAAGACAAGTCTTTGGAAATAATCCAGTCAGATAAAAATAAAGATAAAAAATAATACAGAAATCCTTCATGACATTTGGAACAACATAAAGTGATAGAATATTCTAATTATCAGTATCCCCAAGGGTGAAGAGACAAAGGAGGGCCTAGAAAACCTATTTAATGAAATAATAGATGAAAACTTTCCACGTCTAGCAGAAGATTTAGACATTCAGATAAAGAATGTTCAGCGATTCCCAGGCAGACACAATGCAAAAAGGTCTTCTCTATGGCATATTACGTCAGAATCTCTAAAGCCGAAGATAAACACTAAATCCTAAAAACATCAAGAGAAAAGCACCTAGTCATCTATAAAAGAAATCCCTTCAGACTGACAGCAAATTTCTGGGCGGAAAGCTTACAGGCCAGAAGACAATGGGATGATATATTCAAAGTACTGGGTGAAAAAAAAAAACAAAAAACAAAAAAACCTGCCATCCAAGAAGACTATATCCAGCAAAATTATGCTTTGTAAATAAAGTTCTTTCAAGACAAGCAAAGGCTGAGGGAATTTGTTACCATTACATCATCCCTACATGAAATGCTCAAGGGAGTCCTAAACCTGGAAACAGAAAGATGACATTTACCAACATGAAAATATATGAAACCATAAAACTCAGTAGTAAAGCATCACACAAAGAAGGAAGAGAAATGACTTAAATGATACCACTAGAAAAATCCACCAAATTAATAAGAGAAAAAGAAACAAAGAATACATGAAACTAGAAAACAACCGTACGACAGCAACAAACCTGTCACGTAATCACCTCGAATGCAAACAGGTTAAATGCTCCAGAAACAGAATGGCTGAATATATTTTAAAAACATGATCCAACTAAATGCTGCTTGCGAGAAACTAGCCTTGTTGGTAAAGACACATATGAACTGAAATTAAAGGGATGGAAAAAAATATTTTGTACAAATTGGAAACCAAAAGTGACCAGAAGCTACAGTTATATCAGATAAAACAGACTTTAAGTCAAGAAAGGTAAAAGATAAAGACAAAGAAAGTCATTAAATAATGATAACTGGATCAATCCAGGAAGAGGATATAACAATTCTAAATATATATGTACCCAACACCAGAGCATCCAGATTCATAAAGCAAGTATTACCAGATCTAAAGAGAGAGAGAGACTCAAGTACAAAAATAGTAGGGGACTTCAACATCCCACTCTCAGCATTAGACAGATCATCTAAAGAGAAAATCAACAAAGAAACATTAGATTTAAATTGGACGTCAGCCCAAATGGATTTAACAGACACTTACAGAACCACTGTACCCAACAACTTCAGAATATACATTTTCATCAGCACATGGAACATTCTCTAGGACAGACTACAAAACAAGTCTCAACAAATGTTTAAAAATTATATATCAAGTATCTTCTTAGACCACAACAGAATAAAACCAGAAATCAATGCCAACAGGAACTTTGGAAACTACACAAACAGATGGAAATTCCCTATGTTCCTGGGTCAATAAAGAAAAAATGAAAATCAAAAAAATCCCTGAAACAAATGAAAATAAAAACACAACATTTCAAAACCGTGTGATACAGCAAAAACAGAGCTAAGAGGGGATTTTATAGCAATAAATACCTACCTGAAAAAAGCAGACAGCTTACAAACTAACAGTCTAGTAATGCATCTCAAGGAACTAGAAGTGCAAAAACAAATCGAACCCCAAATTAGCAGAAGAGAAGAAATAATAAAAATCAGAGCAGACTAAATGGCATACAGACCAGAAAAACAATACAAAGGATGAATGAAACAAAAACTTGATTTTTCAAAAAGATAAACAAAATTGATAAACCACTAGCTAGACTAACCAAGAAAAGAAGAAGGCTGGGCACAGTGGTTCATGCCTATAATCCCAGCATTTTGAGAGCTGCAGTGTGGGAAGACTGCTTGAGGCCAGGAGTTCAAGACCAGTGTGGGCAACATAGCAAGACCTTATCTCTAAAAAAAATTTTTTTAAGTTAGCCAAGAGTGGTGGTACCCATCTATAGTCCTAGCTACTTGGGAAGCTGAGGCTGGTGGACTGCTTGACCCAGGGGTTTGAGGCTGCAGTGAGCTGTGATCATGCCACTGCACTCCAGCCTGGGCAACACAGTGAGACCCTGTTTCTAAAAAAATTTTTTAAATGAAAAAAAAAAGAGAGAAGAACCAAAGGAAACAATATCAGAAGTGAATAAGGAGGCATTACAACTGATACCACAGAAATACAAAAGGTCATCGGAGACTACTATAAAAAAAAAACCTATATACTCACAAACTAGAAAACCTGGAAGAAATGGATAAACTGGAAATATACAACCTGCCCAGACTGAGTCAGGAGGAAATAAAAATCCTGAACAGACCAATAAGGAATAGTGAGACTGAATCAGTAGTAAAAGTCTCCCAATACAGAAAAGCCCAGTAATAGATGAATTCACAGCAGAATTCTACTAAAACTACAAAGAAGAACTAATACTAATCCTTCTGAAACTACTCCAAAATACCAAAGGGAATGGAATTCTTCCTAATTCATTCTACGAGGCCAGCATTACCCTGATACCAAAACCAGACAAGACTACAACAAAATAAAACTACAGGCCAATATCCCTGATGAATACAGACACAATAATGCTCAACAAAATATTAGCAAACCAAATTCAACAGCACATCAGAAAAATAATACACCATAATCAAGTGAGATTTATACCAGGAATACAAGTATGGTTTAACATACAGAAATCAATAGACATGACATATCACAAAACAGAGCAAGTGATAAAAACCATATGGCCATCTCAATAAATGCAAAAAAGCATTTGATAAAATTCAACATCGCCTCATGATAAAAACTCTCAACAAACTGAGCATAGTGGTGACATACCTCAAAATAATGAAGCCATATATGACAAAGCCACAACCAACATAATACTAGAGAAAAGCTGAAAGTATTTTCTCTAAGAATTAGAAGAAGATAAGATATGTACTTTCACCACTCCTATTCAACATAATACTGGAAGTCCTAGCCAGAGCAGCCAGGAAAGAGAAATAAATAAAAGGAAACCAAATAGAAAACGAGGAAGTCAAATTGTCCTTCTTTGCTGATGATATAATTTCATCCAGAAAAAACTGAAGACTCCACCAAAAAAACTTTTTTTTTTTTTTTTTTTGAAATGGAGTCTTGCTCTGTCACCAGGCTGGAGTGCAGTGGTGCGACCTCGGCTCACAGGTTCAAGGGACTCTCCTGCCTCAGCCTCCCGAGTAGCTGGGATTATAGGTGCACACCACCACACCCAGCTAATTTTTGCTTTTTTTTTTTTTTTTTTTAGTAGAGACAGGGTTTCACCATGTTGGCCAGGATGGTCTCAATCTCTTAACCTTGTGATCCACCCACTTCAGCTTCCCAAAGTGCTGGCATTACAGGCGTGAGCCACCACGCCCAGCCCAATAAAACTTGTAGATGCGATAAATGAATTCAGTAAGTTACAGGATACAAAGTCAACAAACAAAAAGCAGTAGCATTTCCATACACCAATAGTGATCTAGTCAAGAAAGACATCAAGAAGACAATCACATTTACAATAGCTACACAAAATACCTAGGAATAAATTTAACCAAGGAAACGAAAGATTTCTATAAGGAAAGCTACAAAGTGCTGATGAAAGAAACTGAAGATGACACAAATGGAAAAGCATCCCATGTTCATGGATAAGAAGAATTAATATCACTAAAACGACCATATTGCCCAAAGCAATCTACAGATTCAATGCAAGCCCTATCAAAATACCGACCTCATTCACAGAATTAGAAGAAAAAAAAATCTAAAATTCATATGGAACCAAAAAGTGGCAGAAAGAGCTAAAGCAATCCTGAGCAAAAAGAACAAAGCTGGAGGCATTACAGTATCTGACTCCAAAATATATAACAAGGGTACAGTAACCAGAACAGTATTGTACTTACATAAAAATAGACATAGAGATCAATGGAGCAGAATAGAGAACCCAGAAATAAAACCACAAAGTTTCTGGTTTAATAGTCGCATTAAAAAGTGAACAAAGAACATGAACAGACATTTCTTAAAAGAAGACACACAAACAGCCAACAAGTATGTGAAAAAATGTTCAACATAATCTTCAACAAAGCTGACAAGAACTTACACTGGGGGAAAAGGACACCCTCTTCATAAATGATGGTGGAAAAAATTGAATAGCCACATGCAGAAGAATGAAATTAGACCTTATCTATCACCATACACAAAAGTCAATTCACAATGGATTAAATACTTAAAATGTAAGACCTGAAACTATAAAAATACTTAAATGTAAGACCTTAAACTATAAAAACACTAGAAGAAAACCTAGGAAAAACTCTCCTGGACATTGGTCTAGGCAAAGAATTTATGACTAAGACCTCAAAAGCATAGGCAACAAAAGCAAAAATAGACAAATGAAACTATATTAAATTAAAAAGCTTCTGCACAGCAAAGAAAACAATCAGCAGAGTGAAAAGACAACCGTTGAATAGGGAGAAAATATTTACAAATTATTCTTGTGACAGAGAATCGACATCCAGAATATAAAAGGAATTCAAACAATCAAAAGGGAAAAAAACAAACAGTCCCATTAAAAAGTGAACAAAGGACCTGAATAGACATTTCTTGAAAGAAGACACACAGTCAAAAAGTATGTGAAAAAATGTTTAATTAATTAATCACCAGAGAAATGCAAATCAAAACCACAATGAGATGTCATCTTGAACCATTCAGAATGGCTATTGTTAAAAATAGAATGGCAATTATCAAAAAATAACAGGTGTTGGTGAGGATGCAGGAAAAAGAAAATACTTACATATTATTGGTGGGAATGTAAACTAGTACAGCCACCATGGAAAACAGTACAGAGATTTTTCAAAAAAACCAACAATAAAATTACCATTCAATCAAGCAATCCCACTACTGAGTATCTACCCAGAGGAAATAAAATCCATATATCAAAGTAGTACCTGCACTCCCATGTTTATTGCAGTACTATTCACAATAACAAAGATATGGAATCAACCTAAGTATTGATCAAAGGATGAATGAATAAAGAAAATGTAGTATATATACACAAAGGAATACTATGCCGCCATAAAAAAGAATAAAATCATGTCAGTTGCAGCAACATGGAGGGAACTCAAAGTCATTACCCTTAAGTGAAATAAGCCAGGCACAAAAAGACAAATTCTTACGTTCTCACTTATATGTGGAAGCTAAAAAATTTGATCACATGGAGGTACAAAATGGAAAGATAAATACTACAGACTAGGAAGGGTGAATAGGGGTTAGGGGAGAGGATAAAGAGGAAAGGAAGTGGGTTACAAACCTTCAGTAAGATAGAGGGAATAAATCTAATAATACCAGAGTACGGTGAATGTATTTAACAAAACTATATTGTATTCAGGTGATGGACACCTTAAATATCCTGACTTGATTACTACACATTATACATATATAACGAAATTTCACGTCCCATAAATTTGTATAAATAGCTTAATGAATAAAAAACAAATAACTTACTTTAACATTTAATTATTTCTTGCTAGTATGCAGATATAAAATTGATTTTTGTATGCTGATCTTATATCCTGTAGCCTTGATAAACTTACTCATTAGTTGAGGAGCTCTGTTTTGATCCTGTAGGACGTTCTACAGGGTCAAACATGCTGACTGAGAGGAAAGACAGTTTTACTTCTTCTTTTTCAATTCTAATGCCTCTTTCTTCCTTGCCTATTGAACTTGCTAGAACCTCCAGTAAAATACTGAATAGAAGAGGTGAGAGCAGGTTTCCTTGCCTTACTACTCATCTTAGGGGAAAGTATTCAGTCTTGCACCATCAAATACGAGGTTAGCTCTAGATTTTTCATAAATGTCATGCATCTGAGTAAGTTTCCTTCTATTATCAGTTTCCTGAACATTTGTATCTGAAAGGAGTGTTGCATTTTGTTCAATGATCTCACTGCATATTCTAAAATGATACTGTTTTTCATTTTTAGTTTGTTAAGATGGTGCAATATACTGATTAATTTTAGACAAAACTATGCTCTGAAAATGCTCAAAGCTTACATTTACTTTTCAGTCACCCACCACACTAAACTGCTAATCAATGCTAAATGTTTGGCCAACCGACATCTCTAAGTCTTTATTGAACACCCACCATGTGCTTCAAACAGAACTTTAGTGAACTCACTATGAACATGTGTCCCACAGGACCCTGTGTGGAATATTAATTAGCCCACTGTCTAGTCTCAAAATACATAATCTACTGGACATAAACATACAAAACACTTTAAGTTACAATATTCAAATCCTGGTTCAAGGCAACAAGAGCAGCTGGATCGTAAAGCACCAACAATTCTATCAATGGACAGCAATGCAGACCCCTGGCTGAGCCAGGGGGAAGAGCAGGCCTTCCGGCCAGGACATGAGGACTGGCGAAGGCAGATGGGTGACTCAGGCACACACGTTTATGCTCCATCTTTCCCAAATTTCCACTGAATTGAGTGAAGAAATCAGGAAAACAAGCCACTGGAAAGCACAGATGCAGGGCCCTCCACAAGCTCCCATGTGACGGCATGGGAGGCGGGTTCTAGAGGCCCCTCTCCTGCACTTCCTGAAAAGCAGTGTGCCACGGAGGCAGTGGATGAGGGAGATGCTGGGGATACGTGGCTGCAGAGGATGGTCCCAGCCACACAGGGTGCCACACAGGACCAGAGGCCACCAAGCCCCCTTTCAGCACCTCAGAAGGCTGGGGGGCCCAGAGCTGGTATGAGGCACGGCCCAAGTGAACTTTCATCCAGCTAAGCTGAGGGTCAGAACAACCTTAAAGGGGATCCTTTAGGAGAGAGCACAGCAGAAAATGTCCACACATGCACGCTGGGGAGAAGACAAGACCAGCACTGACTTCTCCTTCAGGGAGCAACAAACAGAAACAAAGAAACACAGAAGCCATAAAAAAGTCTCTGCCATATGAAGAAAAATACAACAACACAGCAGAAGGTAGAAGAACACATGTTCAGAAATATATACAAAAAGAAACAGGTGATTTTAGTCAATGGCCTGCTATGTGCTTTCAGAGACAAGAAGGAAAAGAAAAACTCGGCGAAACGAGATTAAAAATTGTAAAACGGTAGTCTAAAAAGAAGGGAAATATGAAAAAAATACATATTTGGCTTTAAAATAGCTTTAGATAAAGTCTAGAGGAACTGTAATCATGAGAAGAAATGACCAAAATTACAAATTTCATTTACTTTCCATATTCTTAATCTTCTGTTTGCTTATTTGACATCAGGGGAGAGGAGGCGCCCCTTCGGCAGAGTTCGGGTGCGCCGTCCAGACAGACACAAGGAGCGGGGAGGCAGGGTGACCCTCGATTATTCACCATGTCCAACACGAGGCCGCCACCTGCCGAACTCCCTGCGTTCACCATGTCCTGTGTGGTGAGCACTACTACCCCCATGGTCCACTGTGCATCTCAGGGCTAAAACAAAACCTCCTACAGGCTAAGCAATGTCCAGAAAAGTTCTTCCATCTTGTCTTCCCACAGGCTTAATAATAAAGTGTATTTTTCCTAACAAGAGATACAGCTTCTGCTGGGCTGAGTCACAGAGCTGCCGTGCTGTTAAGCTTTCTCTGAAATATGTCACATCACATTTCTATCACTTGCGAAACGAGCAGCCCATTTTCTCTCTCTGAATATCACACACTAGTTACACTACAGAGGCCTGCCTACAAGAGACAGTCAGCCAGGATGAAGACCTGGCAAGGCAGAAATGCAGGACTTTAGGACCCCAGAGAGAACTTGCAATAATGGGTGGGGCAGAGGCAGGCTGGCCTGCACGCCAACCCAGAGTTTGAGAGAAGGCAACCTAAAAGGTCCAGACACCAGTTCTCTCCCCTGTAGGGGGAACGCAAGACCTGCCTGGACAGGTGGTTCTAAGAATTAAACTGAACAAAGCACCACAGGGGGCGCCCATTTGAAGATCCCTTTCATTTCAGAGACGCAGGTGCTCCAGCCGCACGCACGGGCGATGCGACCACAGTCCCAGCACAGGCAGCAGACAGCCCTGTGTGAGCACCCACGTCTTCTAATGGTGAGCACGCACTGTTACCTGCACTCAGGGACAGGTTTGGGAGGGCTAGCTTTTACCCTGAGGAATAGGTCGTTCAACACTCTCTCAACTGTAGCAACCTGTGTCCACTCGATTCAAATCACAGAATAACCATGAGAGAGCACTGTGGGAAAACAAACCCATCTCATGCCACCCACAGTGCCTTGTGGGGCCCTGGAACTGAGCTGGGCCTTAGCCAATGCCCAGTGAATGCAAGGAGACAAGGATTCAGTGGAGAAACAAATGAAAGAGGGGCAGAGGCTGAGCTAAGTCAGCACAGGCAATGCAGTCTGCAGCCAGTGCCACACAAAGCCTTGAATCCTACTTCTGGTAACAATCCCCAAACAGCCCTGGACAGAGAAGCAGAGGTACCATCCTCCTGGAACACCCGACACACGCTCACCTCCTGCCATGGGTTGTCATGCCCTGATTGCGCCCTGGAGTTCTGGCATCCCCGTCAGACAGAACAGGCAGAGGTGCCTGTCGCGGAGACGAGGGGACGATGGCACAGCAGGCCAGGGGTGCCCGGCTCCCTGCTCACAGGGCAGGCACAGCACGTCCTCAGCCAGGCCTCCAACTGCAGATGGCGCCCTGGGAAAGGCTGCTGCTGCTGTGGGGAGTGCTAAGCACACCAGTGCAATGGGGTGAAAGTAGCAGGAGGCAGAGCCATCAGCTTCATGCAATGTGTGCACTCAACTGGAGTGTTCTGAGCCATCTTCAATGTTTCCTTTGCTCAACAAATTTAAATCTCCACAATTCAGAAAGGAAAAGTTGTGCTGCTGTATTACACTAAATCAAGTTGAATTACCAGGAAGCTACCACACAAGAATGTGGTAATGATATACTGGAAAATGTGAATACATCTACCCTCAAATGCATCTGCTTTGACATCCCTAAGACACCATGACCATGCCCCACAGTCTGACGCTCAGTAACAAGAATTCTGCCAGTGATTTCCACTGAGCAACTGAAATGCCTTCAGGAATTTACTGTAAGCAAAACCAAAGCCAAGTATAACACAATATAACAGACGTGAGAGTCTCGCAGTGCTGGAAACCTTCATCTTGTCCAAGTGCTTTCGCTGAGAAACATGAGGGTGGCTCACTGCCACCCACGCAGGAAGCATCAGCAAAGGCCCACAGCAGCGCTAGGCCTCAGCAGGCACCACAGCAGCCACACAGAGAGGCGCCCCACAGCCCAGGCTCTCCCTGCCAAAGGGTGAGAAGGCAACTGCCCCACAGAGTGTGCCCCAGTGCAGCTGGGAGGGAAGCAGCCAGCCACCTGCAGGACAGAAGCTGGTGCATTGCAGCAGCAAGGACAATGGCACCATGGCCTTTGGCCAACGTGGGTAGTGGCACTGGTCCTAAAACTACAGGCATCCTTCTCAAACAAGCAAAAAGCAAGCCTGCTAGAGCTCACTAAACACCAGCAGGATCTGTGCCCTCACTCACACTGCCTGCCCCTCTGCCAGCCCTCCCTCTGCCAGCTCAGGGCCCAGCACAGGCCCCCTCCTCTCTGAGAGCCTGTCAGTGCCCTCTAGGGCACCACCTGCAGGGGCCTGGGGACTGACATGAGCACCGGAGCAGGAGCAGGGGCCCTGCCATGGCCTCCCAACTGGCCAGCACAGAGCTGCCTCACCACAAAGGGTTGTCCTATCCTGAGCAAGTCCTTTTACCTCTCCATGCCCCATTTCTTAAGATGGGGATAAAAAAAGTGCTACCTCGAGAAGGCAAAACAGTGCAGTGCAGCTGCTGTGGAAAACAGTCTGGTGGTTCCTCAATCAGTTAAACACAGAGTCTCTACATGTCCCCCAGGTCCACTCCTAAGGAACTGAAAAGAGGTGTCAAACAAAAACTTGTACAAGAACGTTCATGGCGGCACTATTCACAACAGCCGAAAGGCAGGGAAAAAACAGTCACTAACCAGTAAGTGGATGTGGTATATTCACACAATGGAACATTATTCAGCCATAAAAAGGAATGAAATTCTGACACATGCTGTGACGACGTAGAACAACCTCAAAAAACAGGATGCAAGTGAAAGAAGCCAGACACTGTGTGGTTCCATTTATATGAAACACCCAGCATGGGCAAATCTGTACACAGAAATTAGACTGGTGGCTGCCCGGGGCTGGGGAAAGGGGGGATTGTGAGGGACTTAACAGGCACAGGGCTTTACTTTGGGGGGATGACAATGTTCTGGAAGTAGGCAGACGTGGTGGCTGCACAGCATGAAGACTGCGCTCAATGCCACTGAGTTATACACTTGAAAATGGTACAGCTTATGTTATGTGAATTATGCCTCAATTAAAAGCGGGGAGGGGAGTGACCCCTCACAGAACTGCTGTCAGGGTCAAAACTGAGTACTCACTGTGTTAGTGAGTGTGTGTGTGTAAGTGGACATGTTTCTAGTCAGTGTCTGACACAGTAATGATACCACTCTTCTTGTTGTGTTGGCTTTCTCATTTGTTTTTTTCTTTTTCTAAAGAAAGAAAGAAAAAGCTCTAAATAATCCACAAGTTAACTGGCTATGAAGCCCTAAGGGGGAAAGGAGACTCTCAGGATAGGCAGAGTCCTGGCAGCCACACACCTTTCCTGTTGAGAGGAAATCTGCCTCTTCCCTCCAGCCTTTTCAATGACCAACCAGTGACAGGTGAGAGGGACATCTGTGGGCATCTGCTGGGGCCTGTCCTCACACAGGCCAGCTGCAGGCTGCTTAACCATGATGTAAAACACAGTGCTTTCGTCTGCTCAGCTGCTGTAACAGAACCACACAGACTGGGGGCTTACACAGAAGCTGGAAATTGAGATCAGGGTGCTGGCTGGGCTGGAATCTGGTGCCGGCGCTCTTCCTCGTTTTTGCAGAGGGCTGCCTCCCTGCTGTGTCCTCACATGGGTGCAGAGAGAGACAGCTCTGGCATCCCTTCCTCCTCTTACAAGGCCACAGTCCTGTCAAATTCGGGCCCGCCCTTATGACCTCAGTAACCTTAATCACATCCCAAGGGCCCCATCTCCAAAGGCAGTCACACTAGGAGTTTGGGCTTCAACACGTGAACTTGGGGGCACAATCCGGTCCATAGCTGGTGGTATCTGAGGAGAAGAAAGTCACATGAGGCACAGCAACACATCCAAGGCGTGGCCAGCCACTCCAGCGGCCCGTCTGCAGGGCAGGTGCCTCACGAAGGACCGCTGGTCGACGCTGCTGCTCCCCACATCCTCAGCCTGGGACTGTGAAGCCATGGATGATGATGCTGTACAGACTCACATCAGTCTCGTCTCACAGGAGACAAGACCATGGGAAAAAACGCTGCTTTAAATGTGCCAACATCTCCACATTTAAAAGGCACAGTAGCCCACATCCAACATCACTGACCATTAACGTTACAGCATTCATCCTTCCAGGCTCCGGGAGACTTCTGAAGGTATCCACTGAGTACATTATTATTCAGCACGATTATGAGACTGAACAAAATCTGAGCCTTCCCCGATCTCAGAACATGAAGGAAGCGCGTCGCCAGTGCTTGTTCAGGAGGAACGATTTGTTTCTGTATTTTATTATCAGCACCATCCGCAGTTACTCCAGTGAACAGCTGTCCCCATGGAAGTCCCCACAGCCCTAAACTGAAGCCGATGTCTGGATATGAGGGGCCTCCTAGGGACTGGCCAGGAGGCAGGAGCCAGGAGACAAGACCCCGACCCCTCAGGAAGGCAGGCAATGGAAGAGTCGCGCTGGCAAACCCCCCCAGGAACAGCATGGCACTGTCCTCAGAGCCCTCACCAGTCCCAGGAGCCCCACCGGGAGGGGCAGCGTGCACCCTGGGGGCTGGCAGGCCCAGCCAGCGGGGAGAGCACATTTGCAGCTCCTCACTGTAGCTGCTGACTTGGTTTGACTAAGGGGTTTTCTCTGTTTGAGCTGTCTTCCTATTTAACTTGCTGTTTCTACCAACTTCACTTCAGGACCATAATTTTTATGAAACAAAAAATCTGATTACCTCACCTGTTTTCATCTGGCCAATGCCCACCCCAACCGGATGACGCAGATGGCGCTTTGGGAAGGGTTTCCCAGGCCTCAGCCTGGCCACCCTCTCCTCTCACCACAGACATCCTGGCACCCCTGGAGGGTTACCCTAGTGCCCAGTCATCCAAGTCCACAGGGACATCTGCTCATGCCTCTCTGTCTACCCCTTCCCCTAAAGATCACCATCCACAGCTCAGCAGCTGCACTCTGACCCCACACCGTGCTGTCAGGCACACTCATGCCCTCTGCACACACACCAGGTGTCCATTCTATGGGCCGTACACATGGACAGCAGCGAGTCCACATCTCACCACAGGCTGGCCCAGGCCCCACGGCCCACCCTGGGCCTCGACCACTGATCCTTCCTGTCCAGCTTCAACGCTCTGCAGCCAAACTCGCAGACCTCCTCCCTTCCAGGAGCATCTCCAGCATAGCCCCCACCCATTCCCAGGAAGCGCATATCTGTCTCCACACTTGTAATTATCACTTCGCAAACACACAGATGATGGCACCACTCTTTCCCTTGCCAGAATGTGGTAAATGGAAAACTAACATGATAAAGCTATTTTTTACATTCTATGATTTGTTTTAAATTAAAAGCATGAAAATACTCTTGACTGGGCTGACTCCATGTACCCCAGGTATACTCCTAAGCCCGTCTGCCTGCCCACCTTCCAGAAAACTGCAGCAAAAGTTTCTCTGCAAGCCCCCTGCCTTCAGCCTGCAGCCAAAGTTTCTGAGAGAGGCTTCATGGGGGGCAGCAGGGTTAACGGAAGTGGTCAGAAATAGGGTCAGAACATGCAGCACCCCTCACTCAGTGGTTAACTAATACACAGCCAGCTTGTTTTGCTCTAGCACAATTGTTGTATTAAAGAAACTCTGTATTACTGGCCGGTCACGGTGGCTCACGCCTGTCATCCCAGCACTTTGGGAGGCTGAGACGGGTGGATCGCCTGAGGTCGGAGTTCGAGACCAGCCTGGCCAACAAGGAGAAATGCCATCTCTACTAAAAATACAAAATTAGCCAGCCGTGGTGGCACATGCCTGTAATCCCAACTACTTGCGAGGCTGAGGCAGGAGAATCGCCTGAACCTGGGAGGCGGAGGTTGTCACTGCACTCCAGCCTGGGCAACAAGAGCAAAACTTTGTCTCAAAAAAAAAAAAAAGAAAGAAAAAGAAAAAAAAGAAACAGAAACTTTGTATTACAAAAGCAATTATCTCACTCAGAACAAAAGGGAGGAGCTAAAGAGCTTCACTCACAAATAATAAAGCTATTTTTTTTTCCTGCAGATGTTTCAACAGGAAAAGCCATGTATGACATTCAAAACATTGTATTAGTAGAAGCTCAATTAATTGTTTAATGCAGACAAAAATCAAGGCTAACTAAAAGCAGAGCAAATGATCCAGTGACCAACCTAGAGGTTCCCACGGGCAAACAGAGGGAGTGTCATGAAGCAGCCTCCGGGGAGAGAGAGGAAGGAGGCCTGCCTGAGAATTCGCTCTGTGTGGACACTGCCCACGTGCAACCAGCGACACTCGCCAGGGCGCTGATGAAACCAACCGCCAGCGAGCAGCACGGGAGACCCGCGGGGAGGTCGCGGCCCTGGCTCTGCCACCTCCCTGCTCCGGGACCACACTGATGGGCTCAGGCAGATGGTCCTGATGCTTGGCCACGGCCGCATCTCGTCTGGGGGTGCCCTCTGCTATTCGTATCCTCCAGGTGTTCAACCCAAAAAAATCTTTGCAGTGAACTTTGCCTCTTCCTGTTTCTCCTGAGGATGCTCCTCTACCCCGAGTTTAGGAGAAGAGAGGGAGAGGAGCACCAATGAACAGCAAAGGAAACAAATCCATCCACAGGCAGCCCCTTCGCGCCTTCTCCACTGCACCTTGAGCCCCACGGCTGAGAAGCCGCGTCCTGAGACTGCGCCAGCACTGCACGCAGTGCCTGGTGTGTGGTCAGAGCACAGCGTGAGCGGAATGAATGCTGAATAAATAATTATCATCCTACACATCTTCTAAGCCAGAAATAGAGAAATGTTACAGCCCTCAATGGTGGGAACTGCAAAACCTCAGCCCTGCAAAGCATGCCCCATGTAAGGGCAGTGCCACTGCTGCTTGTGTGGCTCAGCTGACTGAGCGGAAAGCCAGAGGGGCACCTCTGGAGAGTCACCGAGCGCTGCTCGAAACTCATAAAACTGTATCCTTAAAAGGGTGAATTTTATACTATGTAAATTATACCTCAATATACTTGATGTTAAACAAGATACCAAGAACAATCCCAAGCAAGATAAATACAAGAAATCTACACTTAAATACACCATAGTAAAATTGTAAAACACCAAAGACATACAGATCTTAAAAGTAACCAGAATTTTAAAAGAAATTCCTTGAACTGAGTATTATTTAAATTGAAAGATGGCTTCTCAACAGCAATGGAAGCCAAAGACAGTAGAATAAAATCTCTTCCATACTCTAAGAAAGTAATCTTCCACCCAGAACTTCAACCCAGAGGAGCAGGAGTTAGTATTAGTTTCTCTATTACTAGATTTTCAAACTCTCTACTAAACTCTAATGTGGGATACACAGGCAATTACCATTTAAGTCTTTATGTGGCTGTGAGAAGACACAAGGTGTCATGCTAAATTTAAAACTCATGAATATTTTCTAGCTATTTTCTAGCTATGTCAACAAGGAATATTTTTTAAATGCTGCTGAAAATCTGAGATAATTTCTGGTGGGTCACAAATAGAAACACCAGCAGATTTGGGTAGGTTAGCAGGCCTAACTTAAACAACCACGGCAAAAGAAACGAGCCACTAACATTAATCACCAAAATAAAAAAAACTGTACTGGCAAAGATACAACAAATAAGTCAATACCTTAGATTTCCAGGACACAATTTAAAAGTTTTCCTGGTTTTTCAGCATCAATTTTTTACTGGGTACTTGAACTACTCTTATCATAACCATTTTCATTATGATAATATTATACATATGTTGAACAAAGACTCATCACTACTCCTAAACTTGTAGTCCAAGCTTTTTCCATGCCACATGCCAATATTTTTCCATGAAAATTTAATTTTGGAAAGAAGTCTTGGGTAAAACAATTTCAGAATGACTTAATAAGTAAAATATATTTTACTTATTAAAAATTAAAAATAAAATACAGGTTTTGAAAAAAAGAAGGTAGAAGGTTTCAGTTAAAAATAGTTTTTTACCCACATTCTCACCACGATGCATTTTAGAAGAAGCATTATCTGTGGTACAAGTGGCAACAAATAGTAATGAATGTTGTGAGATATGAGTAAATCTAAACAGGCACCAATGTATAAAATGTTAGAGAAGGCTGCACGATATTAAAAATACAACAGTTGAGAATGAAAATGCCATTCAAGTCAGGAGAGAATCATCAGAGGTGAGCACTGTGAGATTCCTGCATTCTCTGGAATGTGGACAGAGTACTGACTAATTCTGGACCCTGATAAATTAAGCCTACATATAAGACAAACACAAAAATAAGAGAAATCGAAATTATACAGTGAAGGAGAAAACTGATGAGTAAAACAGTCATCTGTCAATCAAAAGAAGGGAAGAAAGAAAAAATAAGACAGTTGAGCTACATAGAAAGTCCAAAATAAAGCGGTACAATGGAGTCCAAATTATAAGTAATTAAAATAAATGAAAGTAAGGTAAATGTTCTAGTCTTTAAAAGGCAAAGATTGTCAGGAAGGATAAAACAAAAATCCATTACATCCCATTTTAAAAGATTCACTAAAACATAACTCAGATACAGAGATATTGAAAAAAGGGGAAAGAAAAATATATACTAGGCAAATACATCAGACAAAGTTTGCTTTAAAACAAGAAGCACTAGCAGAGATAGACTACCTTATATAAAGATCAAAAAGTTCAATTTATCAGCAAGATACTACAATTCTAAACTTACATAGACCTAAGAGCAGAAATGAACAGAAATAAGAAAATAGGCAAATCTATTAATCCAATCATACCAGCACATGTGAACACAACTGTCACAGTGGCTGATGTATCAGTTGGAGAAACATTTTTCTTTTCTTTTTTTTTTTTTTGGAGACGGGGTCTTGCTCTGTCACCCAGGCTGTCATGCAGTGGTATGATCATAGCTCACTACAGCCTCGACCGCCTGGGCTCAAGGATCTTCTTGAGCTCTCGAGTAGCTAGGACCACAAGTACACACCACTATGCTCAGCTAATTTTTTTTTTTTTTTTTTTTTTTTTAATTTTTGGAGAGATAGGGTTGCTATGTTGCCTAGGTTTGTCTCGAACTCCTGGCCTCAAGCAACCCTCTCACCTTCAGCCTCCCAAAATGCTGAGATTACAGGAGGGTGCCACAGAGAAAAATATCTATGAGGACAGAGAAGACAAGATTATTAAGCTTCACTTAATGGCCATATACAGAAAGCATATATTCAAAATTGTAGAATAGATTCCACTCTCAGATACACAGGCCATTTATAATACATGACCATATGTGAGCTGCCCTTTGACCACAAACACAAAGATCACCTGGTCCACAATGCAGTGAACTTAGAAACTAAAACACTTAAAATTATTTATATATAAATGTATATTTTTACATGGTTTTTAAAGCTCTGTGTATTTGGAATTGAGAAATACTTCTAAGTAACTCATAAGCCAAAAAAGGAGTCACAGTAGAAACAAGATAACATTTATAAGTTAAGGATAATAAAAGTACTATATATCTAAATCTATGCACTGCGACATACTTTGAGGGAAATGTACAACTTTAAATGCTTATCTACATTTTTAAAAACCTGAATATCAATGAGCAAACATCTAACATAAATTTGAAAAAGAACAGAAACATGAACTGGAAAAAAACAAAAGGAAGAAATAAAAACATAAATTAATGAAACAGAAAAACATCTCATAGAAAAAAATCAACAATTGAAACATTCATGAAAATAAACTAATAAAAAATTAAACTACACAAGTACTAGAGTAAAACATGAGTGATTTCCTCTTTAATCTGGGTGTAGAAAAGGCTTTCTAATTGTGAATTAAAAATCTAGATAAAAGATAAATTTGACTATAAAAATTAAAAAATCCTTGGCACAGCAAAATGACATGAGAAAATTTTACAGAAATACTAAATGGAAGAAAATATTTGCAATGTATTCCACAGGAAAATAAATAATACCCCTAAGATACCAATAAATAAATAAATGTTTAAATTGAGGGGACAAAAAAGACCAAAAACCGTGTAGAAAAATGTATAAAATACATGAAGAGACATAAAAATGTCCTTAAACCTATGAAAAGATGTTCTACTTCACTCACAAGAAGAGAAATGCAAGTTAAAACTACGCTGAGCTACACCGTTCAGGCATCGCTTTGGCAAAAATTCATGAGCTGAAGAACAGACCCCGTGGTGTGGCTGTGGGTGGTGAGGGCGGCGGCCACCCCTGAAGGGGATTTGCAACTGTCTAACTGAAGTAGGAGCACGGAGCACGGAGCACTGCCACTGAACCCAACTACCACACCGCTAAGGCCTTTCCAGGAGATACAGTCACACAAATACAAATGCACAAGGCTATTCACCACTGCACTGTGTGTAACTGCAAAATATCATAAACTACGTCATCATCCCACCATCACGAAACCCAAACGAGGATGCAGCACTGGGCAGCAGAGGAAGCAAAAGGAAGAATGAGGACGATCACTCCGCCCTGGTACGGAGTGACTCCAGGGATGCTGTTTAGTAGAAAACACAAAGTACAAAAAGGGAGATGTAGATGGTGGCATGGCACTGTGAATGTAATTAATGCCACTGAATTACACACTTAAAAACAGCTAAAATAGCAAATGTAGTGTTATATTCGTTTACAATAAAAATAGTAAAAAGAGAACATATGTAGCAAGATACATTATGTACATTTTAGGTGAGAAAGAAGAGAAACAGAAAACATACATATGGAGGGCTAATTGTAAAAATGTGTTTGCCTAGAGGTATGCCAGCAAACGTTTAACAAACAGCTCCTGGGGTGGGAGGGAGGACCCGGCCTGTAGTGTTTACCAGTTTCCTTCCATGTGCAAACCCTCCCACTGTGGGCGATTTCCAACCTACTGCCATGACGTCACTAAACACAGACCTGGGAAGAGATGTGCAGAAGTGGCTCCAGGAGCTGGTGAGAGACCACCTTGGAACATCACTGTCATGTACAAGGCGTGGGGATAATAGGAAGAGAAAGGACTTTGTGGCACTCGTCTGTTTTATACACGCAGATATTTGCATGTATATGTGCATATCTATATATACACACACACACACACACGCATGTATGTTTACACAGAGGTGTGTATGTGTACATGCACGTACTTCCCAGCTCTGACCCCTAACAGTGTTAGAAGCAAAGACACCTGACAGCAATAAGCCTACCTCGTACCCAGATATTGTTCCTTGGTAACATTTTCACACTACAAAAACTAGAGCCCTTCAAACATCTATCTGGTGGACTCCAGGGCTGAGTACGTTAGGTACAAGATGGGCCTGAAACATTATACGGAAAAGTTAGGAAACTGTTTCTTTAAATGAGGCAGATGGTAGCAGGAAGAGAAAGGAAGCTGGGAACTAAAGAGGGAAGGAACCGGGAATTGGTCTGGTGGGCTCCCACTGATCAAATCTAGGAGAATTTGAGCACAAAATCCTCAAGGACGTGATGAATGAGACACTAGGACAGCAGTGAATTAAGACACAGGAGTCCAGGACAAGAAGTTGGTAAGAGATGAACAGATAAGCAAATGGGGAAGAAGGGAGGGGCCTGCTCCCAGCAGATAGCTAAGTCTGCATGGGAGCTGCACAAGCGCCACTTACAGCCATCACAGTAAAGACGGGTCTAGGCAGAAACCAACCACGGCTAAGTCCAGGGGAAATGTCACGAGATGTAGGATTTCCGCATGGTCTTCCAGGGGCTTCCTGCAGATGGTTTATTAGTCTTGAGTGGTAACCAAAGTCGGGAGAAGCCAAACAGCTCTGCAGTGAGTCAGCAACCTCACACCCCAAGGTGGGGCAGAGGGTTGCTCTGCACCTGGTGAGGTGAGGCCCTGAGGAAGCACAATCCCATAGAGGCAGGCACCAGCCAAGCATGCACCACTGAATCCTATCACAGGAGTCCCCAGACATGCCCCAAAGGAGGAAATGTCTACTTATTAAAAGAGACTATTCTTCAAAACGTCAATGTCATGAAAGTGACAGAAAGGCTGTGGAAAACGTTCCTGATTGACAGAGACGACAGACACACGAGTAGGTGCCAACACCTGATCCCAGAAAACATCCTGTGCTGGAGGGAAAACAATATAAAAGACATTACTGAGGGAATGGAAATACTGGGGTGTAGCATTAAGATGGGGTTTGTAAAATGGTGCTGTGGTGATGACAGGACGCCCCTATGCCCAAGAAACGGCACCTCTCCACCCTCCAAATAACTCTCTTGACTCCTCAGGGACCAATGACTAGCAGCACCCACGTGCTCTCTGTCTCTTAATTTTCAAAGTTTCTCTACTAACTCATTTTCAGGCTTTAAACATAACCAAGTAGCTAATACTAAAGATGCAACCCAAACACCTCCCTTCTAGGCCCCAAGTTTTCAGAGTCAAACATTTCACACAGCCATCTCCACCCCTCCCTCTCCCTCACTCCTCAAGCTGGCTCCATCTGGCTTCCTCCGCACCTTCTCAAAGTGACTCAGGACCTCTGGACCATCCCTGTGCCAAGTCCAATGCCATCTTTCAGCTCTCATCTGCTGTGCTTTCCTCCCTTCTCAAGCTGGAACAAAGAAAAAGTGCTTCCTGGTGATGCAGCGTGACTGAGGGGTGCTCACACAGGCACTCTCATTCAATGCTGGTGAACGAGGAAAATATCCGTGACTCTGGGTGGTAATTTGACCGTGAGTACTTGAGATCTGAACTTCTCACAATCTAACAGTAATAAAGCGAAGGAGAGAAGGTTCTGAAAAGGGGGAACAATGGGCTGGACTCTGCTCCAATGCTGACTCATCCTTAGTTTCTGTTTCTTTACTGATAAAAAGGGTTAATTCTCCCAGGTTTTGGAGAATTACAGGAATTAAGTGAGGAACCTTTGCAGCGCATATAGTAATGATTAAGGAAACCATCTTCTCACAGGTCATATGTTTGTTCCTAGAAAGACATTGGTGGTTCTTGCCCTCTTTGTAGAAGCTGAAGCAACCTCCCCACAAGGGTCAGAGCGGCAACAGGTCGGGAAACCCAGTCTCACAGAGGGAAAAGCAGCACAGAGAGGGAAGGACCCAGCCGAGGTCACGTGGTGATCTGGGAGAGGGGACGGAAGCAGAACACAGTCTCTGGATTCTCAGGCTAGTCCTGCTCCACCGGCCCAGCTGGGTCCCTACTGGACACTTCTCTTCCCAGGACTTGTGCTCAGACTCTGCCAGCTTAACACAAGGGAACGATGACAACAGCTCACCGCTGTGCTCCTAACAACAGCTGCCCCCAAATGCAACCAGCCCTGCTGGATGTGGCCAGAGGCACAAGCTCAGCAAAAAAGGTATACGTGGATGCAGCCGTGTTCAATGGGGTCCCATCTTGGGTTTCCTGTGAAGGCAGAGGCTGGGAAACAGGTGGGTAAAGTCAAACCCATTTACTCACTACCAGGTGAACAAAGCTGTAGGGCTGTACCTCAGCCTGTACCTCAGAAAAGCAAAATGGCCAGAGCACTTGGAGTAAAGCTCACACCCACACCGAAAGCCTCAACCTAGCTCTATCACTGACTGCCCTTCATCACCAAAGACAGGGTGGCCTCTGTGACACAATTCGCACAAGGCCTATGGCACAAATGCATGAACACTACACAGAATGAAGTAAGCTGTCAAGTGTCACCGCAGATCCAGAGGAAGACGACGGAGGCCTGGGAGGAGCAGGAGATTGGGATGGACGCGGCTCACCATGCACGCTGACGAGCAAGAGTAGACAGGCTGCATCTCCAATGAACGGATGGTGCCTTTGTAAAATAAAAGCACACAGAAATGCTGACTCCCACCTGTCTAAATGTGCACACAGAGGAAATTCTTCTCCATCTGACATACCATCCCCAGCCACCACGGACCAGCAACAACGGCTCTCTAGATCCATCACTGTCTTTGCACGCAGGGTCGCCAGACAGCCTGGCAGCACAGCACGGAGGAGGGATGAGTCATCACGAAAAATGATCATCCCTCCATGCCAGGCTGCAATCTGATCTCAACCTCCGGGAGGGCAGCACTCTCCAAATCCCTGTGAGAGGGAAAAAAGCAAAGCGGAGAAAGTCCAGAGGGAACGCTACCTAGCCAAGGAGAAAATTCAGAGGAGGAAGGAAAGAAGGGCACCAGTGCCATGAGACCTCCGCTGGGCCCATGGCAGTCTGTCCTCCCTTGAGAGGTGTGCTACACCATTTCCAAATAAAGAACCTGAGATTCGCTGAGGCTGCAGAGCTTCTGCTGGCTGGCGAGGAGCGGGGTAAGGGCAAGACCTCAGCCTCTGTGACTGAGAGCATGTGAAAACGCCCTGCCCCAGCCAGTCAAGACCTCCAGGTCTTCCCTGGCCCTCCTGGTTCTGGGGCCCACATTTCCACAGTGAAATAGTGCCGCCCATCCCTACAGGCCCTGGGTCTTGGCTGGGAGGGCTGGAACAGCCCTGCTGCGTCACCACAGCAGCGCCCATGAATGCCAGGTTTGTGCTGGCTAGAATCCAGGAGGCTCAGCAGGCCCAGAACTCACCCCCCAGACTGGTGCTCCTCTTAGAACAAGGATGCCCGGTGGGCTTTGCAATTGATATGGCTTGGCTATGTCTGCACCCAAATCTCATCTTAAACTGTAGGTCCCATAATCCCCACGTGTTGTGGGCGGGACCCGGTGGGAGGTGATTGAATCATGAGGGTGGGTTTTTCTCATGCTGTTCTCATGGCAGTGAGTGAGTCTCACCAGAACTGATGGTTTTATAAAAAGGCAGTTCCCTTGCACATGCTCTCTTGCCTGCCACCATGTAAGATGCACCTTTGATCCTCCTTCCCTTCGGCCATGATTGTGAGGCCTCCTGAGCCATGCGGAACTAAGTCCACTAAACCTCTTTTTCTTTATAAATTACACAGTCTAGGGTGTCTCTTCATAGCAGTATGAAAATGGACTGATCCAGTGATGCTGACACAACACCGTGTGGGCGCTATGTCTGCCTTCACACAACGCCAACACTCTTGCAAGTGTGCCTCACTCTGAAGCGTGGGTGACCCCACGTCCTTACTCACTCCTCTCCAGGCCACTATTCAGTGCCTCCTATGTCCTCATCCTTGCCTATGGAGGCAGAAGCTCTTCCCCTCTCCTCTCCTCCCCTTGTCTGTGAAGACAGAGCTTTGGCTGAGCCCAAGGCTGCCCAGCGGAAGAATGTGTTGCCCAGCTCCTCTGCAGAGAGGGTCGCCTGGCACATGTTAGACACACCTGGTCTCAGATACCATGATACAAGTCAGCATAACTTGGGCCTCCAATTCTTAAAATGAAGTTGCCCCCTGTTGCATCCACAAGCTAGAACACACGAGGTGCACCTGGGTTCCTTCCAACTCTGCAGTCATGACAACATAGCAAGAGACAGAAACTACACATCAAGAATGGCAGGGCCACCCAGAGCCCAGGCCAGGGAAGGCCTCACAGAGCCCAGCCCTCCCATCCTGGAACGATGATGTCAACAAGAGCATTTGACCCTATGAAATAAGGCTGGTGGGTCTGGGAAGCTCTGTGCTTCTGCGGCTTACCCTTTCCCCTGGGTTCACCTCTTCCTCTTGGCACATGGCTCTCTGTATGCCCCACACCGCCCCCTCAGCTGTGAGGTGGGATTCCAAAAGCCTCCATGGCACGTCTCCTACGGGTCTCACACAGAAGTCTGTCTGCTCCCCGCAAACGCCAGACTGTTTTTCTTCCAATGCGATCACTCCATCTCCCAGGACTACAGGCAGCATAAAACCCCATGGGGTCCCTCTGGCACCTTCTCCACTGCTCACACTGTACCCTGCTGCTCTGTGATAGCCTGTGACATGCCCACAGTGGGTGCCACTCTTCCATCCCCAAGCCCCACAGCCATGTCCTACAAAACACCCACAATCACAAAGGGCCCAGTCCCTCTCTGACCCACACAGGGCAAACATGATACTTAAAAAGCAGAAACCTAACAAAAGAACAGTCCTCCTAGACAGGACTACCAAGAAGTTAATCTTTTAAATTAAAGAATAAAAACATGAGTGACAACAGGTCAGTACATATAAAGCCAGTAGAACAGAGTTAAAAGTGTCTTAGAGAAAGATTGAGAGTCAAATGCATTAGTTGGAAAATAAATGAAAATGTTCAAAGAAGCACTCAGGAAACTATTAAAATAATAGCATTAACTTGAAGAAAAAGAGAATTATAATTATAATGTATGCTAAAATGAGAAATTAATAGTAAAATTATAAATGATCAATATAACTTAAAGCTATTTTGGAGAAAAAATTAGACAAATGTGACTAAAATGCTGAAATAAATATTTGAAATAAAGGGAACACAGTAACAGATAAAATGACTGAAAAACTAGGCCTGGCATGGTGGCCTACACCTGTAATCCTAGCACTTTGGGAGGCCATGGCAGGAAGATCACTTGAGGCCAAGAGGTTTGAGACCAGCTTGGGTATCTAAGCAAGACCCTAGTCCCTAAAAAAAATTTTTTAAATTAGCTAGATGTGTTGGCACATGCCTGTAGTCCCAGCTACTTAGGAGACTGAGGTGGAAGGATCGCTTGAGCCCAGTAGTTCAAGGCTGCAGTGAGCTGAGATCAACATCCAACAGAGTGTGGCTCTGTTTCTAAAAAAAATAACAAAAATAAAAATTAAATTAAATTAAATTAAAAATTTTAAAAGACTGAAAAATGACAAGAACACAACATATATATTACATACATATATATGTGTGTATATATAAAATATATACATTTTTACCTATATACCTAAAAACTTGCTTAAAATTGACTATTTCCTAAGAAAAAACCATTGGTGTATAAGAAAATATGTAGAAAATCAATAACCATGGAAGAAATTATACAGACACTAAAAAATCAGTCTCCAAAATAGACTCCAGGCTTAGTGGCTTTGATAGACGAATTCTATCAAAGGTAGAATTCTATCAAAGGCTGATAACATTTGCATTTCTAAACAGAGGACAGAAAAATTTGTTATTTAAATAAACGATAGAAAAACATGGGAAGATTCTCAAATCATGTTATGAAAGCAAGCTATATATTACCAAAATCATATAAAAATTAGAAAAAAAGAAACTTATAGAGCAATATCACCCTAGCCATAACCCTCACGATAACCCTAACACTAACCCTAATCCTAACCTTTACAATAACTCGAACACTAACAGTAACCTCAACCCTTATGCTAGCCTTAACTCGAGCCCTAACCCTATCATTAACCCTTATTCTAGTCCCAGTAAGATACTGGAAGCATATTATAATTGGAAGAGCTATGGCCTCACAGTATTTATTCCAAGAATCAACACTTGGAATGTCAGGAACAGAATTCACTCCATTGAGAGACAAAAGCAGGAATCACATGACCACCTATATAGTAGCAATGAACACATTTAGTGAAATGCAGCTTTCACTTTCGATTTAGAAAAACACATAACTTAATAAATAGGAATAAAAGAAAACTTCTGTAGCTTAATGAAGAATATTTACCAGACAGCTACGGCAAGCAAACTTCATGGTGAAGGCATTTGGGTCAAGGTAAAAGTAAGCCAAATTTTACCCGAAAACCCTCTTGCAAATAAAACCATTTTAACACATGACCACATTCAAATATATAAAAACTGATAGTTTTCCTATATAATGTTAAATATTTGATAAATGCAATGGGAAAAGTCCCAATTACAATAACCAAGTGACACAAATTAGTTGGAAAAGAATTTGAAAGATAAAACCCATAGCAAGAAAGCTATGAAATGTAACTGAAGGCTAATAACAGAATAAATGGAAAGAGGAATTCCTTTTATATATAGGAAACTATTTAAATATTGTTAAAATATCAGCTGTTTATAATTTAAATTACAGATCTGATCCATTTGAAAAGAAACCTCAATATGATTAACTTTTTAAACTTGAAAATCATTCTAAAGTTCATTTAGAAAGTAAGTAGCCAAGAATAACCAAAATGTTTTTTGAAATATTGGTTACCTTTATCAGATATGGAAATACACCATGAAACTAAAATAATTAAAATAGTGTACCAGCATTAGAACAAAGAGGTGAATTAGAGAATTCAGAAACAGACACTAAAATACACAATATTTTCATATGTGGTACACATACATAACAGAAGTTGCAGCATGAATCATTAGAAAAATGAAGTATTTTTTAATAAATGGTGTTTCTAATATAAGAAAACTAACTTAGATCTAAGAACATATACCTAATTAAATCCCAAGAAAAGGATTTTCTAAATGTAAACACAATAGAAGATGACATCACAAGGGAAAATACTGAGAGCCACCCAAAATGCTACAGATGAGACGAAAGGGTGCACGACTCAACTGGGGAGAATTCCTCCCACAAACATAAAAGCAGAGTATCTTCAATAACGCAAGAGTGCTTATGAGCATGGGAAAACTACATTATTGTTAAAGAGCTAAAGCCATGTGTGTTCAGTTCGCTTCTGCATTTTGAGACGGAGACGTATGCAGCACCTGGTGTGTCAGGATACAACAGCACAGGTGCTTGGTACAGCTTGTTCCAGTACAAACTTGCACTTTTGAGATCAGCCTGGCAATTACACATTATGCCTCTTTTAAATGTCCGTGTCCTCTGACCCAGGAATTCTGTAGGTGTGAACACGGCCTACAAAAGAGAGGAAGCTGCTGTGGATTTATGCACAAGGATGTTTACCTTGTATTATCGGTATTAGTGGAAATCAGAAAAAAATAAACAAAAAGGGAATAATCCAATAAATGATACCTAGATCCATACATGGGAAACCATGCAACCTTCTAAAAATAATGTTTTCAGACTAGGTAAGGTCGAACACTTTGCAGAATACTATTCAGTTAAAAAGCAGGGCACGGAAGCGTGTACTGAACACCTGACGCAGACAGTCTGGACTGAAATTTCCCCACAGCCCCTGGAGCACTGGGCAAGAGGCGCTCACCAGGCCTAAAGCTGCAAAGCTCAAGCAACCTGAGTAGAAAGATCTGCCTCAGATTCGCCAAGCCAGAGGCTGGGCCTGTGCAGTGGAGAGGACCAGAGGGCAAGGGCAGCGGAAGTCTGACCTGGCAGGAGCAGGGCAAGCAAGGGAGCTCAGGGCCTGAGGTTCATCAATTTTTTATAAAATAATATTTGCCCATATAACCTTTAAAAGTTTTTATTTTTAATAAAACTATAAATATACAGTTTTTAAAAGCAAATAATTCGATAAAGCTTATGAAAAGCAGTGGCCCTGCCCCTCCTCGTCCCCCACATCACAATCTTTCCCTGAGCTCTTAGCCTCCTTTGGCATTTCTTTATCTCCATATTTCTAATCACTGAGTTTGTATTTGCTATTCGTGATCTTACAATTTTATGTATCAGCTGTTAGCTTCCTGCTATAAAAGATGAGCACCAATTCTCCTGAGCCCCTACCTCGCCCTCCTCCCCACTCTCCAGGACTCCCCTCGCCGGCTGTGCACCTGGTACCTACACCTCATGCTGCAGCTCCCTTCTTGCACAATGTTTCTGTTTCTCGCAGGGAATCAGGGTCTCCCGACTGCTTTGCTTGGTGCTCTATGAACTTAGATTGATTTCTTTCCAAATTCCTAGCCATGGGGCTGACCACTGCAGACCCACTCATCCTGACATCACCCTCCAAGCCTTTCTTGGAGCCACGCTCCAGGGCCCCAGCGTCCAGCTTCCTCACCCACCCAGTGGCTCCTTTCCCTCCCTCCCGCGTCTGTTCCTAGGTTCCCAGTGTTCTGGGGCCCAATGAGGGGCTGGGGTGAAGCTATTCTGTGCCCTGCTACACGGCAGGCTCCTAGGTCACCTTCCAGGGAGGAACCAGACTGGGTAGGAGAGGGCTGAGAGGCTGACTCCTTCTCAGACAGGTTTTCCACAGCTTTCCTATGTCAACACTACCTCCACTGCCTCCCCATGTTCAGCGGTACAGTAACGCCATTCCCAAGACGTGGGGGCACTGTCTGCAACACAAGAAACTCACTTCCCAGTCCCCTCAACACACACACACACACAACAGATGCACACAGACCACATACGCACGCACACACCTTCCACACACACACGTGTGTGCGCACCTATATACACACTCACCTGCACACACATACACACGCATGTGTACACACAGACCTGCATGGGTAAATACACAGGCACACACACTTCACACACACGCACACTACACACACCACACACACACTCACACTCACATGCACCTCTCAGCTTTCTAGGTGCAGATCTGCTCTGTCCATTTGCCTTCCAACTTTCAAAGTTCTGTCATCTTCTTTCTCAATTTCTTGGTGATCGAGACCATCCTGGCTAACACGGTGAAACACCGTCTCTACCAAAAATACAAAAAATTAGCCGGCCTGGTGGTGGGTGTCTATAGTCCCAGCTACTCGGGAGGCTGAGGTAGGAGAATGGCAATGGCGTGAACATGGGAGACAGAGCTTGAAGTGAGCCGAGATGGCACCACTGCACTCCAGCCTGGGCAACAGAGCGAGACTCTGTCTCAAGAAACAAACAAACAAACAAAAACTCTTAAGAAGTAAATAACCAACTCAGTATTACAAGAAATAAAAGACCTCAAAGTAAATAAAAATCTTCAACAAAGTGTTCATTACTACTTATTTCCCCATCTTGCTGTAGCGGAAAAACAGCCCCTAGATGGGGCTAGGAGTGGACTCTGGCACTAACCAGCTATGGGAGATGGGTCCTTACCTGCAAAAATGAAGTGGCCCTCAGAGGTCCGCACAGACCACACACAGCCCAGGGAAGGCCCACCTGTGCTTCTCCATGAGGCCTACGTTCATCGCTCTCTCTCAGGAGGGAGGAAGAGTTCTCCAAGACATGGGAATGGAAAAACCAAGTGCTTCCAAAACTATTGGCTCCCCTGGGAAACATCCACTCAGATGAGCTCTGCGCTGCTTCATCACCGCACCCCAGAATCCCACAGGGGGAAGCTGCAGGACTCACTTGACACAGCCCATGAGAGGAGAGCCCTTCTGTTCCAACCAGCTCAGTGCTCATAGCACCTCCCTTCCCACCAGCAGAAGAGGCCACAGGTGCCTATAAAAGTTCCCTGTCTGTACTGAACACAGGCCTCAGGGAATTTCCAGAATCTGCCTGCTGCAGCCTCCAGAACCCATGTGCTGGCAGGCGATGGTTCCACCTGCACTGCTTGCTCTGCCTCTCAGCCTGGCTGCCAGGGCACGGCTTGCAGGAGGTCAGGCTCGCCCCACCCCAGCACACTGGTTTATTTCCAGAACTGTAGGCTGGGTCTGAAGAGTCTACAGTTAGGCTCAGAAGAAGAATGTGGACAACGCCAAAGTCAAGGAGAAAATGGGAACAGCACATAATGGGTGTTGCTTATCCACCTGAGTCCCAGAGGCTCTTCCCTTGAGATTTTAGTGAAAATTAGATCCAGATTTGTAAGATTATGAAGTTGGCCCCAAGGCAACAGCGATTTGGATTCCTCCAAGAAGCAGGTATTACAGAAGCTTTAGTTAAAGCCACAACAATAACTTAGCACAGAGAAGAGATTGGCTGGCTCCCCACTCCCACACCCACCCTGCTGGTAGGCTCCTCTTAGCCCCCAATGCCATGCGGACTGAGAGCAGCCTCAGGATGACCTGTGAGGCCCCTGACGTGCCCCAGCGGCACTCTCACCTCCTGCCCCGCAGCCTCCTCACTGCTCCATGGATGCACCAGGCACGTCAGACCCGAGCTTCTGCTCAAAACACCCTTGGCCCTGCAGCCCCTTACTTACCTCCTGCACCAAAGGGCTCACACTTGCATCTCTGGCAAGACTCACACAGATGCCCCATGTCTCAGGGCTGACTGACGGCCTATTCACATGGCACCAGGACTCCCACACCGCGCCCTTCCCTGTATCCTCCACAGCCACTGTCAGCCCCTGACATGCCACAGAATGAACTCACTGACTAGATTTATGTTTTCAAGTCCCCGGCAAGGATGTCAGGATTCTGGCAGTGTGCCTGGGACATCGCAGGCACACTGTAAACATCTGCTAAACAATGAAGGAACAAACAAAGTATTTGTTCAAGTAATTTGTTGGTAAGAACTCTCCTCTTAGGATATTAGTCAGGGTTCCAGTCACCTGCAAGCCCAAGCACCTACATGCACGGGCTCCCAAGCCCCCCCATGCCATCTCTCCGAGGGACTCCCCCTGCCAACTCCTCATGCCATCTCTCTGACCAGGACGCTGCCCTGCTGCAGCTGACATCTCTGGAAGCCGGTGGGCGGGAACCGCAGCACTGTCTCCTCAGGATGCACTGTGCTCAGGACCTCACAGCAGCCCAGGGCTGCCATCAAGCACACCAGGAAGGCAAGACACACTGGGAGTTCCGACCAACATCACATCAACAAGGCAGCTCTTCTTATTCTACTATTGTGAAGTTGGAAGACTTGGCTCAAATCCCAGCCCCACCACTGTCACCAAGATAACCTAAATGAGTTACTTCACCTCGCCAAGCCTCAGAGAATAACAATCCCTATCTCAAAGGGGCACTGGGAGGATGAAGGGAGTGATTCTATGTAAGTTATCAAATCAGGGTGGCTGGCACTACTTCACCAGCATCAGCAGCCATCATGACTACATTAGTTTTCCACGCAAAACTGCAAATATACACTAAGTTCCTGCTGAAAACGTTTTGAAAATGACATTTATAAGCTTTAGAAAAAGAAAGACATCTTAAGGATAATTTTAAAAGGAGTCATCTCAAGGTAGTTTTACAAAACTAGAATTGAGACCACAGTGCATTGTCTGAGACAGGTGTGTGCTGCTGTGTCCTGGCTGGTGCCAGGTCCTTTCCACAGATGTTACCCACGCACCGTGTGGCTTCAGGCATTGTGGTGCCATCACGGCCACCACATACACAGGCACTATAGGGCAGGGGGCACTGTCGGCACAAGAACAAAGGCGTGCAGTAGGCTCCAAGAGTGCTAACAACTGGCCCTCCAGCTCCTGCTGGTCTGCATGGTCAGGTTAACTGTGAAGAAAGGTTACCAGAGAAAGAGGAAACTGCCTCTTTGAAAATCTTGGTTCCACAGAAGCAAGAATGGAAAATGCGTGTCACTCACACTATATGCTCTTGGCAGTAGTGTGACCTGAGGCAGGTTCCTCATGAGACATAAAACCAGGATCCAGGGGGAAGGCAGAGACACACGGCTTCTACTCTGCTGACACAGAAAGAGTCGTTTAGTCTAAAAATATCGCCTGTGACAGCATCATAAGAAGCACTACTTACACAGAACCACGTGGGGAGCTTCTCTCTCGCAGACAGCCCTGTAAACAGTTGAAGGAAAAAACAATTAAAATTGGAAATCACAGGCTTTCCAAAGAGAGACAGAAATCACAATCATCTTTCACCTTAGACACCAAATTTTATCAAACCAAAGTCATCTATTAAAAATAGAACCATAAATCAGTTTGGGAAGGTCAAAGACAGTTTCCCAGAGAAAAAATTCCACAAAAAGTGATTCAATTCTAAACTGAGTCTGGAACATACACAATACTGATAAAGACTTAGAGCCACAGGGTCCCTGAACCTTGACCCACAGTCCTCAGCCTGACTGAAGTCTGGGGCACAGCTGATTCTCAAATCCCTCTGAATCTATGGGGGATGGTAAGAATGCAGGGAGAGTATACGGGACAGGATGGCTGTACCGCAAAGGTCTGTAGCTTCACTCCTGAAGCCAGCGAGACCACGGACCCACCGGGAAGAAGGAACCAACTCCGGTGGTAACAAAGCAAAGTAAGCAGAAGAAAGGAAATAAAGAATAGAAATCTATAAGCTGAAAAGCCATTTTAAAAATACTTGCTTCAGGAGACTAAAGTGGGAAGATCACTTGCAGCCAGGAGTTTGAGACCAGCCTGGGCAACACTGCAAGACCTACTCTCTACAGAAAAAAATTCTGTTACATTAGCCAGGCATGGTAGATGGTGGAACATCCCTGTAGTCCTAGCTACTCGAGAGGCGGAGGCAGGAAGATCACTTGAGCCAAGGAGTTCAAGGTTACAGAGCAAGCCTCTGTCTCTAAAAATATATAAATAGAAGTAAAAAATACAGAAAATTAATGAAACCGAAAGTTGGTTCTTTAATAAGGCAAACAATATTGACTGCACTGACCAAGAAAAAAGAGAGAAGGCCGAAATTACCAACATCAAGAATGAGAAATAGAACATTATACAGACACAAAACATATTATAAAGACAATTAGGTCAAACCACAATGTGATACCACTTCACACCAGAATGGCTATAATCAAAAAAGTCTAATGGAAGTGTTGATGAGGACCTGGAGAAACAGGCAACTTCATACATTGCTGGTAGAAATGAAAAATGGCGCTGGTGGAAATGAAAAATGGTGCTGCTAGGGTGGAAAACAGTCTGGCAGTTCCACAAAAAGTTAAACATAGAATCACCATAGGATAGCAACTCCCCTCCTAGGTACAGACCCAAAAGAATTAAAAATACAGATTTAAGCAGATACTTGTTTCTAACAGTGCTATTCACAATAGCCAACATGGGGAAACAACCCAAATGTCCATCAGCAGATGAATGGATAAACACGTTTGGTATAGCCATACAATGGAGTATTCTGCAGACGTCAAAAGGAATGAAGTACGGCACGTGTTACAGATGAACCTCCAAACGGGGCTGAGTCAAAGAACCCAGACATAAAAGGTTATATATTGCATTATCTCTTCAGATGAAATATCCAGAACAGGCAAGCCCACAGAGACAAAAAGCAGGTTAGTGGTTTCCAGGGCATAAGGAAAGGGGCAGACCAGGAGTGATTACTTAACGGGTGGCAGGTATTCCTCTGTGGTAACAAAAAAGTTTTGAAAACGTCTGAAACTCGGTACTAGTTGTACAACATTCTGAATGCACGAAATTGTACACTTTAAAATGGCTAATTGCATTTTAAGTGAATTTCACATCAATAAAAAAATAAATACAATAAGCGGATGCTATGAACTACTCTGCATGTCAGTAAATCTGCCAACTTAGATGGAGCAAGTTCTTACAAGAATCAAATCATCAAAACTCACTCAGGGAGAACTGAATAATCCTATATATCGAAAAAACTGCATTCAAGATAAAACCTTCCCACAAAGAAAAGAGCTGACTGAGACGACTTCGCAGGTGAATTCTATAAAATATTCAAGGAAGAAATAATATCGATTTCTTATTAACTCATCTAGAAAACTGAAGATGAGAGAATACTTCCCAATTCATTCTATAAGGCAAGCATTAACATGATACAAAATCAGAAAAAGAGAAGAAAATACATCCATATTCCTCAGAAATATAGATGCCAAAATTCTTAAATTTTAGCATACAAAAATCCAACAATATAAAATAAATCCATGCAGATAAAGTGGGTTTTAACCCAGAAATGCAACTGGCTTACTATTGTTTTTTAAAACAATCAATGTAATTCACCATATAAACAAAAAAGAGACACCATATGATCATCTCAATAGATATAGAGAAAACACTTGACAAAATTCAGCATTAACTCATGATAAAAATCCTCAGCAACCTGGGAATTTAAGGACTCTTTCTGAACCTGATAAAGGACCTCCAGTTGAAACATACAGCTAACAGTATACACAGCGGTGAAAACTGAATGCTTACCCCTAAATTCAGGAACAAAGTTACACTGTCTCCTCCAAGCTCTTCCTTTAACAAGATACCAACCTCCACAAGTTAATCTATCAATTCAGTGCAACCCCAATCAAAACCTGAACTAATCTAATTCTAGAATTTGTATGAAAATACCGAGGAAATAAACCAGCCAAAGAACTCTGAAAAAGAAAACAAAATGGGAGGGCTTATACTGCCCGATTTCAAGATTATAAAGCTGGTTATGAAGATAGATAAATTGGCCCATGGAACAGAGTACAGTCCAGAAATAGTCTGCACACAGTATTAACCATGTTTTTCCTTTTCCGTATCTGATGCTTTGACATCCAGGGCCTTGCTGACCCTGGAGGGACTGCCCTCAAAGCGTTAGCCAATTCCTAGAAACAGCAAACAACCCACCCTAGAGTGTACCTTTCAAATATAAACCCACCAATCCACAGCCCACACTCCAACCACCTCCTCTCACATGGGGCCACTCCCCACCTGCCCCAATCACCCAAGGCCAGGCACCAGACAACTAGGGACAGACTCTACACCCAAGGGCCTGCTGAAATGATTCAAACTGCCACTCCCAAGCCTGCTCCCCGTGCCTCACCCACTCCTCCCCTGGAGACCACAGTGAGGCTTTCCCCGCCCACGTTGTCCCCTTGCTCCCTCTGCCTCTTAACCTACCCGGTGCTTCCCGCATGGCCCTGCCTGGCAGCCGTGCTCCTGTTTCCAGGGAGCTGTGGGTACAAACACTTTCTTCCTTCATGACAGTCATTTCTATGTCTCATGTCTTAGCACACTGGATTAAAACAAATCCCAGACATCCTGAAAACACACACATACGAACAAGTGATTTTGACAAAGTTTCCCACGCAACTTAATGAGGAAAAGATCATCCTTTCAAGAAATGGTGCTAGAACAACTGGACACTATATTTTTAAAAAACAAGAAAAATAAGAACCTTGACATTTTCTTTGCATCCAATATAGAATTAATTCAAAATAGATCATAGACTTAAATGTAATAGTCAAAACTATAAAGCTTGTAGAAGAATGAAGAAGAGAAAATCTTAAAGACCTTCAATTTCACAAAGAATTATTAAGCATGATACAAAAGGCATGAACTACGAAAGAAAAAAACTGATGTTGGAGGTTACCAAATTTTAAAACTTTTCATCTTCAAGTCACTGTTATAAAAATGAAAAGTCAGGCTACAGACTGAGAGAAAATATTTGAAAAACACATACCCCATAAAAGACTGTATCCAGAATATATACAGAAAAAATTCTCAAAGCTCAATAAGAAAATAAACAACCCAGTTTTTTAAATGAGCAAAATATTTGATCAGGTACTTCAAAGAAAATATACAGATGGCAAATAAGCACATGAAAAGATGATCTGGCCAAGAAAGCGCAACACATGCTTTCCAGACCAGCCAGACCAGCCATGGGAGCCACACGCGGGTCACTGTCTGCATCCTGAATGCCGTGGTGGAAGGCACTGGAAACACAGGCAGGCTTCAAGCGGGAGACACAAACATCAGGAAAGGTCGGCACTGTCTGCGACACAGGGACAGATGGACAGGCCTAGCGGGATCATGGGCCTGCAACCCACTGACAGGGGAAAGCAGGGGAATGGAGCATGCGAGCAGGGCCAGTCAGGATGCTGCCGACGCTCCTTGAGCACACAGAGGCCTGGGGCATGAGCACCCAGGATGGAGTGGAGCAAGCCCCACCTGGAGTTCCAACCACACCAGTCTCTTCTGGGCTCCAGCCACAGGCCTCTGGGTATTGGACCTGAGCCTCTGCTCCTCTCCTAGGTGAGCCCACCCAGTCCATAGCCATGCTCTCTTTCTCTACTGATAATTTCCTAAATTAATCTCCTTGCCCCTGCTGTCCCCCATGAGCTCCCATATCCACTGCCTACCTGGCCAAGGCACTTGGACGTCTATAACCTAAAGTCCAAGACCAAATCATTAACCCCTCCCACCGTGGACCTGACCCTCCCCAAGTCGTCCCACCTGAGTTGCTCAGGCCCCTCGGAGTCAGGTCAGAGTCCTCCTCCAGTCCTGCTGGTGGTCTCAGCATGTATGACATCTCAGCAGGCCGAACCACACTGCCTGGGTACCTGCGGCCTCCGTACCAAACCTGCGCCCCAGTGCCTTCCCCACAGCCAGGGTGAGCCTGTGCTGTGGGGTCTGGGGCCATGCTGTCCACTGCCCTGAGGGTGACACCTGACCTCCTAAGGGGGCCTGCCCTCCTGACCTCATCTCCTGCACTGGCTTCCTCACTCCAGCTGCCCCCTGCCTCCTTTTCTTTCCTCCATCAGTTCTTTGCCCCATGCACGCCTCCTGCCTAGACACATGCCTGGCTCCCTCCTGCCACCCAGTTCCAGCACCTCCTCCTCAGAAAGGTCTCCCTTGCCCACCTTCCAGGCAGCCCCTCAGTCCCTCCTGCTCAGCCTCCCTGCTCTCCGTCTAGCATGTGCCTGCTGTGTTTGTAAGTCACTTTCTTTGGCTGGGGGTCCTCTCCCCGCCCACTAGAAATAAGGCCCATGGTAGTAAGAATCTTGCCTGTGTGTCCCCTGCCACTCCGAGACTGGGAAGAGCACTGTGGAGGCAGGCCCCCAGCAGAGGCTTGATGGAGAGAGGACAGGCAGGCACGGCCCCCAAAGGCTTCTCCCTAAGTGGCAGGTCCTGAAGGAGAAGCTTGCTGTGAGACCCAGGGCATCTGTGCCTCCACATCTGTGGGCACTCTTCCTTTTCTAAAAATCACAGAATGAAGTAAGATTTATTGGACAAGGGAAAGGGAAAACCCTGAACCTTCCACAGGATACTTATAATTCAATTAATCAGAAAAAAAGCCACCATCAGAAACTGTCTGACCAGAAGTGATCTGCTCAGAGTTCAGGGCACTTCCCAAGCACAGGCCACAGGTGGAAGCTACCACAGACCACGCCCAGCCGATGTGCTGCAGCCCAGGGCCCAGGCTCTGGCATTGCCACTGGTCTGCAAACACATCCTAGCATTGCAGAGGAAATCACACAGCCACGACAGAATTTCTTCATTAGAAAGATATTTTTAAAACACAGCCAGTAATAGGGCAAAAAAAAAAAAAAAAAAAAAAAAAAAGGCAAGCAAAATGTTACACCTTCTGCAGATTTAACCATGATACAAACTGCCATACTTACTGCTCGAAACAGTTTATTTGAGCTATTATCTGTAACTTTCATCATTTAAGTTATAGAGGAAGTCCATGGAATACTGTAGTATCCCAATGACAGCATCTCCTGAGAGTCAGTGCCTCCCTTACAGAGAGGCCGTCTTATCCTCCTGCCACCCACTTTCTCAGACCAGAGCAGCCTCACAGCCCAACAGCCTGAAAACAACAGCAGACAGAGTGCCACTCCAACTGAGGGAGGGCGGGTTCTCTTTTAGATCCCACTGAGGCACCGCACCCTTGCTGTTCCCCATCACCTCCCACACATCTACATGTCTCACGCCGCTTCTCATTCTCACACTTACGGTGACACCACTAACACCTCACATCAGTTTTAATGTTCGTGTTACAGAGCAGTCTGGCCCGCCACCATGAAGGCAGCGAGATTCCCAGCTGTCCCCACCTCGCTTGGCAGGGGCAGGGCTGGGACTCCTTCCAACATGCAGTATTGGCTTCTGGGGCTGCCCCATTGGGAGAGGATAAGCAAGCAGAGAGCAGAAAGCAGCAGAGTGGGGGCAGCCCCCATGCACCATCCTGTGGAGTGTTTTAGCCCACCACTTCCAAAGACTGCATTCTCATGACTCGGGGTAACACTAGGGGAGGGGTGGGTCACAGCTGGACACCCCTGGAAATGCAGCTCCTAGGAATTTGCTCATGGGTTCCATTTTTGCTACATGTGTTAACAGGAGCTCAGACTTCAACAGATCTCAATAAAGGAAGATGAGCAAATGCTATGTTTGTATCTGAAACCTAAATAGGCCACAGCAAGGATCTGACTTCAGGAGGGGAACAGCCTTGACTCTGAATTTCTCCAGATCTGGGGGACAGAGTGTCTCATTAAGTCACTCCCTCCAGGTGAGTGAATTGAGAGTTTTACAGTGCCAACAAGAAGCAGGATGAGAGGGAGCTAGAGTTTAAAACAGCTTATGATGGAAAAGGACGGGCAAGGAAGATTCAACTTAATTCCTATCACAGAATCCACCAGTAATCACCATTTCTATTATAAATGATTACCACTCTCAGTGATGGTCTTAGCGGAAAGAAGGAAGCAGTCAGCAGGTGGACTTCTTTACTCCTCCCCCTCAAAAGTGGCATGGCCATGACATGACTGACAAGGCCAGGAAATGCAAATCCCACAGACCCTTAGCTGGACCCTGGGCCTGTCATCCAACCTGAGTGTTGTGCCGGCTGTGCTCCCTTGCTGGGACAGCAGCCAGCCCCTTCCCTCCTTCCAGACACTGGACAGCAAGTTTCCTCCCTTTAGACATTCAGCCTCTGCCCACAGTGTGTATTTTTTATTTCACTTTCCTATTTAAGACAGATAATACTGCAGGTATATGTGAATACAGATACATATACTCATGTTTCAATCTTATAAAATTACATGGATGGGCTTTACTCACTATCAACTTGTAATGATTTATAAAATGATTTTTGTTTCAATGTTAGCACATGAACTTATTAAAAATTTAAAATTCACTATTTTTACTTTCCTTTCTTCTGAATGGATCACTCTCATTATCAGAACTGGACACAGGAAGTCTGTCTGGCCCCTCACCAGGGTAGTGAAGTTGCCTAAAATATATGTGCTACACTCTCCAGACAACTGCCCATATGAGCACCAATCCCTGATGGAGAACTAGTTCTGCAGAGCCCTGCCCCAGAGCCTCCCTCAACAGCAGGCCGCCAGGCCACAGACAGCAGGCCATGTGCTCAGAGCCACTCTCGAGGACGCCTGTGTGTCCCCTGTTGCCAAACACATGCCAGCTCTCTGTGCAGAAAGCTGGAAAGAACTGAAAAGTGCAAAAAAATATCTGTAAAAGCACCTCCACTTCCCAGATAGAAACGATGATAACAGTAGAGTGTATTTTCTTCTAGTACTTTCTTATTATTACATTTACCTACATACTTTTTTTTTTTTTTGAGACGGAGTCTTGCTGGGGCGCCTAGGCTGGAGTGCAGTGATACGATATCAGCTCACTGCAACCTCTACCTCCCGGGTTCAAGTGATTCTCATGC
The DNA here is from genome assembly GCF_002776525.5 of Piliocolobus tephrosceles. Classification (NCBI taxonomy): domain Eukaryota; kingdom Metazoa; phylum Chordata; class Mammalia; order Primates; family Cercopithecidae; genus Piliocolobus; species Piliocolobus tephrosceles. The sequence goes on from NC_045452.1 coordinate 33,696,476, forward strand.
CTCAGCCTCCCAAGGAGCTGGGACTACAGGTGCGTGCCACCATGTCGGCTAATTTTTTTTTTTTTTTTTTTTTTTTTTTAATATTTTCAGTACAGACGGGGTTTCACCATGTTAGCCAGGATGGTCTCAATCTCCTGACCACCCGCCTCGGCCTCCCAAAGTGCTGGGATTACAGACGTGAGCCACTGTGCCCGGCTACATTTACCTATATACATTTTTAAAACAAAAATGACATCACACATATGTTCGCTAAGAAAATGTAGTAAATCTGTATCTGTAGTATTTGTAGAAAATATTTATAACAGGTTGTTTTTAGCCTTTTAACAATATTTATTAGTAGTCAAAGAAATTTGTCTATGAAAATCTCCATTATTTAAGATTATCTGGATTGCTTTTATGCTTAGAAATATACTTCTGCATTTCAGATATCAGGTTAATATTCACATAATTCTTCTCCAACAATAAAAATATATATTATTTGTCCTATGAGTATAAAAGTGATATACATTCATTTAAGAAAGCTTAGAAAATTCAGAAATGTGTGAAAACAAATAGCAGGGTGACCTCAGCTCTCAGCGACAGATGCTGTAAGCCTTTGGTTGTACCTGTACACACACATACACATGCACACATATACCCACTTACATTTTATGTCACGTAGGCCATTTTTACCTGCATTACTGATTTAGGTGCCAGAATACTGGGTACATTTTTTTCATGTCATGGATCATTCCTATAAACACTAATTGCTGTCTAATATCTCATTGTGTTGTGAAGCACAATAACTGATTTACTAAATCCTTTATTACTGGGTATTTGGGTTGCTTCCAATTGTTAATTATTTAAATTACTGCTGTAGTGAACATGCTCCATACATAAATTTAGTGCTTATCTGATTATCTCCTGAAGATAAAGCCATAAGAGCAGAATTTTCCGACAGAGTGCATAAATATTTGTAGAGCTTCTCATACACTTGAACAAAGAGCCCCAGAAGCTTGCTTCCCTACAGTCATCCTCTGAGACACGCGAAGTGACTTCAGTTTCTGTGATTTCTTGCCAAAACTCTACCTTATCAACCTTCTCAAAACACACGCAGATGAGATCATGAAAGAACAATGCACATACATTTGCTTAATTAACAGTAAGACTCAGTCCCCTCCCTGTCTATGGACCTCTGTGAAATTCGACAGGAAAGTGACAAAGTGGACCAAATGGAGCACATGGAGCATGAAAAGAAAGTGGAACAGTAGCTTCTGGTCAAAGCTCAACAAGTTTAAGCAAATACATTTAGATAAGAAATTCTGATATCTTTAATGTTAGAATAACTTTTAAATGAACCTAATAATAATGAAGTCATTTAATAATAATTAAATTGAGGTCAGGAGCTGTGGATATCATTGTGAACTTGGGACCACAAAAGGCTTATTTCCAGTTCTCTCACCAAAAATGGTCTCCACAAATACTCATGGTCAGTCCTGCAGCCAAGAGTTTAGACTTTTTTTTTTTTTTTTTTTTTTTTTTTTTTTTTTTTTTTTTTTTTTTTGAGATGGAGTCTCACTCCGTCGCCCAGGCTAGAGTACAGACAGTGGCGCGATCTTGGCTCACTGTAACCTCCACCTCCCGGGTTCAAGCGATTCTTACGCCTCAGTCTCCTGAGTAGCTGGGACGACAGGTGCCTGCCACCATACCTGGCTAATTTTTGTATTTTTAGTAGAGAGGGGTTTCGCCACATTGGCCAGGCTGGTCTCGAACTCCTGGCCTCAAGTGATCCTACTGCCTCGGCCTCCCAAAGTGCTGGGATTACAGGCATGAGCCATCCCACCCGGCCTCAAATACAACTTTCTATACATGCAAACATTATTGGTCAAGTAGCTGCTTCTGCAACTTGAGGCAAGAAAAAATCAGAGGGCCTGACACAGTGTTCTGACCAGAAAGCAAGTTACCTTCAAACATCTGGGGCAGCGCAGGGCAGCACAAAGTGGCAGCTGAAAGGGCCCCCACACCCAGCCAAGCTGTGGCCATCCTGGCATTGGAGAGAATAAGTAATATTCTTGTTTAAGTTTGAAGCAGGAGCTCAGATTGAACTCAAGGTCCAAATCATCTTAGAACATGCAACCAAGTCACCTGTCCTAGACTAACTGGTCTAAAACATGAAGCCCGCACCCTGCTGATCAGGGTGCAAGTGCTGAGCTGCTGGACGTTATCTGCACCAGAGAGGTCAGAGAAGCATCCATCAAAACCACTGCAACCCTACAAAGGTAAAGGTACAGAGGTGATGGAGAATTAAGCTACAGTGCAGGTGTTGTCAAAACTCTAAACGATCACTGTATTTCTGAATATTTTTACTGCTAAGGCATTTAAAAGAATAATTTACTCACACTGCTTAAATAGTTTTTAAAAATGGATTAGTATATTTTTTTAATTTATTTTTTATTACTTTTTTATTATACTCAAGTTCTGAGATACATGTGCAGAACATGCAGGTTTGATAGAGTGGATAAAGAAAATGTGGTACATATATACCACGGAATACTATGCAGCCATAAAAAAGAATGAGTTCATGTCCTTTGCAGGGACATAGATGAAGGTGGAAACCATCATTTTCAGCAAACTAACACAGGAACAGGAAACCAAACACCACATGTTCTCACTCATAAGTGAGAGTTGAACAATGAGAACATATGGTCACAGGGAGGGGAATATCACATACTGGGGCCTGTCAGGGGGTCGGGGGTAAGGAGAGGGAGAGCATTAGGAGAAATATCTGATGTAGATGACGGGTTGATGGGTGCAGCACACCACCATGGCACATATATACAGATGTAACAAACCTGCATGTTCTACACATGTATCCCAGAACTCAAGTATCATATTTTTAACATATTTTTGAGCCCTAAATAAAGTACAAGCAGCAGTGAGTATTCCTCTTTAGGCACAAAGGACCGGTGGATGTTAAAGACCTTTGCAGTTGTCCTGCTGGCTTATCTCTGGCGGGCCATTTGCTGGTGCCTTTTCTACTGGTCCCTCAGGTTTCCACTTACTCTTATTGGCTTTACAAGTTGGTAGGTAATGATTTTGCCTATAGAGGTTCAAAAATCTGGCAATCTTTTAGTTTCCATATTTGGTGTTCATGACGTAGTATGTGTATTAGTCCATTCTCGCACTGCTATGAAGAAATACCTGAGACTGGGTAATTTATAAAGAAAAGAGGTTTAATTGACTCACAGTTCCATATTGCTGGGGAGGCCTCAGGAAACTCAGAATCATGGCAGAAGGCAAAGGAGAAGCAGGCACCTTCTTAACAGGCTGGCAGGATGGAGAAGTGCCAGATGCTTATAAAACCCTCAGATCTCATGAGAGTCACTCACTGTCACGAGAACAGCATGGGGGAAATCATCCCCATGATTCAGTTACCTCCACGTGGTCCCGCCCTGGACATGTGTGGATTTTGGGTAATAGGGATTACAATTCAAGATGAGATCTGAGTGAGGACACAAAGCCTAACCATATCAGTACGTGTTGGAGAAGACACACTAAAAACCCTCTGCCCATATCTCCTGCCACCAGGTATGGCTTGTTCTCACTACTCAGTTCCTCAGTTGTCTTCTTTTAACTCTCTCAGTGATGGCCCCTCTGGCCTCCCTGAGAACATTTGCTGTTCTGTCCTTCATCCCCAAGAGCGGCCCCAAGTCACTCACATCCACTGAGAAGCCCCTTCCCAACTGCCTCAGCCCTAATTCTGAGGTAAAGCCAACCTTGCTGCAAGGTGAGGATTACGAACGGTCAGCCAGATACAGCTGAGCTAATCATACAACATGGCTTGTTCCCTGAATCCAGCCAGGCCAGGTTTAACCCCAGACAGAACTTTCTCACACGTTGACCTCCCGTCCCATTAGCTGGACTCTAGATTTGCTGCTTGGCCCTGCTTAGCACAAGTCCCACACAGTTTCCACTCCTTTATTTTACAGAGCATCTTGATATCAGATGAATCAACAGCTCTGCATTGCTGTTCTTTTCCAAACTTTATTGGCCAGTCTTGTGCTTTTATTTAATTGTGACATTGAGAAGCAGTTCATCAATTTTCATAAAATATCCGGTGGCAATCACATTCATTTTTTGAAAAGTGTTCATTATAAAACATAGGATGCAGAAAAGGATTATAAGAAAATACTATAAACAATTTTATATCAACAAAAAACCTAGATGAACAAATTCCTAGAAACATACAGAAACTACAGAAACTGACTGAAGATAAAAGAGAAATCTGAACAAACCTAAAACAAGTGAAGAGATTTAGTAACCAAAAAACTTTCCACAAGGAAAAGTCCAGGATCAGATGGGATTACTACTGTATTCTGCCAAACATTTAAGTAAGAATTAACAACAACCCCTCACAAACTCTTTCAAAATTACAGACAAGGAAAGGATACTTCCCAACTCATTTTATGAGGCCAGTATTAGCCCAGTACCAAACCCAGACAAAGACATCAGGAGAAAACCAAAGACCAATGTCTCTAATGAATACGCATGTAAAACATCACAACAAAAATATTAGCAAAGCAAATCTAGCAATATATAAACAAGATTATACACCATAATCAAGTGGGGTTTATCCCCAAAATGCAAAGTTGGCTTAATATCCAAAAATCAATCAATGCAATACATCACATTAATGGAATAAAGGACAAAAACCACATGATCATCTCAGTAGACACAGAAAAAGCATTTGACAAATTTCAATATGTCTAATGATAAAAACACTGAAAAAAACTAGGAATAAAAGGAAGCTTTATTAACTTAATAATGGATATCTATGAAAAGCTCACAGCTAACATCATGATCACCAGCAAAAGACTGAAAGCTTTTCCCCTAAGATGAGAAACAGGACAAGGATGCCTGCCCTTGCCAGTACAATCAATGCCGTATTGGAGGTTTTAGCCAGGACAATTAGGCAAGAAAAAGAAATACAGGACATCCAGACTGAAAAGGAAAAATACAAATATCTCTATTTGGAGATGACATGATATTGTATATAGAAAATAATAAGAAATCCACTAAAAAACTAGTATAATAAAGTTCAACAAGGTGGCAGGGATCAATACACAAAAAGTAATTGTATTTCTGTACATTAGCAATGAACAATCCAAAAATAAAATAAAATAAAATTCCATTCATAATAGAGCAAAAAGAATAAAAAACTTAGGAATATATTTAATTTTTAAAAATGCAAGACTTGTACACCAAAACCTACAAAAAAGGGAAAGGAATTAAACAAAACCTAAATAAATAGAAAAACATCCTATGTTCACCAATTGAAAGATGTAGTATTATTAAGAAGGCAATATGTCCTAAACTAATCTACAAATTCAATGCAATCTCTATAAAAATCCCAGCTGACTTTCTGGCAGAAACTGACAAGTTGATCCTAAAATTCATATGAAAACTCAAGGGACTCAGAATAGCCAAAATAATCTTTAAAAAGAAAAACAAAGTCAGAGGACACACATTCCCCAATCTGAAAATGTATTACAAAGCTGCAGCACTCAATACATCTGAACCGTATCCCCACAAAACTCATGTGTTGAAGACCTAATCCCCCAAATCACTATATTTAAACACAGGAACTTTAAAGAGGTATTAATAATTAGGATTAAATGAGATCATAAGTGTGGGGCCCTAATCCAAAAGAACTAGTGTCCTTACAGGAAAAGGACTGGTATCCTTACAGCAAAAGAACTGTGAAGACATAGCAAGAAGATGTCATCTCCAAACCAAGTAGAGAGTCCCCAGAAGAAACCTAAGCTGCCAACACTTTGATTTTAGACTTCTGGCTTCCAGAACTATGAGAAAATACATTTCTGCTGTTTCAGGCATTCAGTGTGGTATGTTGTTACGGCAGCCCTAGCAGACTAATTCAGGGTATCATGATGTAGATATAGATACATTCTCTCTCCCTCCCCATATATAAATCAACAAATTAGCCCTTACATTTACAGTCAGCTGGTTTTGACTAGGACTGCCAAGACAATTCAATGGAGAAACACTATTCTTTTTAATAACTGTCCCAGTGTGCTGGGACAACTGGATATCCACGTGCTAAAGAATGAATCTGGAACCCTATTTCATACTATATACAAAAATTAATTCAAAATGAATCAAAGACCTAAGGGCCAAACCTATTGAAGCTCTTAGAATAAAATGTGAAAAATATGAAAATATGACCTTGGATTAGGCAGTGGTTTCCTAGATATGACACCAAAAGTATAAGCAATGAAAGAAAAAATAAATAAATTGGGCTTAAAATCAAAAACTTGTGTGCTTGCAAGGACATGATCAAAAAAGTAAAAAGTCAACCCACAGAACAAGGGAAAAATTTGGCAAATCTAATAAGGAACCAGTATCCAGAATATATAAAGAATTCCTATAACAATAAAAAGATGACTAACTTAAAAATGGGAAAATGATTTGAATATACATTTCCCCGGAAAATATATGCAAATGGCCAGTAAGCACATGAAAAGCTTTTCAACATCATCGTCATCAGGGAAATGCCAATCAAAATCACACTGATATACTACTTCATATTCACTAGAACGGTAATAATCAAAAAGACAGACAATAACAAGTGCTGGTGAAGACATGCAAAATTCTAACACTCATAAATTGCTGGCAGGAATGCAAAATGATGCAGTCAATTTGGAAAACCCTCTGGCATTTTCGTCCCATTTCTCGGGGAAGGAAAGAATGGAGAGTGACTGATAATGTATATGGAATTATTTTCAGGGTATAAAGAATGTTCTGAAATTAGTGATAATAGTTACACAACTCTGTAAATATATTAATACCAAAAACTACTCACTTGGACACTTTAATGGGAGGATTTTGTGGTATGCAAATTATACCTCAATTCAAAAAATAAACGTAATAGACATCTATATACCTACCATGAAGATTAAAAAGTTGTCAACATTTTGATTTGCTTTGGATCTCTTTTAAAAATGCTTGCAGATACCACCAAAGCCCTATACTCCACTGATACCCCACCCTCCCTATAGGGAGGCAGACACATAATCTACAGATGGTACCTCAGTACTCACATTCACGTGTACGTATCTTCACCAGTCATGTGCATATCCAAAAACAACAATGCCAAACTGCATTTATCCTTTTGCAACCTGCTTTGTTAACACTGTTACTGAGATTTATCCATTTTGACACCCATAGATCTAATTCATTCATTTTAATGTTGAATAGTTTTTGACTATGTGAATAAAACAAATGTCCGGTTCCCCTTACTGAGGCCAGATAAACTGCTTCTACTGTTTTGCTCTTACAAACACCACAGGCCCATATCCTTGGGCACCCACTAGTTCTTCTAGGGCAAATGCCTGAAAATGGCATCGGTGGGTCATATTATGTGCACATTTTCAACTTTACCTGAAAATGTGCCTCCAAAATAGTCTCCAAAGTGGTTATAAAAATGTGCACTCCCAAGAGCAAGGTCCCCACATCTCACCGTACATATTAACTGACTTCATGCTTGCCAAGCTGATGAATGTGAAATGGTATCTCACTGTTTTAATTCATATTTCGTGGATTCATCTCAAAAATGAAGTTTCCATATACTTATAACCTTTCTGGCTTCTTCACTTTGACTTGTCATTTTACAGCCTTTTATCTACTGTATGCTTATTCTTTCTAGATCTTTGATATTAATCCCTTTCAAGTTATATGATTTTCAAACGTATAATCTTATCTGTAGTTTCTCCTTTAAGTCTATGAATACCCTGTAATGTGAGCTTCATCGTTGTGAATCTGCATATGCATGTGTGTGCGTGTTTTCCCTGAAACAGGTTTCCTAGAGGACTGGACTAAGGGTTAAGAGAAGTAGAACCCAGTGTGGCACTAAGGCTTTTGGCCTAAGCAACCAGAAAAAGGAGCTGTCCTAGAATGCTCAAGAGTTCAGTTTTGGACATATTCAGTCTCAAATGCTTATTAGACTTGCAAATGGAAATGTCAAACAGGCACTGAGACAAACTAGGCTGGAGTTGATGGGAGAGTCCCAGAGCAGGAGTCATCAGAGCACAGCCAGTATTTAAAGTTGAGAGAAGAGATGAGACCCCAAAGGGGAAATGGAGGCACACCCAGCCACGCTGAAGAGAACGAAAACACAGAGCATAGGCAGTGCCTTCAGAAGAATGTGTGGGAACTACCAGCCCTTAGAGGAAAGACAAAACAAGAGGGCAGAAGTGTACAGTGTTTACATTCTCCCCTCCCCAAAACTGAAATAAAGGAAGAACACAACTGGAATTTGACCAAGGGGCTCTGTCCATACCCCACCCCTAGCTGTCCTGGCAACAGGCCCCCTTCATAAGACAACAATAAAAATATCGCATGCAAATGAAGAAAACAGAAATCAGAAACAGGGCCAAGACAACAGCACTGGCTCCTCCTTCGGGAAAGTTCTGGGAGGAGATGCTGAAGCAAACTCACATGGCTGCACATCTGCAGCGTCATTCTCATCAGCACCAGCACCATCGAGAGGCTGCTGGAATGGCAGGTGCTCTAAAGAGTGCGTGCGGCCTGTCCTGTGCTCCCTCTGCGCCATGCAAGGAGTGGAGCATGGCATCAGCAGGTGCAGGCACATCTTCAGGGAGCCCACACTGTCTCAGGAAGAGGGGCAGGTGCATGCATAACCACGTGCAAAGTAAGGAAGAAATCTCGCTCTGCCTTCATAAGGTGGTCATTAGTGAGAGACAATATTCAAAAGCAGGCCCTGGGTAGTAGATAAGAACACTGCATGGACAGACAAGGTGTGTCTGTATGGGGCCATGTGGGCAGTCCTAGCAGGTAGAAAGCAAGAGCAAGGCCAGTGGCTCATCCCAGTTTGCATGGATCATAAACCAACTAAAAGGGAGAAGTGGTAGGTCATGCTAGAGAGAGAGCCTGCAAGCCAAAGCCAGAAGATCTGGAATGTGAGGCCAAGGGGCTTGCTGGCTGGGTTTTATCTGGAAGATAAAGGGACACTAAGCACAACTTTTAGCACTAGTGGCATGTTGAAATCTGGAATTCATTACTACTGGAAGTAATTTCCTAAAGTCTACATAATACATTTTATCCCAAAATTCCCATGTGGTCCTAGAAGCTGGCCTCTGTAGCTTCCTGTAAAGGCATTAATAGTTCAGTGTAAATGACTCATAGAAAGCGCAACCCTCAGCCACGTAAGGTGGCTCACACCTGTAATCCCAACACTTTGGGAGGCCAAGGCAGGAGGATCACTTGAGCCCAGAGTTCGAGACCACAACAACACAGAGGCAACTGTGTGGGCAATACAGTGAGATCACACCTCTACAAATGATTTTCTTTAATTAGCTGGGCGTGGTGGTGTATACATATGGTCCCAGCTACTCAGGAGGCTGTGGCAGGACTATCGCTTCAGTCCAGGAAGTCAAAGGCTGCAGTGAGCCATGATTGCACCACTGCACTCCAGCGTGGGTGAAAGCGTGAGGCCCCATCTCAATAGAAAAAAAAAAAAAAATGAAAGAAAGAAAGAGCAACCCTCACAAGAAATGTATAATAATCATCATCATAATTAGTATATAACAGCTCAGGCTAATAAGATGCTGACCACAAACCAATGTGTACAGTGTCAGTAAAGATGCAGAGACAAATCATTTGGAAAAGTAAAAATTTACCTGAAAGAGGTACAAGAGAGTCAGTTTTCCAAACTGGATCACCATATTAAAAAACACATCAAAATTAGGAAAATGCATATTCAAACAAGATACTACCTCACACCTGTTAGAATTATTAATATCAAAAAAACTGAAAATTCTAAATGTTTGCAAAGATGTAGAACAGCAAGAAATCTCATTCACTGCTGGTGGAAATGCAAAATAGTACAGCCACTTTGGAAGAGAGTTTGCTAGTTTCTTATAAATTAAACATACTTTTACAATATGATCCAGCAGTTGTGCTCCCTAGTATTTGCCCAAATGAACTGAAAACATATCCACACAAAAACCTGCACACAAATGTTTATAGCAGTTTTATTCACAACTGCCAAAAACTGGAAGCAACCAAGACATCTTTCAGTAAGTGAATGGATCAACACATCAAGGTACATTTATACAACAGAATATTATTCAGTGATAAGAAGAAATGAACTGTCAAGCGATGAAGACAGATGAACTTTAAATGCATACCACTAAAGCTACACACTATATCACTCCAACTAGATGACATTCTGGAAAAGGCAAAATTAGAGAGATGGTTAACAGATCAGTGATTATCAGGGATTCAGGGGCAAGGGTAAGGAGATGAAGCACAGGGGTCGTTTAGGTCAGTGAAACTACCCTGTATGATGCTGTAATTATAACTACAAGACATTAAGCAGTTCTCAAAAACCACAGAACTTTACAACACAAAACTTAAAACTTAATGTATGTACTTTATTTTAAAAAATAATTTAGGAGGTCCAAGCTCAAGACAAGATGTGGAAAGTGACAAAACAATCTAACTGTATTAAAAATATATTAAACAACCTTACCAAAGGGGTTGGAGAAGAAGGTGCTGACCTAAGTCATTTTAGAAATGAGTAGAATCTCTAAGGTGGAAGGAGAAAAAGGAACTGTAAGCACTGAAGTACATAAGCACTGTACTCTAGTTGATAAAGTTGTTTACCAAGGAGTACAAGATAACAATCCTCATACTGCTATACATGTATACTGAAAGTGAACAATTAAGTAAATGAACAGTGGATGGTGCAAACCAGTTTCTCACTGTTGGAGTGAGAGGCCAGCAACGGGAGAAGGCTAGAACAATCCATGCGGCAATGGATTCAAGTTACAAATGTCAGTATGAACTAATGCTCAAGAAAGGTACAGATGACTACATATGGAAATATCTATAGATGTATACATACACAGGTTAGCTCAAGAAAGATACAGATGGTTACATATGGAAATATCTATAGACATGTGCCTATATACAAGTTAGTTAGTATACAAACATATATCTCCTTTGCTCTGTCAGCTAAAATGGCCTAAAAGCAACAAAACTCCCATAGCAACAAATACATGCAGCACCTAGATATTGGTTTCTTATATTATTCTCCAATAAAAGGAACCAGGACTCCTTGGAGAAATGGCTGATCCTACCACAAGGGCAGGAAATATTATACACAAAGTGAGCCTGGAGCATCATCACTTTCAGTAGTACCAGAAAGGAAAGAGGTGCTTAAAAACAAAACACACACACAACAATGCGGGTATGTCAAAGGGACACAGGAACCAACTGAAAGTGCTCCCAATGGGCAAAGCTGGAGCAATTTGAGAGAAAAAAAATGCAACATGGAACTATAAACCCAAGAAATTTTTTAAAATCTATCAGTTCATATTGAAATAAATAAATGATTGGAAAAATAAATAAGTGGGAGAGCAGATAAATCTCCCAAGATAATACTAGTCTAAGTCATTTATATAGACACTCCATCCTCAGTGAGGCAGAGCACAACCCTCCACCCTTTAAGTGTGCACTACACAAGATAACTTCCTTCCAAACAGTACAGTATGGAAAGACAGAGGGAAAAAAAAGAGTCACTTTATAGTGAGGAAATCTGACAAACACACCTCAGCCAGGTAATCAAGGTCACCATGAAGAGTGATGAGTTATGTTCACAGTGAGCTTCCTTGACATGTGATAGCACTGGCAGTTTATCTCAGTGGTCTTCATCCCCAAAACCCATAACTGGCCGGGTGCAGTGGCTCACGCCTGTAATCCCAGCACTTTGGGAGGCCAAGACGGGTGGATCACAAGGTCAGGAGATCGAGACCATCCTGGCTAACAGGTGAAACCCCATCTCTACTAAAAATACAAAAAATTATGGGGCGTGTTGGTGGGTGCCTGTAGTCCCAGCTACTCAGGAGGCTGAGGCAGAAGAATGGCGTGAACCTGGGAGGCAGAGATTGCAGTGAGCCGAGATTGCGCCACTGTACTCCAGCCTGGGCGAGACTCCGTCTCAAAAAACAAAACAGAACCAAAAAAACCCATAACTAACCACGAGAAAACACCAGATCCCAGCAGATCCCAAATGAGGCACATTCTACAGAATACCTGCCCAGTCCTACTCAAAATTGTCAAAGTCATCAAAAACAAGGAAAGTCTGAGAAGCTGTCACAGCCAAGAGGAGTCTGAGGAACCACAATGATTAAATATAATGTGGGATCTTGGCTGGGATCCTGGAACAGAAAAGGACATTAAGGGAAAACTGAAGAAATATAAAATATGGACTTTAGTTAATAATAATGGCTTGATATTAGTCCATTAATTTTGACAAATATCCCTTACAGATGTAAGATGTTAAACTGGATGTGGGGTTTACAAATATTCTCTGTACCATCCTCATCATAATTCTGTAAATCTAACACTGTTCTAAAATCTTAAAAAATATTTTTTTAAAAATAGTAATTCAAGGGAAAAAAAGGCCCCAGTCTTAGTCTGAACACACTGGGAAAACAGCAGCTCTCACAGCAGTGTCAAATTCTGAAAAGTCGTCGCCTATCTTCAGACACTGACATTGCAGAGGTCATGGTAACAGTGTCTTTAGAAGAGGAACCCAGAAAGTCCAAGTTTACAGGAAGTACTCAATATTTCATCATTTGAGGCACCCAGTTAGATGCCGTATGTCTAAGATATAGAGTGTTTCCCCTCTGACTAAGGTATGTGATGTGCTTAGTCACAACTGAAGCAGAAAACGTCAGCTTTGCCCCAAAATATTTCCTAATTCTTACAGTGAATACTCAGCTTAAGAGGCTGAATGTTCTGAAGACAGGCTACCAATTTTGGACACTGCCATAACAGCAGCCCCTTCTGCTGAGAACTTACAGCATGTCAGGCACCTCCTCTGCATGGCTGCTCTCCTCATGCCAGCTCAGCAAGACAAGGACTATTGTTTCTGTTTTACAGGTGGGGAAACAGAGGCCCAGAAAGGCTAAGCATTTGTCCACAACTTCTACAGCTAGCAAGCAAGGGAACCAGTCTTTGAAATCACATCTACCAGGCACTGAAGCTCAGGTCAGCTTCTTCATCCATGCTGGGTCCCTTGGCCTCTACACACACAAAGGCCTGCCAGTGGGGGCCTCGCCCAGCCATGTGCAGAGCTTTCTGGACAACTGGACATTTGTGTGAACAGTGCAAATGCTCCTACGGGGAACAAAGGATTCTTCCGCCCTTGAAACAGAGCCAGGGTCTAAAAGCTTCTACAGAACCCACATGAATCACAGTCACCAATATGCCATTATATCTTGGACATTAATTCCCTAAAAGTATCTCTGAACCTTTGAAGCGATTAACCCCTCATTGTATTAACTCCCACTCCTGCTGCAAGCTACAGTTGCTAGCTTTTCTTTTTCTATTTAAATGAGACATTGATTTTTATTTCTTTATCTTATGAAGTTTGCTTATATGAAGCTATGTTTTACAAGTGATTATTTTCACTTTATTTCCTGAATTTTAGGATAATCCTTTATCAGCTTCCAAGATTTCCATGGTTTCCAAACTTAAGCAGCAAAACAGTGGTGTTGCCCTCCTTGGTTTCTTGATCAACAGTGTCCCTCAAGGGTTCAGGGGGTCAGAGACCATGGGGAGTCACAGGATCCCTGAAATCTCACAGCAGCAATTTAACCTTGGAATTGGATAGAAATGCAGATTCTGACCCTCCTGCCATGCCTCCTCCCACAAAGTGGCCCAGCCTCTGCAGGAATACCTTCAGGAGACCACAGCACCACTCCAGCCCTTGGGAAGAAAAGCTGCAACCCATCCCTCCCCCACAGCACCCACATGGTGAGCTTAAACATCCTCTTTTCATACAGAACCAGTCTAAAGCTTTTTCCCAATTTCGGCATGTGGAACCCCTAGGAAGGAGGGAAGTAGGGTATGCTGAGTCGGACTATCTCAGTAGAACTAAACTTCCTCAGTCCCACAGTTTTACTCAGTGATGAAGCAAAATGTGGGCTTTGCCACTGAAGACACCTGGGCTAAGTTCTGACACCAGTGCAGTGACCTGGAGCAAGCTTCTCAGGTCATCCTCCTCACCTGGGAGGACCAGCTTCCTGGGGCTGCACGTGCAGTCAGGATGACACCTGGGTGCTCGGCTCTGTAACTCAGAAGATCCTTCAGCGTGGGCTCTTGACACTTCCTCTGACTGCACGTGCCAGTGATGGCCCCACTCTCTCCCTGCTCTCCGAGGAGTCCAAGAACAGGCAGGCAGCACACAGAGAAGCAGGACTATCACCTTCACTATTTGGATATTATGCTCCTAATAATACCTTTGCATTTGGCAAACATCCTCTGGAATCATTCTGATTATGCCTCAGTCAAGGATCACATGCAATGACGGCCCAAAGTCTCACAAAGTGTGAACAGAGGTGCTCACTGGAAATGCAGATCCCCACGCCTCACATCCACTGGGTCAGAAACTGCACTTTATTTATTGTTACTATTTATTATTTATGTATTTATTTTTGAGATGGAGTCTCACTTTGTCTCCCAGGCTGGAGTGCAATGGCATGATCTCAGCTCACTGCAACCTCTGCTTCCCAGGTTCAAGCAATTCTCCTGCTTCAGCCTTCCTAATAGCTGGGATTACAGGCTCCCACCACCATGCCCAGACAATTTTTCTATTTTTAGTAGAGATGGGATTTCACCATGTTGACCAGGCTGGTCTTGAACTCCTGACCTCAGGTGATCCACCCGCCTCAGCCTCCCAAAGTGCTGGGATTACAGGCATGAGTTACTGCACCCGGCCATAATCTGCATTTTAAAAACCCAGGTGACTCATGCACACTAAAGTTTCAGAAGCGCTGACCTAGATCCCCAGAGACAAAAAAGTATTCCAATTCCAAGGCTTCTCTCAGTGAATATTCCCAAGTAGAAAGCATTACTCCTTCCCCATTCCTGCTATCAATAATGTGTGTGCACACTCAGCATGAAGAGCAAGCAGAGGCTGACCTTAGGGGCCTAGAAATAAAAGTTACAGAAAAGGACAAAATAAACGTGCTGACAAGCCTCATAACCAAGAGATTTTCTGTCATCTTTTTACCAACCTCTTTCTAAGCAGTTTCTTGAACTTTGATCCAAACTGCAGAGATAAATATTTTTTAAAGTAAATACCTAATTCCTAGATGTCAGTCCCACTGGGAACTGAAACAGTATCAACTGAAGCACAGAGAGAGAACAGGGGCTTGCTGGTGTCCCTGACATCTGAGAGGCAGCGAGCTCACCCTAAGTGCACACCATAGATGCTCCACATCAGCCCACTTCCCTTCGCCTGGCTAGGGCTTTTCAACCTAAATGCTGAAAGACCTCCTCATGTAATTTGGGATTTGTGCTAATTGAACCAGCACTTGCTGATTAAGCCAAAAATCTTTCCTCAATTCTAGAGCATTCACAGTACATGGGCAGCAGTGGGGACTGGGGAGGGAGCTAGAGAGAAATAGAGCCAGGGAGGGGAAAAGGGGCAGTAGAGAGAGAAGGCAGAGGGAAAGGGGAGGGAGAGAAGAGAAGGGAGAGAGAGGGCAGAGGGAGGGAAAGGAGAAGTCTGCACTAGTAGCAATAGTAAGCTCCTGTCACACTCCAATGTGTGAGAGACTCTGCATACTGTAATGTCAGCCAGACTGGACATCCAGGCAGCACACTCAGAATCAATGAACCTGCTGCTAGATGCTGTAAGCCTGGGCAGAGCACTCTTCTTCTGGCTACACAGTGATGTCAGGGCCCCCAAGAGATTCAACTTTCCTGCTTAGGGGACCTGGGCACTGCTGTTTTGCAAAAGCCCCCCAGATGACTAATGTGTAGCCAGAGTAGAGAAGACTGCTCTAGGGGGAGAAAGAGTTTGTTCAAATTCATTACCTCTGGTGTATTGCAGCAATGAGGATTTTCTAAAACACAACATTGCTAACGTAAAGGTGGAAAAGATTCTTTGACAACTGAGTGTCTTGAACAGTGAAAGTCTGTAAGAAAGATGGAGAGTCCTCTTCAAAACTGACTTTTACAATGACATAAACACACATGTGCAAAAGAATGATCTGTCCCAACAAGAGATGTGCTCTGTGCCTCTCTCACCTCTACAAGGACTGAATTAGTGAGCACCATGGCCAAGTCAGTATTTTATTCCTGCCTCCTGGGCTCACAGCAGGGGTCAGTAAGCCATGGCTCACAGACCATTTCTGTACAACCTATGGACTAAAAATGATTTTTATTATTTTAAAAGGCTGAGGGGGGGAAAAAAGACTATAAGAGACCACATGTGACCCTCATGCCTAAAATATTTACTACCCAGGCCTTGACAGAAAACATCCACAGACCCCTGATTTGTGGCAACCACAGGTGCCAAGAGATTCCCTATTTGGGTCCACACTGACGAGCACTTTCCCTGCTAATTCACAGACAGGAGCACCCTGAAATGGCTCAAGCAGGTCAAGCCATGTAGAAGTGCACTCTCAGTAAAGAATCCCCAGAGAAAACACAGCCACCAATTGCTAGACTCCCCAGGGAGCTGCAGAAGCCCTTGTCTCTATGTGCACAGTGGCCATCTTCAGCCGAGGAGGGGCCCTGCTTGTCCCAGCCCAGGTGTCACTTACACACTGTGCCCACATCTCCAGCCTGAGTCCTGCTGTGACCTCACACAGAGGCCCTAAGATGCTCACTGAGACCCCTGCTCACAAGGGTGGGGCCTCAAGCTGAAGGCGTCCCTGGATAAGTACAAACAGCAACAGCCCTCACTTGGCGTCAGTGGCCGACCCAGCCAGTCTCCATGAGATTCCCTGGGAACCTGGCTGATCAAGAGAACTCACATAAGCAAATGAGCCTCACTCAGAGGACGCATCCATCACCATGCTGCACAGAGAGCAACAGCCCAGTGCTCCTGACAAGAGGCCGCAGGGGCCTTCCGGCTGGGCCCAGAAAGAGAGCTCCTCACAGCCAGCAAGGTGACCCTCACAACGGACTCTGGAATCAGCACACTAAAGCCAGAAAAAAGAGGCACACCTCCCCAAGATGGGCTCTGTGGAGGCTAACGGTAGAAACCAGGCTCCAGAGGCCAAAGGGAAGCTGGTATTTGGTTATCTCCAGAATCAACTGTCATCATGTATTCAGCAGACAGCAGGGCTCTGTGTCGTCTACCTGCACTGTATCACATCACTCTCTAGGTCATTTGGCTCACAAAATTGATTTAGGAGAGATTATTCAATTCCATTTTACATTTTCATGTTTTGGAACTCTGCCAGCAGCAACTTCTGTTCTTCCAGAGGTCAGGAAGCTATGGACAAGGCAATCTCTTGCTGTTGTAAATGGAACTCCATATTCCCTTTATGAATTTCCTGTCAATCTTCAAATTACTTCAAATACAATTGCCCTTCACTTAGACAATGTTTAATGTCTCCACGTCTCCCTCCTTCTCATATCCGATCACCCCCCGCCCCACCCCAGTAGCAGACAGCACTCCCTTGGAGCCCCCTGGGGCACCTCTGCCAGGGGAGAGCAGGAAAATGGAGGCAGACACTGCAGCCTCCCAGTCTGCAGCTGGTCCGCAGACCACAGCAATGGAAGATATCATGTCTTGCATTTTAAAACTTCCTGCTCTTGTTCCCAGTTCCCCCATCAATCACCATGTTTCCTTACTCTTTTCTGCAGAAAAACTATGTCAACTCCCCTCATTCCTGAGGGCTCTGCTCCACCCTAGCAGTGGTGGTCCTTCTCCAGTCACCATTGACTCCACAGTGCTGAGGGTTGCCGCCACAGTCTCCTTGGATCCATCTCCAGCATCTCATACGACCTTCACCACCACCCACTCAGCGGCTGGGCAGTGCCCCTTGGCTTTCCTCCAGCTGACCAGCTTGTTCTTCCCAACTCCCCAAGAGAAACGTGTCTTCCCTTCCAACCTCTTGACATCAGCCAGAGGGCCAGCCTCCATCCTGGATCCTCGTCTCTCCTTGTACTCCCCCCCACTTGGTAATTTCATCCATCAACCACTCCCAACCTCCATCTCCAGGTACTGGTCCCCTCTCCCAAACCCTGGCTCACGTGTAACATCCCATTGCTGTCCCCCACAGGACATGTCCAAACTGCAACCTCACGTGACAATTGCAAAGCCATCTTCCTCGGTTATCAGGCCAAGAGCCATTCTTGATGCCTGTCCTTTTCATGTCACATGCATGTTCATGAGCAAGCCCCAGGAGATGTACCACCAAACTACACCCAGAACCCAGCCACCATGCATATCCACGGCTGCCACCCTGGGCACAGCCACCACCATCCTCCCTGGTGAATATGCTCCTTCTTCTGTTCGTGCCCCCTGAAACAGCAGGCACAATCATCCTTTTACAGGCTAAGTCTATTCATGTCACTGCTCTGCTCAAAACCCTGCAATGGCCCCCTATTTCCCATGGAGTAAAAGTCTAATTCTCCCATCAGACTCCAAGGCCCTTCAAGACCAACTCGCCCTCTCCCAGTCACGGTACCCCAGAAAAGGGTTCTTCTCAAAATAGTACTGTTTGTGAACAATGCACCTGGTCACCCAAGGGCTCTGATGGAGACGTGCAAGGAGAAGAATGTTGTTTTCATGCCCGTTAACACCGCATCCATTCTGCAAACCACGGGTCAAGGAGTGATTTTGACTTTCAAGTGTTACTACTTAAGAAATACATTTTGTAAGGCTATAGCTGCCACAGATGGTGATTCCTCTGATGGATCTGGGCAAGGTAAATTGAAAACCTTCTGAGAGGCATTCACCATTCTCAATGTCATTAAGAACATTTGTGACTCATGGGAGGAGGTCAGAACATCAACAGAGTTTAGAAGAAGTTGATTCCAACCCTCATGGATGCCTTTAATGGGTTCCTTCCTTTATTGAAGGAAGTCACTGCAGATGTGGTGAAAACAGCAAGAGAACTAGAATCGGAAGTGGAGCCAGAAGATGTGACTGAATTGCTGCAATCTCATGATCAAACTTGAACGGATGAGGAGTTGCTTCTTATGGATGAGAAGCAGGAAAGCGGTTACTTGAGATGCAGTCTACTAGTAGTGAAGATGCTGTGAACATTGTTGAGATGACAACAAAGGGTTTAGAACATTACATAAGCTTAGTTACTAAAGCAGCAGCAGGGTTCGAGAAGACTGACTCCAATTTTGAAAGAAGTTATACCGTGGTGAAAGGCTATCAAACAGCATCACATGCTACAGAGAAAACTTTCATGAAAGGAAGAGTCCATTGATGTGGCAAACTTCAGTGTTGTCTTATTTTCAGAAATTGCCACAGCCACCCCAGCCTTCAGCAACTATCACCCTGATCAGTCAGCGGCCATCAACATCCAGGCAAGACTCTCCACCAGTGAGATGATGATGACTCACTGAAGGCTTAGATGATCATTAGCATTTTTTAGCAATAAAGTATTTTTTAAATTAAGGCACATACATTGTTTTTAGACATAATGCTATTACACACAATGGAGTCTAAACATAACTTTTGTTTGCCTTGAGAAACCAAAAAATTCACGTGACTTGCTTTGATATTCACTTTATTGTGGTAGTCTGGAATAGAAGCTGCAACAGCTCTGATATTTGCCTATAGTTGATGTTTCTGATGAGCTTAGCGGTGAAATTATCAAGTGATTTTTTGACACTATATATAGAAACGTGTTAACATTAGGAAAATCTTCGTAACTCAGCGAACTAGTATTTCCTAATGACTAGTGCATGTTATGAAAATCATGCATGGTAAAATATTTGTTTGAGGGGCAAGACTGACAGACAATGGGTTATAATAAAGTACTACAAGTTTATTGATAGTGTTTCAGATTCCATTTTGCAACTAACCTTTAAGAAACTACCACCTGTCAAGTTCTGATGTCCTATCTAACAAGAACATCTACAACAATCTGATAAAGCTACGAAAACACTCCTCTTGTTTCTAGTTTTCTTCACATAATTCAATCAGAGCAATGTATCACAACAGATTAATGCAGAAGGACATAGGCGAATCAAGCTGTCGTAGTAACGCTGACATTAAAGAGTTCTAGAAATTCTCCGAATTTATTTTTGTTTTATAAAATATAGTTCTTTTTATTAAAATGTTATTTTGGGCCTGGGTGACGTGGCTCACGCCTGTAATCCCAACACTTTGGGAGGCCGAATTGGCAGATTATTTGAAGTCAGGAGTTCAAGGCCAGCCTGGTCAACATGGCGAAATCCCATCTCTACTAAAAATACAAAAATTAGCCTGGTGTGGTAGCACACACCTGTAATCCCAGCTACTTAGGAGGCTGAGGCAGGAGAATCGCTTAAGCCTAGGAGGCAGAGGTTGCAGTGAGCCAAGATCATGCCACTGCACTCCAGCCTGGGCAACAGAGTGAGAGTCTGTCTCAAAAAAAGAAAATGAAACTCTGTCTCAAAAAGTAAATAATAAAATGTTTTTATTATGTAATGGGTTCATTATCATTACAAATGAATTTCTGAATAACTTTAAAATCTCTGTGTTAATTTCAAGTAAGGTAACTATCAATAGATAGAACCCAACTTAAGAAGTTGAGAGGAAAGGGGTCCTGAATCCAAAATGTTTGAGAGCCCACTGGCCTAGTGTCATAGGATACCTTGGTGCTTGAGGAGGAAACATAAGTGGTTTTGGTGAAGAACAATGGACCCACTGAGATGATAAGCTGTCACCAGATGCTGCCTGTCCCCTTCCTCACACTGAGTCAGAGGGAAGATGTTTGTTTGCTTGTTTGTTTTTAGGTGAGTGCTAATAGGAAAGTAGGTTCACTTGAAAGACTAATATTGGAAGGAAACTGTCTGATGGATTCATTTCAACTTTAATATTGCAAATAATTTTAGAAACTGATACCAGAATTTAATTTTCAAGGCAAAATCCCTCCAGGCGATTATGCTCTGTGAAAGGAGATTTAACCCAAATTGCTCTGTTATCCAACAACATTTATTAGCACTTGGTGGGGGCAATGTGCTGTTCTAAGAAGGGGATCAGGGATATTGCAGATGATTTTTCTGCTCCTAAGGGTTTTCGGAGGGAGAGAATGTTGGTAGGACAAGCTCTCGATGGAAAGGCTGCCTAAGACGATGTAAAATGGTGGAGGAGATGGGAAAGCTGGAGCCACAGCAACTCTCTACAGAAGGCTCTGGGCCAAGAGAGGCAGTGCCTGAGAAGGAGGGAGTGACCAGCCTTCATGTAGGATGGAAGCAGTCTGGCAGGTTACAGCCCTAGACGGGAATTCACATCTCACTGCCTGTTATCAGGACATGGAGCTCGCTGGCTCACTCACATGCACGGGGTACCTATGGCACACTGCACAGTGGAGAAAAAAAGGTCTGTCAGCACCAGAGAGGTCGCTGTTGCTGGGCGAGCACCTTGCAGAAGGAACTCTCCCTGTGGAGGGTGTGGGACACAGGCCTAAGATCACAGTACAGGGGTGCTGTGTACTCATCCTCCCTTGGCCTCAGTCCTCTCCATCTATGGGCTGCTTCCAGGGCTCCTTGTGGAAATACAGGAACATCTCTTCTATTGGGAATCCAGGGAACAGGGAATTCTGATTAATGTGTTCCCTTTCAGTTTCCAGATCATTATTAGAAAATTCCTTAAGCCATAAGACTAAGTTTCTGATTTATTCCCTAGAACACATTAAATATGATTGAGTCTTTCTAAAAAGACAGGATTTTTCAGGGCCTAAGGGCATCACTGACCACAAAATATTAATAATCCAAGTGTCCTGAGAAATCATCTGGTTTAGATCTCCCGTCTCAGAGCAGAAGCACCCAGGGAGCTTTTCCTGCTATTGCGGAGCCTCCCACCAGACTCAGCAAACATTGTCACTGGCATGATGGGTCCTGTCCCTCAGCTTCTTGACTATAGAAATGAAATCAGAAAACCTGACTCAGATGAGACTTTGGACTGTGGACATTTGAGTTAATGGTGAAATGAGTTAAGACTCTGGGGGACTGTTGGGAAAGTATGATTGGTTTTGAAATGTGAAGACATGAGATTTGAGAGGGACTGGGGCAG
Source organism: Piliocolobus tephrosceles (assembly GCF_002776525.5). Taxonomy (NCBI): domain Eukaryota; kingdom Metazoa; phylum Chordata; class Mammalia; order Primates; family Cercopithecidae; genus Piliocolobus; species Piliocolobus tephrosceles. The sequence continues at coordinate 33,718,542 of NC_045452.1, forward strand.
AATGATATGGTTTGGCTGTGTCCCCACCCAAATCTCATCTTGAATTGTAGGTCCCACAATCCCCACATGTTGTGCGAGGGACCTGGTGGGAGATAAATGAACCGTGCGGGTGGGTCTTTCCCATGCTATTCTTGCGATAGTGAGTAAGTCTCATGAGATCTGATGGTTTTATACAGGGAGTTTCCCTGCACAAGCTCTCTTCTCTTATCTGTTGCCATGTGAGACATGCCTTTCACCTTCTGCCATGATTGTGAGGGCCTCCCCAGCCATGTGGAACTGTGAGCCCTTTAAACCTCTTCCTTTTGTAAACTGTCCAGTCTCAGGTATGTTTACATTAGCAGTGTGAGAACAGACTAATACACTGGGTAAGGGCTAGAGTTCCAGACGTGACAAGCTATATGTGACTCTGGACTCTCTTACTGTCTCTTTCTCTACATTGGATGGCACTGAGGTTTGGTGTTAGTAACAAACAGGGAGTGGGTGTTGGTTGAAAGCTCTATCAGAGTGCACTGGAGGGAGGGCAGATTGAACTCTGGCTTATCTTCTAATCTCCATCGTCTCCTGCTATTCAAGAATCAATCGCAGGAGTCAGTGCCCTCCACAGAAGGTCTCCAGGATGGAGGAATAATGAAAATGCAGAAAGTGATGTGGAATTGTTAGCTTCTAGGTCGCTTGGGAGAGCCCTAGGCCATGCCTCGCTGGGGACTCAGAGGTGTGGATTAGGTTGTCTATGCCCATTTTATTTCTTTCATTACCCTCTAACATCTTTCATTACCTTGGGGTATGAAGACTTTCCTCCATTTGTGGGCCATGTTTGCATTGCTACATAAAGCTCAGGGCTGTGGCAGGTGATGTTAATGAGCAAGCTGGTCTTTAAATAGCACAGCTCCAATAAACAGAATCACCTGTTTTATAGCTGGCTATGGAGAAAAGTGTTCACAGAGGATTCCGAATAGCTGGGAGAACATTAGAAAGGCAGTAAAATGTTCCCTGCCCCTGCCGTGAAGCAAGACTGGCTAAGAACACACCTCACAGCAAAGACACTTCCTTTGGGGTGGACCGGAATCATCCATCATGATGCATTAAACTCAGGTTGCATCAAAATGAAGGGCCAAGCCAAAATCTCCTTGATTATGGGAAACTTAGTCATTTGTTCTCTGAGTCAGCTTAATGGCGCACAATGTTCACATCACATTCTTTTGGGGCTGGGCCAAGAGGCCAGCATGCTTGCCAGCAGTGCAGCAATGAGCTAATCAGCCTTTTGGCTCCCACATTCCAGGCCAAGAGCTCTTCTGGAATGAGTGCTGTCACTGCACCAGACCAGAGACCTCATGTAGACTGCTCTTTCTTGTCCTCTATGTCACATGCTGGTCCTTGCTTTCATCAGATGATCCCCAGATCCCTTCTCCCCAAGAGAGCCCTGCCAGGCTGAGGCTCTGAGATGTGATGCTAGAAATTCAGTCCAACAAATGACTTATTGAAAAGCCCTGTCCTGGTAGCTGCTTGGTGGGCGACAGCTCCCATCCTCAAGGAGCATGTGTCCCCCATAAAGGGAGGCTAATGCATGAACACAAGGGTCTTCAGTGCCATACAGTGTCCCAGGTATGCATAATCAGAGAAGAGCACACACTCCACAAAGCAATGTGGAGCATCAGAGAGGTGGGCACTTTGGAGAAAGGGAAGGAACCTCAAGAGGATGGCACCACAGCCTAATCTTGGAGAGGCTGTGGAACAGGCCTGGCACAAAGGGATGTTGCAGTAAGGGAGAGTTACTATTATTTTATTGCCTAGACTTCTGTTTTCTAACTTGTAAAATAGAAAAAAGTTGTTTTCCACATCTCTCAGGGACTAAATTGTAAAGCCCAGGTGAGACAACAGGATAAGGTGCATGGGGAGTAGTGTGTAGGGAAGGTGGACGGGCCAGATGGGGACTCAGTATCTGCTGTCTGATGACTGAGATGCTTCAGCCTGCATGATATCTACCCCTGGCCACTTCTGAGGCTCACACAACAGAGTAGAAGTCTTCTGGACTTTGTGGAAACTAGTAGGACACAGCTGGTTCAAAAATGAGCCACGGCTACATGTTCTGTCTCTGTCTTATTAATAAGATACTGTAAGTAGGAGAATAATTCCTTTGTAATTTTTTTTTTCTTTTGAGACAAGGTCTCCCTCTGTTGCCCAGGCTGGAGTGCAGTGGCATGATCATGGCTCACTGCAGCTCTCACCTGCCAGGCTCAAGCAATCCTCCCATCTCAGCCTTCCGAGTAGCTGGGACCACAGGTGTGCACACCTACACCCAGCTAATTCTTAAATTTTTTGTAGAGGTGGCATCTCACTATGTTGTTCAGGCTGGTCTCAACCTCCCGGACTCAAGCAATCCTCCTGCCTCAGCCTCCCAAAGTGCTGGAACTGCAGGTATGAGCCATTGCATCTGGCAACTTTGTGATTTTTTAAAGTGGTTTGTATGATTAAGATGGAAAAGTTTTTAAAAATTAAATTATTGGTGAGTGCATTCTCCACAAGTTTGTGCTGGAGCATAAATTTAGGAAGATATTTAGAGTAATTTTTTATGCCATGTAGTATTCCAGTGTACATATGTTCCATAATTTGCTTGTTTGTTTAACTAAAACAGTTGAACTGCTGACGGGCATTCGGGATGTTTCCAGTATTTCACTATGAGGCATAAAGCTTCTGTGAAATTTCTTATAGATAACATTTGGCCAACATATGTTCATATTTCTTTTGCATATATATCCAGAAGGAAGACTGGTGTGTCATTTGGTTAGTGTAGGTTTATTTTAAGTAGATACTTGCCAGACACTTTCTCAAAGTGGTCAAAGCAGGTTGCAATCAACCAGCAGCATGTAAGAATTCACTCACTCTACACCCCTACCAGTACTTGCCATTTTCTGTCTTTTTCACGCTTGCCTTTCTAAAGGCTATCGTGGTACCTCACTGTGGTTTTAATCTGTACTTTCCAGATCATTGACAGCACTGAGCACTTCTTTATAAGTTACTGGACATTTCAATGTCCTGTTTTGTGAAGTGTCTGCTCAAGTATCTTGCCCACTTTTTGTTGGTTGCTTTTTTTTTTTTTTTTTGAGACACAGAGTCTTGCTCTGTTGCCAGGCTGGAGTGCACTGGCACAATCTCGGCTCACTGCAGCCTCCACCTCCCAAGTTCAAGGAATTCTCCTGCCTCAGCCTCCCGAGTAGCTGGGATTACAGGCACACACCACCATGCCCAGCTAATTTTTGTATTTTTTAGTAGAGATGGGGTTTCACAGTGCTGGCCAGGATGGTCTCAATCTCTTGACCTCATGATCCACCCGCCTCTGCCTCCCAAAGTGCTGGGATTACAGGCGTGAGCCACCGCGCCCAGCCTGTTTGTTGTCTTTTAAAAAAAATTAACTTGTAGTCGCTTTTATACATTCTGGAGACAAATCTTTTGGTTAATATATGTATTGCAAACATCTTTTCTTAGTGTGTGCCCTGTCTTCGCACATTTCTCTCACTTAATGGTCTTCTGATAAACCAAAGTTCTTATTTTTATTAAAGTCCAACTTCTCAGTAGTTTCTTTTATAGGTAGGGCTTACTGAGTCTGGTTTAAGAAAAATTTGTTTACCCTGAAGCCATGAAGAAGATATTCTTCCATATTTTCCTCTAGCAGTGTTAGTATATTCATTTAACATTTAGGTCCAATCCAACTGTGGCTGGTGTGAGACGGAGTCCAAGTTCATGTTTGCCATATGTATGTCCAGTTACTCTACTTCCATTTATTGAAAATACCTTTTTTTTTTTTTTTGAGACAGAGTCTTGCTCTGTTACCCACGCTGGAGTGCAGTGGCGCGATCTCAGCTCACTGCAACCTCTGCCTCCTGGGTTCAAGTGATTGCCCTGCCTCAGCCTCCTGAGTGGCTGGGATTACAGGTGTGTGCCACCACACCAGGCTAATTTTTGTATTTTTAGTAGAGATGGGATTTCACCACGTTGGTCAGGCTGGTCTTGAACTCCTGACCTCGTGATCCAACTGCCTCTGCCTCCCAAAGTGCTGGGATTATAGGTGTAAGCCAACGCGCCTGGCCGGAAAAGACCATTCTTTTCGTGCTTAATTGTAGGTGGTGCCTTTGCTAAAAATCAAACGGCCTTATGTACCAGGTTCTAGTCAGGAGACAATAATTACAGTAGTAATCTGAGTAGGGAAAATTTAATAAGAAGAATAATTAACTAGTAAAAGGGATTAACTATCAAGATGGGTAAAGGGTGAAGACCACTGTAAAGAATACAGGAATAACAAATGTAAAAGCCACTAAAGGAGAGTCCTAAGAAAAGGAATAAACACAGAAGAGGGTCTCTCTAACAAGTCTGAGATTCAGGTACTGTGACAGAGTGCACTGACCCACTAGAGAAACGCACTGAGGTACTTGAGGCTGGAGCCAATGCTGAGGTGCCTGTGAGACTCTCTGGGCACTCATCTACTGGGGTGCTGGCTACTGTTGTTAAGAAACTGCCCACTGGCTGCCATGCCATCAAACAAGAACAAAAGCTCTGGAACCTGGAAGAGAGGCCCCTTCCTCTACCAGTGTCCCTCCAGCACCCTCTGCTGACAAGCCCAGCACTATGGCAAATGGTCAAGAAGAAATTTTCTTAGGGTCCAGCACCAATTTCAACAAATGGGGCCAAGACAGGTGGGATTAGGAGTTAAGAGGTAATAACAGATAACTGGCACAGCACACCTTTTGGGTGGGTCTGTTTCTTGACTCTTCTGTTTCAATGTCTCCATCTTATGTCAAGGCTCTGTACTGATTACCACAGCTTGATAGTATATCCTCATAATGGCTGGTGGAGATCCTCCACTGGCATTCTGCATTAAGACTGCCTGTGCTATTCGAAGTCTTTTGCACATCTTTATGTATTTTAGAATAAACATGCTGCTTTACACCTAAGAAAAAAAAACCTGCTGAAATTTCTATTGTGGTGTTTAAGTTTCATAGAGTAGTTTGGGAAAGAACTGATACTTTTATAATACTGAGTTTTTCAATGCAAATAATATGATTTATTCCTCCACTTAAGCTTCTTTTTCACAATGACATTCTGTTGTCTTTACTATAGAGGCACTGGTTTTGTTCAATTTATTTCTAGAAATTCTTTTGATTCTACTGTTGCTGCTACATAGAAATATAATTGAGTGGTGTTTATTCACCTTCTATCCAGCAACCTTGCTAAATTTATTTACAAATTTCAGTGTAATGGCATGTAAAGTCTTCAACTATGATTGCGTATTTATCTATTCCTCTTTTCAGTTCTGTTTTGCTTTTTGTATTTTAAGGAGACAATATTAGATGCATGCCTATTCAGGGTGTTACATCTTCCCTCTGAACTAGCCCTTTTATAATTATGCAATGTCCTTCTTTTTCTCTGGTAATATATTTTGTCTTAGTGTCAAATTTGACTACAGTAATAAAGTTACTCCAGTTTGTCTGGGTTAATGTTCAAGTAGTATAGATTTTTCTCATTTACTTTCAACCTAACTACATCCTTACTTTTAAAATATGCTTCTTTTGGACAGAACATACTTTTTATTCAGTCTGACAACCTTTAGAATTTTAATTGGAGTGTTTAATCTAGATGCATTCAATTTGTATTTCTAAAATGTTCATTTTAATTCTACCATCTTGCTATTTGGTTGGTTGTTGTTTTTGTTATTTTTTTGGTTCTGTGGGTCTCTGGTTACTTTATTTCCCCTTTCCCATCTTCGTTTGGAATAATGAGGTATTTTTTATTCCGTTGTTTTAATCTCAGCCTTTTGTTTATTCTAGTGTTATCATTTTAGTAGTTATCTAAGAGATTCCAATTACACTATATAATCTATTATAGACTGCTTTTTAAAATCTCAGAAGAGTTTAACTCCCTTTATCCCCTCCTGCACTGACAGAGTCATACATTTTTACTTTTACATGTTATAGATTCAATATGACATTATTTCTGTTTTAAGCAGTCAGTATCTTAAAATATTTTTTCACGTATTTACCCTTTCTTGTGTTCTTCATTCCTTCTATGCTTCCATTTGGGAATTCTTCCTTTCAACCTAAAGAACTTGCTAAAAGTATTCTTATAGTACAGGTCTGTCAATGACAGACTGTCTCAATCTTTGTCTGAGAACATAATTATGTTGCCCTTCATTTTTAAAAAATATTTTCACTGAGTACAGAAATTCTAGATTGACAGTTTTCTGTCAGCATTGAAATTCTTCATCTTTTTATCCATTTGTTCCTCTTTTCCTGTTTTTAAACATATTAATCCTATTTGTTCTCATCAAATTTATTGGGGAATAATTTACCTTAAAAATTATATTCAATCAAAGTGTACAATTTGATGAGTTTTAACAGTTGTATATGATCCTAAGACAGGGTATTTCCATTACCCCCAAAAGATTACTTGTGTTCCTTTATAGGCTATTCCCTCCACTGCCTCTGGGTCCATGAAAAACACAGACATGTTTTTGTCATTTTAGGTTAGTCTGTATTTTTTATTAATGGAATCATATACTATAAACTCTTTTAATTCTGTCTTCTTTCACTTAACATAATAATTTTGAGATTCACCCACGTTATCGTGGGTATCAGAACAATGTTGAAGAGAAGTGGCCAGAGCAGACATCCTTGCCTTGTTGGTAGTCTTAGGAGGTAAGTGTTCACTATTTCACCTTTGAGTATGAAGTTAGCTGTAGGTTTTTTATAGATGCCCTTTATCAGGTTGACAAAATTCTTGTATGTTCCTACTTTACTGAGAATTTTTATCATTAGTGGGTGTTGAATTTTGTCAAATGTTTTTCTGCAACTATTGAAATAATTGTCTGGTTTTTCTCCTTTATTGTTAATATGGTAAATTATATTGAATGATGAGTAAACAAACCTCATATTCTTGCTATAAACCCCATTTGGTTGTGATGTTTTATCCATTTAAAATATTTCTGAATTTGATTTCATAATGTTTTAAGGATTTTAGTATCTAATTACATGAGGAATATTAGTCAGTACCTTTTTCTTGTAATACCTTCATCTGGTTTTGGTATCCGGATATTATTGGCCTCATCAGTAAGATGAGTTCAGAAGTGTTTTCCTCTCTTCCGTTCTCTGGAAGAGTCTGGGTAGAATCAGTATTAATTCTTTTAAAAATATCTGGTAGAATGCACCAGTGTAGCCTTCTGAGCTTAGAGTTTTTAACTAGAAATTGAATTTATATAGTAGATATGGGCCTATTCCGGTTATTTATTTCTTTTTGAATGAGCTTTAATTGCTTCGTTGTTTTGAATGAGCTTTAGTCTTTCAAGAAATTCGACCAATTCTTCCCAGTTGTGTAATATGCTGGCTAAAGTTGTTTAGGATATTCTCTTATTATCCTTTTATTATTTGTAGGATCTGTAGAGATAATTCCTCTTTCATTTTTGATATTCATGTTTTGTGCCTTCTTTTTTTTATCTTGATCATTCTGGCTATGAGCTCACAGATTTTGGTGATCTTTTCAAATAACCAGCTTTTAGCTCAATTTTTTGTCTGTTTTAAATTTTGCTGATTTCCACGATCTTATTTTTTTCCTTCAACTTACTTTAGATTATTTTGCTGTTCTTTTTCTAGTTTTTTGCGTGCAACCTAAGGTCACTGTTTAGAAACCTTTAGTTTGTCCCTGAACTTGAGAGTGGCCTTCCTGGATTCTTCATTGAGACCCTTCCAGGTCCTTATCTCCTCAATCCTGCAAGTTCAGCCAGGTAAAGCTTCTGAGCTGATCTTTTTAGCTTCTTGCCACACACTGATGGATTCAAAATCTGGAAAAATGACTTGAGGGGGAGATGGACTGTGTATTTGTTGCAGGCCTGTTTCCTTCAGGGTGACTTTATTCCCTAGACACCTGGAGAATGTGGGACAGTTGCCATTCTATCTCACTGGCCCATCTCCTGGCTTCCTGCACAGTTCCAGAACTTGCCAGATAATCTGATGGACAGAACAGGACTTGTGTTGGGGACTCCTTTAGTTTCCAGTCAATTACGGTAGTAACTTAAGATTCTACAAACGCTCTGCTGGTTTTTCTTTTCTCCCACAGAATCCCTCAGCTTGAACCACACCTGATTCCAGGCAATGTTTGGAATTATTGGCTTATTTTTAGCTTATCTAGAAGGGTTGTTATAGCTCATATACTCTTCATCGCTTTGATCATTTTAGAAATACAGTTTTTGCAATTTACCATTTTTTATAAATCCGCTTGTTCCATTGGTAACACTGGCCTGCTCTGACTCACTGTATTCTAATTGAAGGCAGAATTCTCCCTCTCTCTATTTAATTTAAATACAATCAAATTCATCTATTTTAGGTGTACAGATTAGTGAACTGTGATGTATATACACACACCCACACATACATATAAATAGAGTGCTGTATAACTACTCCCACAAACAAGATATAGAACATCACCCCAAAAAGTTCTGGTACCCCTTTTCATTCAATATTCCCCACTCTCACCTTCCAGTCTGGGCAATTATTGATATGCTTATGTAAATAGAATCATATGATATGTACTGACTTCTTTTGTTATGTCTGGCTTACTTCTTTCATCATTTTTAAAATGAATCCATGATGTATCAATGTATTTTGTTCCTGTTTATTAGTTAGTATTGCACTATATGTTTGTTTACTTGCCTGTTGATAGATTTTTTAATTGTTCCTAGCTTTTAACTATTATAAATAAAGCTACTATGAACACTTTTGTACATGTCTTTGCATAAGAATATACTTTCATTTTTTTGTGGGTAATCTGGGAGTGCAATGGTTAGGTGGTATATGGTAAGTGCTATGGTATTTAGCTTTATAAGGATCTGTCAAACTGTTTTCCAAAGCAGTTGAGTGGTTTACTCTCCCACTTGGCTTGTGTGATGGATCCAGCTTACCACTATTTGTATCACTACTTATTTTCATTCCATTTTAGGCATTCTGTTAGATGTATACTGGTATCTCTTTATAACTTCAGTTTTTATTTTCCTAAAGACCAATTAATATAGATATTAGTATCTCATTGTGTTTTTAGCTTTCATTTTCCTGAAGACTAATGATGATGAGCATCTTTTTCATATGCTTATTAACCATTTATATGTCTTCTATGATGTACCTGTAGAAATATTTTGGTATTTTTTATTGAGTTGCTGTTTCTTTATTATTTAGCTGCAAAAGGTCTTTGTATATTCTGTACGAGCCCTTTTCTCAGATATATGTAGGAAAAAAAATTTCCATTCTGTTATTTGCCTTTTCATTTTGTAAATGGTGTCTTGCAAAGAACAGAATTTTAAAACTTTGATGAAATGTAAATTAAAGTTTTTCTTTTGTTGGTATATTGCTTTATTTTTATTTTTATTTATTTATTTGTTGATGTTTCTAAGAATCTAGTAAGCCCCAAGGTCAGAAAGACTTTCTCCTTTGTTTTCTTCTAAAAGTTTCATGGACTTAGCTTTTATATTCAGGTTAATTTTGAATACAGTGTTAGGCAAGAATCAGGTTCATTTTTTTTATATGGATATTCAGTTCTTCTGACAGTTTGTTGGAAATATTTCCCTTTCTCCACTGAAACGCCTTGACATTTGTTAAAAATCAATTGATCATACAAGCTTGGGTCTAATTTTAGACTCTGTGTTCTGTTCCATCTACATGCCTATCCCTACGCTATTATACACTATCGATTACTGGATATTTGAAACCAGATAAATCAAGTCCTCCAACTTTGGTCTTATCCAAATAGTTGCGGCTGTTTTAGGTCTTTTGCATTTAAAAACAAAAATTTAGAATCAGCTTCTCAACTTCTTCCAAAAAAGTCTGCTAGAGTTTGATTGAGATAGCTTTCAATCTGTAGATCAATTCAAATTGACATATTACCAACATGGAGCCTTCCATTCAGTGTACATCATAATCTCTTCATGTATTAAGTCTTTTGTTTCTCCTAGCACTGTTTTTGAAATTTCCAGTATACGAGTCTTGCACATATTTTGTTAACTTTACCCTGTTTCATATTCTGGGGTACTATTATAAATGGCTATTTATAATTTTTATCATTTCCAATGTTAGCTAGTATACAGAAATAGTTTGCTTTATATATTGAACTTGAATCCTCGATTTAGCTAAAGCTATTAGTTTTAATAACCTTTGCTCTATGATCTGGTCGTCTGTGAATTTCTATCCAATATGTGTGCCTTTTATTTATTTTTCCCACCTTATTGTCTAGGACTTCCAGTATAATGTTGAATAGAAGTAATGAGAATGGATCTTCTTGACTTGTTTTTTACCTTAGGGGGAAACATTCAGTCATTCACCATGAAGTATAATATGAATGTGGATTTTTCATAAATCCACTTGTTAGCTTGAAGAAGTTCCCTTTTTTGTTTCCTAACATTTTTTTATCATCAATGTGTGTTGAATTTTGTGAAGTGTTTTACCTGCACGTATTGAGGTAATGATAGATTTTTTGTTGTTGTTCTGTTAATATTTTGAGTTTACTAAATGTTAAACCAACCTTGCATTCCTAGGTTGAACCCCATTTGGTCCCGATGGCTTATCTACCTACCTACCTATCTTCCTAAGTTTGATTTGCTAATACCTGTCATCTTTTATATCAGTGATTAAGGACTTTTATATCTATGTTCCTGAGTTAAATTTTCTGGTGTTTTTTATCTTGGAATATTTTTGCCAGGTTTCATGACAGGATAAAGCTGGCCTCATTAAAGAAAATTCAGCAGTATTCTCTCATCCATTTGCTGGAAAAAAAAAAATTGTGAAGGAATTTTTTTTTCTCAAACTTTTTTGATAGAATTCATCTGGGCCTCAAGTTTTCTTAGTGGTAAAAAAAATTAAGGACTTAGATTTTTAAAGCTTTTCAGATTTTTGTGTCCTGAGTCAATTTTAGTAATTTGTTTATGTTGTTTTATTAAGGTACTGAATTTTCCTAAGTTATCAAGTTCAATGATACAAAATACTGCATCATTAGCCTTTTCAGTGTTGTAAGATCTGTAATGATGTCTTCTTTTTACTACTAATATTTTAACCTGTATTTCATCTCTTCTCCTGATCAGTTGAGCCAGAGGTTTATTAATTTTATTGACTTTTTCAAGTAAAATGATAATGCCTTCATAGTCTTCTTTTTACTGTTTTTCATTTTATTGATCTTTATTCTTAACTTTATTATTTTCTTCCTATTTATTTTGGATATACTTTACTGTTATTTTATTAGCTTCTTAAGGTAAAGGTTAGAGTAATTGATTTGGGATCTTTTTTCTCTTCTGATATCAGCACTGACATCTATACACTTGTACATAACCACTGCCTTAGTTATATCCCACATATTTTTGAACTTTTTATATTTGGAAATAATTGTAGACTTACCAGAAGCTGCAAAAATCATAAGAAGAGTCTTGTGTTCTTATCAATAACCTTATTATTGATTTCTAATTTAATTTTGTGGTAGTCAGAAAACATTTTATTATTTAACACTTTTTCATGTTTTCTTGAAATTAGTTTGTATTCTTCAGTTGTTGCTGACATATTCTATAAGTTTCAGTAGAACAAACTGGTTGATGGTGTTGTTCCACTCTTCTATTCTCTTACTGATTTCATGTCTACTTGCTTTAGTACAGGGGAAAGAGTGCTGTCTCATTTCTACTTTTAATTCTGTTTCATGTATTTTAAAACTTGTTTTTGGGTACATACACAGTAGGATTGTTGTATCTTTTTGATAAATTGATACTTTATCATTATGAAATATCTTTGGCTGGGGGCACGGTGGCTCACACCTGTAATCCCAGCACTTTGGGAGGCCAAGGCGGGCAGATCACGAGGTCCGGAGATCGAGACCATCCTGGCTAACACTGTGAAACCCCGTCTCTACTGAAAATACAAAAAAATTAGCAGGGCATGGTGGTGGGTGCCTGTAGTCCCATCTATTTGGGAGGCTGAGGCAGGAGAATGGCGTGAAACCTGGGGGGCAGAGCTTGCAGTGAGTGGAAATCACACCACTGCACTCCAGCTTGGGCAACAGAGCGAGACTCCATTTCAAAAAAAGAAAAAAAAAAGAAAAATAAAAATAAAAGAAATGTCTATCTCTAATTAGTCTTTGCATGGTATATCTTTTTCATCCTTTTTCTTCTAACCTGGTTGTATCTTTATATTTAATGCGAGTTTTATTCATATTGTTGGGTCTTGTTTTTTTATCGTGTCTTTGCCTTGTAATTGGAATGTTTTGACCATTTACTTTTATTATTTAATTTTGATACTGTTGGGTTTAAATTTACTAACTTAATACTTGTTTTTTGTTTATTTCATCTGTTCTTTGTTCCTCTTATTAGTTCTTTATCTTTTAGCATTCCATTTATCTCCAGGCCTGACAACATCACTGTATTATCCATATCTATCATAGTGGATTTTTTTTTTTTTTTTTTTTGAGACAGAGTCTCGCTCTGTTGCCCAGGCTGGAGTACAGTGGCCGGATCTCAGCTCACTGCAAGCTCCGCCTCCCAGGTTCATGCCATTCTCCTGCCTCAGCCTCCCAAGTAGCTGGGACTACAGGCGCCCGCCACCTCGCCCGGCTAGTTTTTGTATTTTTTTTTTTTTTTTAGTAGAGACGGGGTTTCACCGTGTTCGCCAGGATGGTCTCGATCTCCTGATCTCGTGCCTGTCTCGGCCTCCCAAAGTGCTGGGATTACAGGCTTGAGCCACCACGCCCGGCCTCTAACATCTCTTATTACCTAAATTTGCTGGTGACAAATTCGGCTTTTGTTTTTCTGGAAGTCTTTATTTCCCCTTAATTTTAAATAATATTTACTCCAGAAATAGAATTATAGGTTGACAGTCTTTCTTTTAGCACTTTAAAGTTGTAGGTCCACTGGTTTTTTTGTTTGTTTGTTTGTTTTTTAGGTTAATTTCTGATGAGAAATCCATGCCTATTCATTCTTATATTTCTGCCTCTGAGCTTAAGGTTCTCCTCCTATACTTTGGGGTCTCAATATGGTTTTCATTGTGCTTATCTTTCTTGAGTTTTATTAAGCATCTTCAAATTGTGGGTTTATTGCTTTTATCACATTTGAAATATTTTCTGGCATTGCCTGCCATTGTTTCTTCAATTGTTTTTTTTTCTTCACACCTTCCTCTTCTCCTCCTCTGGGACTTCTAAGTTATGCCACACTGCCTGATATTGTTCCACAGGTCACTGAAGCTCTTTTTCCCTCCTTGTGTTTTAGTTTAGGTCTTTTCTGTTTCTATGTTATACCACTCTTTTTCTTCTGCACATCTAATCAGCTGTTAATTTCATTTATTAAATTTTTTCATTTCTGATATTTATTTCACTGTCAAAGTTCCATCTGATTCGTTTTTATATATCTTCTATTTATCTTACACTATGTTCATGTTGCCCTTTAAGTACTTCTACATATTTATAATACTTGTTTTAAGATCCTTGTTTGGACAGTTCATCATCTCTACCTTTCAGGGTCTGTTCCTACTGACTGTTTTTCCTCTTGTTTTTGGCCATATTTTCTTGCTTTTTTGTAGGTTCAATAGCTTTAGATGATAGTAGACATTGTGAAAATTACATTAAGTGTCTGGATTTTGTCGATATTTTTTAAAGAACAGTAGACTTTCTTCTTTCATGCAGTTAATTTACTTGTGGGTCAGCTTTTTTAAGCTTTGTTAGATTGGATGTACAGTATCTTTTACTCTAGAGCTAAGTTAGCCCTACTCTTGAGGTACACCTTTCATTATCTCTACTGATTGCCTTGGTGGTTCAGCAGGGATGCTCCATTCTGGCTGGCCAAAACTCTAATTGTCTCCCAACCGTCTGTTGAGCAATGTAAATTGTTCACTTTAGGCCAGGCACAGTGGTTCACGCCTGTAATCCCAGCACTTTGGGAGGCCAAGGCAGGTGAATCACTTGAGGTCAGGAGTTTGAGATCAGCCTGGCCAATATGGCAAAACCCTGTCTCTACTAAAAACAAAAAATTAGGCAAGGTGGTGGCAGGTGCCTGTAATCCCAGCTACTCGGGAGGCTGAGGCAAGAGAATCGCTTGAACCCAGGAAGCAGAGGCTGCAGTGACCCAAGATCGTGCCACTGCACTCCAGCCTGGGAGACAGAGTAAGACTCCATCTCAAAAAAAAAAAAAAAAAAAAAAAAAAATTCATCTCATAGGCTTTTTGTTTTGTTTTTGTTTCTTGTCTTGCCTCATGGAGTTTCATGTGTTGCTTATTGGTCAGTGTTTGGCAACAGACTGAAAAAATCCCCAGTGCAGACGTTTGGAGCCGTTTTCACTTCTCTTCAGTCTTTCCATGTATGTCCTCTTCACCATCTCCAACTAACTAAGCCTGCCCGAGCTTTTATCTGTTTCACCAACTCGAATGCTGTCAGGCTCTGCTTATGTTCCCCCTCATTGCCATGCAGTTTGAAAAGTACTTTTACTAAGAAAGTTGGGAATTATAGGGTTTATCTTTATCAGTCTTGTGCAGCCTGTTACAAATATTATATATTTATAAATATATAAAATTGTTTCATATATTTTTCCAGTTTTCTGGTTGTTTACAACAGAAGGATAAGTCCTATCCTGGTTACTCCATCATGGGCAGAGGCAAAGGTATCCTTCCTTTTTGTATTTCTTATTTTTATTTTTTTAATGGTGGTAAACTACACATAAAATTCACCATCTTAACCATTTTCAAGTGTACAGCTAAGTGGCTTTAAGTACATTCACACTGTTTGCAACTATTACCACCATCTATCTCCAGAACTGTTTTCATCTTGCAAAACTGAAACTCTGTATCCATTAAACAATAATTCCCCAGTTTTCCCTTCCCCACAACCTTTAAAACCCACTCCCCATGTTATTTTCTGTCTCTGAATTTGACTACTCTTGATACCTCACTTAAGTGGAATCATATATTATTCATCCTTTTATGACTGGCTTATTTCACCTCTCTTTGTTTTTAAAGAAAGTATAACATTTGGTCTTTGCTTCTAATGTTAGGATGATGGTTTGTAATATTCAAAATGTTCAAGCCAACAAGCTGATATGGTAGAGAGTCACAGGGATATAAGTTGATGGTTTTCTGTGGCAGAGTGGCAGGGGGCAGGGTATGGGGAAGATAGACTTCTGTGTGTTTTATTCCATAGCTTAACATTCATCAAACCTCATGTAAATCACTGTAAATACTAAGAATGGAAAATTAAGCTGTAGCATTGCCCATTCATATTCCTCTGGTTTAGCAGACATTTTATGAGCACTATGTTATTCTGTTTTGCATTGCTATAAAGGAATACTTGAGACTGGGCAATTTATGAAGAAAAGAGGTGTTTTGGCTCATGGTTCTGCAGGCTGTATAGGCATGGCACCAGCATCTGCTTGGCTTCTGCTGAGGCCTCAGGAAGCTTTTACTCATGGTGGAAGGTGAAAGAGGAACAGGCATGTCACATGAACAGAAAGAGAGCAAGGAGGGGGGAAGTTCCATGCTCTTCTTTAAACAAACAGTTATCATGTGAATTAACAGAGTAAGAACTCTCTCATTACTGCGGGGAGGACACCAAGCCACTGATGAGGCATCTTCCCCCATGATCCAAACACCTCCCACTAGGCCTCACCTCCAACACTGGGGATCACATTTCAATATGAGATTTGGAAAGGACAAATATCCAAACTATATAAAGCAGTAAAATCAGTAGTTCTCCATCTCTCTTAAGAGTTAAACTCAGGTCCTTCCTTACCAATGGCACCATCAGAACAGATTAAATTTCATACTTAATACCCTCTTAAATAATTTAACATATACTTCCACAGGACCTTATTACTTTTTTGTTTTTGTTTTTAGAGACAGGGTCTCACTGTCACCCACGCTAGAGTGAAGTGGTGTGATTATAGCTCACTGCTGCCTTGAACTTCTGAGCTTAAGTGATCCTTCCACCTCAACCTCCAGAGTAGCTGGGACTACAGGCACGTGTCATCACACCTGGCAATTTTTTTTCTTTTTGTAGACATGGGGTCTATGTTGACCAGGCTGGTCTTAAGCAATCCTCCTGTCATGGCCTCCCAAAGCACTAGGATTACAGTTATGAGCCACCATGCCCAGCAACACCTTATTTTACTTATTTTATTTATTTATTTATTTATTTTGAGACAAAGTCTCGTTGTCACCCAGGCTGGAGTGCAGTGGAGCGATCTCAGCTCACCGTAAGCTCTGTCTCCCGGGTTCACGCCATTCTCCTGCTTCAGCCTCCCGAGTAGCTGGGACTACAGGTGCCCACTACCACGCGGGGCTAATGTTTTGTAATTTTGTAGAGACGGGGTTTCACCGTGTTAGCCAGGATGGTCTCAATCTCCTGACCGCGTGATCTGCCTGCCTCAGCCTCCCAAAGTGCTGGGACTACAGGCGCAGCAATACCTTATTTTTAAAACACTCACGTGTATTAATTCCTGTGATAAACTTCTTCAAGGCATTAGTGTCACATTCCTGGAAAATTCTGTCCTAACTTCCCATCCTGTAAAGAATCTGCCATTCCATTGCAGTATTATACATATTTGTCTATGATCTCCTGTTACAATCCAATATACCTGTTATTTTTATATCTCTCCCTATAACCCTAAAAGTCTCTTTCACCCTAGATCTCCTTACTTTGCTGTGTCTAACCCAAAGTAAGTCCTCAGTAAAGATTAATTTAAGGAAGGAAAGGCATCATCACTATCCTCAATTATAGGTGAACTTAGTGACTCACCTAAATCTACATATATTATCTCCAATTCCTTCCTATTCTTTCTTTAACCCACTGCAATCTGGATTTTGTCCTATTACTCCACCAAAAACAGCTTTGTGGGGATCACCAAAGGCCTCTTTGACTTTGCTAAATCCAGTGGTCAAGTCTCAATCCTATCTTATTTGACCTATCAGCAGGATCTGAACCAGGTCATTGTTCCCTCCTTCTTGAAATACTTTTTTTACTTGGCTTCTAGGATACACCCCTATCCTGTCTTTTCTCCTAGCTCTCTGATTAATGATATGCAGTATTTTGTTTTGTATTAGATTCCTTCCCCTATCCCAGGCCTCACTGGAAAACCCAGGGTTAGGTTCTTGGTACTCTTCTCTAGCTCACTTCCTTAGTGATTTCACGTGGTTTCATGACTCTAAATAACTCCTGTGGGCTGATCAATCTCCAGTATTATCTTTTCAGCTTGAACTCCATTCCCTAAACTCCAAGGTGCTATCCATATGCCTACCTAACACCTTGATTTGGCTGTATAATTGGCATGTTTCACTTCTCATTTGAAAAACATAATTCAATCATCCTTCTGTTCCCCCTAGTCTGCTCCTCCTCATCTTTCTCTATATCAACTGATGGCACACCATTCTCGTGCTCATCAGTCTAAAATCCTGGGACTCTTTTCTTCCTCTCATACTACATACCTCATAAATCAGCAAATTCTACCTGCACTTTCTTCACACTATGTTCAGAGCCCAGCTACTTCTTACCACCTCCACTGCTATCACTCTATGGCCGTAAGCCACCATTATTCTTCACGTGGATAAGTGCATTCAGTTTTTTAATAGGTCTTCTTGCTTCAGCTGTTGCCCAGTTACAGGCAATCAGTCCCATACTAGTCAGAATGATGTTTCTGTAGGTTAACTTCCACTTCTGGGAAGATGGAGTAGATGTGCTTTTTTCTGTATTCCTCCCACTAAGTATAACTGAAAACACTGGACATTATATATAAAACAAATCATAGACTCTGAAAGATGGCTAGAGGAAGGCCGATCAGCTAGAGACCTTGGGACCCAAGGAATGACATGATAGTGAATTCCCTGGGTGTTCATAATACCATAAATATGAATGGATGCTGGGTGGGAGGGGGAAGAAGCCCCAACAAAAGCATGTTTTATCTAGTTTTGACCAGAAAAGGGACAGCCTAGTAAGACAGAAAACTTTAACAAAATAACTGCTCACTCCAAACACCACAGAAATTTTTAGCTATTGTTTTTTCAAGTACTTTTTCCAGCTTTGCTCTTTTTCTCCTCTTCTTCTAGAACTGTGATGACATGATTCTTACCTCTTTTTTTCATAGCCCCCCAGGTTTCTGAGCCTTTGTTCTTTTTTGGTCTATATTATATCTGTTATTAGTTTAGATAATTTCTAATGTTCTTTCATTTCACTGATTCCTTCCTCTGATCTCTCCATTCATCCATTGAGTTTTTTATTTTGGTTATCACATTTTCCAGAAGAAAAAAGAAGAGGAAAAACTTCTGAATTCATCTTACAAAGTTAGTATTACCCTGACACCAAAACCAAAAAAGACATTACCGAAAGACATAAAAATACAGACCTACATCCCTCATGAATATAGATGTAAAATATCCTTAGCAAAGTATCAAAAAATAGAATTCAGCAATTCCCTGACTTACAATGGTTCGGCTTATGACTTTTTTATTTTATGATGGTGAAAAAATCATATGAAACCATAAGGTTTCAGACTTTTAGCAACAGTGATTCTTTGACCAAAGACTGGTTGCATTTTTTACTTATGATACTTTCAGTATACAATGGGTTTATCAGGATGTAACCCCATCCTAAGTCAGGGAGCCTCTGTACAAAGAATTGTGCAACATGACCAAATGGGGTTTACTCCAGGAATGAAAAACTGCTCCAGTATTTGAAAATCAATTAATGTAGTACTTCATATTTACAAGCTAAAGAAGAAAAATCAAGTAATCCTATTGCTCAATGTAGTGAAGCATTTGACAAAATCCAACATCTATTCGTGATAAAACCTCTCAGAAAACTAGAAATAGAGGCTGTTATGGTCTGAATGTCCCCTAAAATTAATGTGTTGAAACTAAATCCCCATTGTAGTGGTGTTAAGAGTGGCATCTTCTGGGAAGTGATTAAGTCATCAGGGCTCTGCCCTAATAAATAGATTAATGTCTTATAAAAGGGGTGGAGGGAACAAGCTTAGGCCCTTTTTTGCCCTCTGCCTTCTGCCATGTAAGGACAGAGCATTCGACCCTTCTGCCATGTGAGAATGCAGCAAGGAGGCTCTCACCAACTACCAAATACTGGGACCTTGATCTTGAGCTTCCCATATTCCAAAACCATGGGAAGTAAATGTCTATTGTTTATAAATTACTAAGTCCAGGTATTTTGTTAGAGCAGTACAAATAGACTAGGACAGAGAAAAAGTTATTTTAACTTGATAAATATCATCTATACAAATCTACAACTAGCATTATACTTCATAGTAAAATAGTGAATGATTTTCCCCTAATATCGGGAACAGGACAAGGCTGCTCACTCATATTCCACATAGTGCTGGAAATTCTAATCTGTGTAATAAGGAAATAAATAAAAGACCTAGAGATCAGCAAAGATAAACTAAAATTGTCCAAATCTGCAGATGACTTGATTATGTAAAAAATCCCAAGGACCCTACCAAAAAATTCTAGAATCAATGAGTTCAGCAATGTCATAAAACTAAAGATAAACACACAAAAATTCATTTTATTTTTGTATATTATCAACGAACACATGGATACTCAAATTTAAAATATAATAAAATCCCTGAAAATAAACAACACTTAGGTGTAAATCCACCAAAACGTGTAGAAATTTTATGCTGAAAACTACAACACTGAAGAATTAAAACAAAATAGATCTAAATAAATGGAGACATACTATGTTCACGGATAAGAACATTCAACATAGTAGAGATATCAACTTTCCCTAAGTTATTATACAAATTTAATGCAACTTTCATTAAAATTTCATCAAAAATGTGTGTATATAATAATATGGAAAAGCAAATAAATATAAATATGGAAAAGCAAAGAAACTAGAATAACTGAAACATTTTTTAAAAGAGCAAAATGAGAGAAATCTCTACCCAATTTCAGGACTTACAGTCACGGTAGCCAAGATTATGTGACACTGTCAGAAGGATGGACATGTGGCAATCAATCGAACAATATAAGAAATCCAGTATGGAAAATACTATAGAGAACCAAATGATTTTGGAGAAATGAGTTTCTCAGATGATTTGGAGAAATGCAAAGGCAACTGCTGACAGGATAGACTTTCCAAAAAATGATGTAAGAGCAATCCAATATCCATAGGCAAAAACATGAACTTCAATCTAAGTCTCACATCTTACACAAAAATTAACTGAAAATAAATTGCACACTCAAATATAAAACGTAAAACGTAAAACTGTAAAACTTAGACAGAATAGAAGGAATCTTTGTGATCTAGGGCTAAACTTAACACCAAACATGCTTTGTAAGAACTGATAATATGGACTTCATGAAAATTACAAATATTTTATCTGCAAAAGCACTGATTAACAGGATTAAGAGCAGATACAGGATGGGAGAAATATTTGCAAATGTGATAAAAGACACCTATTAGAATATAGCTATACCTCAGAAATACTGAGGGTTCATTTTTCAGGTACCATAATAAAGCAAACATTAAATTAAAGCAAGTCACCTGAATTTTTTCATTTCCCAAGGCATATAAAATTTATGTTTAAACCCTACTGTAGTCTATTGTGTGCAACAGCATTATGTCTAAAAACAATGTACATACCTTAATTTTAAAAATACTTTATTGCAGCCAGGAGTGGTGGCTCACACCTGTAGTCCCAGCACACTGGGAGGCTGAAGTGAGTGGACCACTTGAGGTCAGGAGTTTGAGACTAGCTTGGCCAACATGGCAAAACCTCGTCCCTACTAAAAATATAAAAATTAGCTGGGCGTGGTAGTACACACCTATAATCCCAGCTACTCGGGAGGTTGAGGCAGGACGATCGCTTGAACCTAGGAGGCAGAGGTTGCAGTGAGCCAAGATTGCACCATTGCACTCCAGCCTGGGCAACAGAGAGAGACTCCGTCTCAAAAAAGTAAAAAGAAAAAAGTAAAAATAGTTTATTGCTTAAAAAAAAAATGCTAACTATCATCTGAGTCTTCAGTGAGTCATCATCTTTTTAGTGGTGAGGGTCTTGCCTGGATGTTGATGGCCACTGATCAATCAGGTGATAGTCGCTGAAGGCTGGAGTGGCTGTGGCAATTTCTGAAAATATGACAACACTAAAGTTTGCCACATCAATGGACTCTTCCTTTCATGAAAGTTTTCTCTGTAGCATGTGATGCCGTGTGACAGCCTTTCATCACAGAATAACTTCTTTCAAAATTGGAGTCAGTCTTCTCGAACCCTGCTGCTGCTTTAGTAACTAAGCTTATGTAATGTTCTAAACCCTTTGTTGTCATCTCAACAATGTTCACAGCATCTTCACTACTAGTAGACTGCATCTCAAGTAACTACTTTCCTGCTTCTCATCCATAAGAAGCAACTCCTTATCCATTCAAGTTTGATCATGAGATTGCAGCAATTCAGTCACATCTTCTGGCTCCACTTCTGATTCTAGTTCTCTTGCTGTTTTCACCACATCTGCAGTGACTTCCTTCAATAAAGGAAGGAACCCATTAAAGGCATCCATGAGGGTTGGAATCAACTTCTTCTAAACTCTGTTGATGTTCTGACCTCCTCCCATGAGTCACAAATGTTCTTAATGGCATTGAGAATGGTGAATGCCTCTCAGAAGGTTTTCAATTTACTTTGCCCAGATCCATCAGAGGAATCACCATCTGTGGCAGCTATAGCCTTACAAAATGTATTTCTTAAGTAGTAACACTTGAAAGTCAAAATCACTCCTTGACCCGTGGTTTGCAGAATGGATGCGGTGTTAACGGGCATGAAAACAACATTCTTCTCCTTGCACGTCTCCATCAGAGCCCTTGGGTGACCAGGTGCATTGTTCATGAGCAGTAATATTTTGAGAAGAACCCTTTTCTGGGCAGCAGGTCTCAAGAGAAGTCTTAAAAGATTCAGTAAACCATGCTGTAAACAGATGTGCTGTTATCTAGGCTTTATTGTTCCAGTTTAGAGCACAGGCCGAGTAAATTTAGCATACTTCTTAAGGGTCCTAGGAGTTTTGGAATAGTAAATGAGCACTGGTTTCAACTTACAGTCGTCAGCTGCATTAGGCCCTAACAAAAAAGTCAGCCTGTACTTTAAATCTTTGAAGGCAGGCATTGACTTCTTTTCTCTAGCTATGAGTGTCCTAGATGGCATGCTCTTTCAATAGAAGGCTATTTTGTCTACATTAAAAATCTATTCCTTAGTGTAGCTACCTTCATCAGTTCTCTTACATATTCTGGAGAACATGGTACAGCATCTACATCAACACTTGCTGTTTTATCTTGCACTTTTATATTATGGAGACTTCTTCACTTAAATCCCATGAACCAACCTCTACTAGCTTCAAATTCTCCTATACCTTCCTCATCTATCTCAGTCTCATAGAGGTGAAGCACATTAGGCCTTACTCTGGAGTGGACGTTGGCTTAAAGCAATGTTGTGGTTAGTTGCACCTTCTATCCAGACCACTCAAACTTTCTCCGTATCAGCAACAAGGCTATTTCACTTTCTTATCATTTGTGTGTTCACTGGAATAACATTTTTCACTTACTTCAAGAACTTCCTTTGCATTCACAACTTGGCTGTTTGGCATAAGAGGGCCAGCTTTTGGCCTATCTGGGCTTTCAACATGCCTTCTTTACTAAGCTTAATCATTTCTAGTTTTTCATGTAAAGTGGGAGACGTGTCCAGGCGCAGTGGCTAATGCAGCACTTTGGGAGGCCGAGGTGGGTGCATCACCTGAGGCCAAGAGTTGGAGACCAGCTTGGCCAACGTAGCGAAACCCCGCCTCTACTAAAAATACAAAAAATTAGCTAGGCATGATGGCATGCACCTGTAATCCCAGCTACTCAGGAGGCTGAGGCACAAGAATAGCTTGAACCCAAGAGGCAGAGGTTGCAGTGAGCCGAAATCACACCACTGCACTCCAGCCTGGGGAACAGAGTGAGACTCTGTCTCAAAAATAAAAATAAAAAATAAAGTGAGAGATGTGTGACCCTTCCTTTCATCTGAACATGTAGAGGCCACTGAAGGGTTATTAATTGGCCTAATTTCAATATTGTTGTGTCTCAGGGCATACGGAGGTCCCAAGAGAAGCAGAGAGACGGAATGATCGATCGGCTGCGGAGCAGTCAGAACACATAGAACATCTTATATGGGCACAGTTCATGGCACCACAAAATAATACAACAGTAACAAAGATCGCTGACCAGAGACAACCATAACAGATATAATAATAATGCAAATGTTTGAAATACCATGAGCAGTACTAAAATGTGACACAGAGACATGAAGTAGGCAATGCTATTGGAAAAATGGCACTGAAAGACTTTCTTGATGCAGAGTTGCCACAAACCTCAAATTTGTTACCAAAAAAAAAAAAATTCTGTAAAGTGCAATAAAATGAGTGATGCCCATATTGGGAGGCTATCAAGCTCACCACGACAGATACAAGTTTTCCACAATTCTAACTTTTGCCTAAAAATTCAATTTTATCATTTGCAACAAATACAGGCAGTTAATTCCTTTGAAGTAACAGTCTCAGTCAGTTCAATTTTCAGACATTTTATGCCAAAAATACAAGTCTGAATAACCATGGTTTGTCTGTCAGTTGTTCTTTAAAGTAAAAACAGTGTTCCATTAAAAGAGGAGCCAGTTTAACTCCTAACCCAAAAAAAGCACAAGTGCTTTTCCTCAAACAATCATTGTAGTTCCATCTGCCAAAGTACATTATGCAAACTTTCAATTCCATCTCACAGAATATTAAAAAGACATGTTCTCATAGGTCAAAATTTAATAAAATTAATCAATCCTACTACTTCATCAAGAACATTCTTAAATGCTGTTGGCTTTTTGTATGCGAGTGGGTGGCAGTGAAGAGTATGATGACTGTCAGTAGAGTTTGGTGCCACAGTCTTGATTTTGTGTCAAAGCACCTGCCATTGCTTTTACACCATCAGTGCAAATGTCCACACAGTGAAAAAGGAAAGAATGGCTCCATATCATTATGAAAACAGTTTTGACCTTATGAGTTCACTGAAAGGTTTCCAGGGACCCTGAGACTCCACAAATCACAGGAGATTTTACAGGCTTACCATGGTTGCTATGGCATAGAGAGAGGGAAAAAAAAGGGTTTGAGTCCCAGCTCTGCTTTCACTGGCACTGCAATATGCCTAGTGCCCCCAGCCCTGAGCCAACCAGGAATAAGAACCACCATGACTGCTCGTCAGCTATTACTGCCCTCAATGGGTCACATTTTTTTCTTCTGTTCAGCAGTAAGTTGTAAGCTCCCTTCCGGCTTGATAGTCCAATCTGGTTCTTTGCCTAATGTACACCACAAATAAGAGCATTTGGGCCTTGTCTGTGGGTTCCCTTGGTGGCACCCGCCTGTCTGTAGGGGCATGTTCGCTGAAATAGGAACTATTCCTGCATCAAGGACACCAAGCAGACAGGCCCAGCCCAGGACCTCAGCCTCAGCTGCCCAAGAGGTAGAAGGCTCTGCCTCCCCACCGTGTGTGCTCACTGAACTGACCTCCACCCCACTGCCCCCATGCACTCACTTTCGGAAATGACAGAACGAAGACCGGGGTCAAAGTCTCCTCAGTAAGTCCTGCAAAGCACAGCAC
>NC_045452.1:33743201-33778146 GCF_002776525.5 Piliocolobus tephrosceles
AAGACCGGGGTCAAAGTCTCCTCAGTAAGTCCTGCAAAGCACAGCACCTCACCCCAACTATGCTGTTCTTCAGGTAAGAAAACTTCTTGGGACCTTACCACAGAACTCTGGACAACAGAGGCACTCCACAGGCTCCAGGGCATCCCTACCAGCTTGGGAGAAGCTGTGTCCTGAAGATGTGGTGGCACCCAGAGCAAGAGAAATAGAAATGATGGGTGCTAGGTGGGGCAGGTCCAAGAGAAAGAGGCCCCTGTGGATGTCCAAATGAGCTAGGGAACAGGGAAGTCATGTGGGGCTGGATCCCCGTTCCAAGAGCCGGGGAGAAGAGTCAGTCCCAGCATGGGTCACAGACTATGGGAATCTACAGATCACATCTCATTCCAGTGCCCTCATATAAAAGCAAGCTACTACACCTTCTCTCAATATCAGCCTCCACTAATCATATGAATAATACATGGCTTATCTTTGAAAAGACTATTAAACCAAAACTTTCAGTTTCCTAAGTGGACCTAAAGAAGTATGGTTACCTCAAGTTTATCAATTTTTTAGTAAGCAACATAACCTACTTCATTATCATTTTTTTAATTAATTGGATAATTAATCAAGTGTTCTGTGAAAGGGCCATATATGCAAAGCGATCCTCAAATACCAAAGGAGAAACCAAAGGAGACAGAGAAATCCTAGAAACCAAAGGAGACAGAGAAATCCAGTTTGTTGGTATTGGGTGATTTACTGGAGAATTTACAGACAGAATCATGGTCTTGGGCACGTGCAAACAGGTAGATTTCTGCACTACAAAACCCTAGACATAGGGTTTATATCTTGGAACAAAAGTATAGTGCTCTGGAAGATATGTGTAGGATGCTGTAATCATCACAGCCTATGATCTCTGCAACAACAAGGGTTGTTTTGAAGAAAACTTACAATGAATTGGTCTTCCTACATAAAGAGTAATAACATCAACTAAACATTGTGGAGGTATGATCAGGTCAGGGTTAGTCAGAAGTTACATGGCAGATTTACATTTAAAATAAAGTCACTCTTGAGTCTTGTCTTGACTCAAGTCAAGACAATTCAGTAAAAGACATTACTGAGAAACATGGTTCCATTACAAAATCTCATTATCTTCAAAATTCCATAAAAACTCACACCAGCAGTCTAGGACCCTAAGTATTATGGTGATTATTAACTGGGTTCTATCACAGATAACTGTAAATTGGACTCTCTGTGCCACCATTTTGGATTCTTTTTTGCTTAAGGATAATTATAAATAGAGCTCAGAACTCTATAGAAAAGCCCCCAACTCAGTAAAACTCACAGAGAAACATGATCACTGGAACCTCTCCTCTCTCAATGTGTAAGTTTCCAAGGCTGGTTTGGGTACCTTATAGTTGAAACACATGGCCTCAGAGGATGAACTTAGTATGCTAAATAAATCATTTACCTTCCAAAAGTACTTCAGGATGAAATAATGTCTTCTCTACCTAGAGAGCTTTACTATTGAATGTGTTTGCACATCAGTCATTTCATGTTGCTTCCACAAGGGCCCCAGGAGAAGCTCAGGCCAGGTATTCATTTCTGCCTGTCTTCAAAGCAGAAAAAGACTCAAAGCAAGAAGGTCCAGGCACTTCTTGTAGGATACCACAGAGAGACAAGAATGAGTCTGGGAGTTGTCCACATCACTGCAACTTAAATACAAAACTCTTTTCTTCATCAAAAATGTTTATCTTTATATCTCATTTTATTCAAAAAAACTGAAGTGTCTTGTTTTTTCTTCTTGTAAGAAATCAGAAAAGGTTTGATTTTCCAATGTTAACACAGTTGAAAACAAAAAAGATGAACTGCCATACCACACCTTGGTGACGTCTGCTTAGAAAACTGCCACAAATGTACAGCTTCATTTCCAAACAGTGGAGAGGAGGAGGGAAGAAGAAAATGGGTCAAATAATTGCCAAAGAAAGAGTCCCAAAGAAAGAGTCTAATCAGAAATTTTCTTCTTTCAAATTATCTATCATTAAACACATATTTCAACAGAAATAAATTAACACGGAATTGGGCTCTTTGAAGAGGGTGACACCTTAATAAAAACCGCTGTCAGAAAGCTGATAATGAGAAGACCTATTTTATACAGTGCATGTCATTTTATGAAACTGTTTACCCTTGATCACCTGAAGGCAGACCATGCACACACCCAGCCTCCAGCTCAGGGGGAAGAGAAAAAAGAATGCCAACTGTTTAGGTGACGGTTACCCATTTTACTCAGTTGAGCATCACAGAAAGACATGAGCTTAGGCAAAAACTGGCTGGCTTGAGAGAGACAGGAAAGCATCTAGAGACAGTCCAGAAACATGGGCCTCACAACCCGGGAAAAGCTATCCCTCGGTACCCCAAGAGTAAGATATGCGACTGAACATGTTCTGAGCAGCAAAGACCCATTAAGACTCCACAATGAAAAGAGGGCTAAACTGTACACACAGGTGAGATTACAGGTGTGTCTCCCACCCACACCTATGCCTATTATATTATGTTAAGCTTCAAGATGCCCTGAGTAGGGAGAGACACATGCATAAGAAAGCAAAAATATGAAGTAGCTGGAAGATTGTGACTAGAAAAGAACTCTGGCTATAGTTACTGGCACATGAAACTATCAGACGCAAATAGATCAGAAGCTACTAGAACTGGGGAGAAACTGCATTGCCAAAGCAACATGAGCCTAAAACAGTCAGTGACCGTCAAAACAACCCCAGACCTCCAAACTTCCACAAGCAGAAAGCAGGATGTGGGATCTTGCAGCCCCTAACCCCTAAGGAAGATGTTCTCCCTATTTTAGTCAATTTTCTGTTGCTTATAACAGAATACCAAAAGCTCAGTAATTTATAAGGAAAATGAATTTATTTCTTACAGTTGTAGAAGCTGAGAAGTCTAAGGTCAAGGAGGAGAATCTAGTGAGGATCTTCTTGCTGGTGGGGACTCTGCAGAGTTCTGAGGTGGTGCAGGGCATCACTCAATAAGGGGCTGAGTGTGCTAGCTCAGGTCTCTCTTCCTCTTTTTATAAAGTCACCAATTCCACTTCCCTGATAACACATTAATCCATTAATCCATTAACCCATGAATGGTTTAATTCACTCATAAGGGAACAGTCCTCAAGATCCAATCATATCTGAAGATTAAGCTTCAACATGAGTTTTGGAGGGGACAAATATTCAAACCA
The DNA here is from genome assembly GCF_002776525.5 of Piliocolobus tephrosceles. Lineage (NCBI taxonomy): Eukaryota > Metazoa > Chordata > Mammalia > Primates > Cercopithecidae > Piliocolobus > Piliocolobus tephrosceles. The sequence continues at coordinate 33,746,413 of NC_045452.1, forward strand.
TAGCACTCCCAAGGCCTAGCCAGATGGAGGGACAGAGACAGGAGCCCTGGAGAACAACAGACCAGTTTCTCCTGCCCCCATTCCCAAGACAGGAGGTGAAAGAATCAGACATGCCACACTGTGACCACGATGAATGAAGACAAAAACAAGATTGTGCCAAAATCCCTCTCCCCACTGACGTAAGTGATGACTGTTTCTTTACCAATCACAGCTTTATCCTCATTCCAGTCTAACCTCCTTGTAGATAAGATTTACAGACACTTATCATAAAATTGTCCCCACTTACTGATACCATCCCACTTTCTTGAACCCTCCCCGAAATCACCTAACCAAAGTCCAAATCCTGTAACAGGTTCTTTCTAATGTCCTCTTACCACAACACCCCATGGTTCCCAAGTGAGTGTCTAGTGGCCTTTGCTTAGAAAACATTGATAGATACCTTCATAATACTTGCCCGTGGGATGTTGCTCTTACTGTGGACCAAGAACTGACGTTTATCTTCCATTCTCCCCTTCCAAAATGGAAGTTTTAAAATTGCAAGTGGCTTGATTTGGCTCCACTATTGTACAGTGTGAACAGCAGATAACCTGTGTGTCAGTTCAGTCATTCAAACCACAAGAGCAACAACTGGATTTGATAAAAATCACACAATGCTAGAAATCCATCCTTTGTGCAAGACACAGTAAATGGGGGCAACTCTGGATTGTGTCCCTGGAGACATAAATGCATGACAGTTGTGAAAGAAGGGTGAGCCAAGGCAAAGGACTGAAGCAGAGATAACTAACTGTTCATGAAGAACTGTGCTCCCCTTTCCCAGGACAGCACTGAAACTGGGAAGCAATTGTCAACCAGGAATAACACACTGCAGATCTCACACCTGCATCTAGATAGAACCCTGTAACTAGATCTTGCCAGCGGAAAGTATGAAGACATACAGATCATAGTCCTCGTCACTTTTGGGCCAACATGGCTGAGAAGCATGTGTGCCTTCTCCATGTGTGCTCTCCCATCTGCCAGCTGGACTTACAGGAAGCTGGGCGTAGAGGATAAGGATGCCACCTCCATAGCAGATGGCATGACCACCCACTGTGAGGAGCCAGGCCGAATCACCACACAGAGGAAACCTGATCACTGATGAGGAACATCCACAGTGAACTGTTACATGAGCAAGAAGTAAATTTTACCATGTAAGGCCCTGAAATTTGTGGGGTTGAAAGTTAACCAAAATATCCAAAAACTGGGGGCAAGAGATACAGAGTAAAAGCATGAATTAGATACTGAGAAACCGCCCCTCAATTTGCACTGGAACCACAAAGGCTAACCCCTCAAGGTACAGAATAAGTTCTCAGAAGCAAGTCAGCCCTCCCAAGCACTGAGCCTTTGTTCTACTCATCCGGCTGTCCTTAAGACTACACTGGATTAAGTTTGCTCCTTTAAGAACCTTAGCAGTACCTGACAAAAACCTCTCTAAAAACAATAATCATCCCAAATTATGTCAAATTATTCCTCAAAAAAATTCTGCAAATACAAATGTCTAGCAGCCTAAAAGAAATCAGTAACACATCCAGGAAGAAAGAGTAGAAATCACAGCAAACAAAAACATATCTACAAAGACAAGAAGTTAGAATTACCCAACATAGACTATTTTAACAACTACACTTGTATAATTACAAAAACCCAAACAACCCAATTAAAAATCTGGCCAATGACCTGAATACACATTTCCCTCAAGAACACACACTAATGGGCAATAAGCACAAGAAAAAATGGTCAACATTACTAATCATTAGAGAAAAGCAAACCAAAACTACAAAGAGATATCACCTCATACCCATTAGAATAGCTATCATCAAAATAATAATAAGTGTTGGTTAGGATATGGAGAAGCTGGAAGCCTTGTGCATTGCTGGTAGAAATGTAAAATGCTGGAGCTGCTATGAAAATAATACAGTCATTCCTCAAAAAGTTAAGAAAATTATTAGCATATGATCTAGTAAATCCATTTCTGGGTATATGCGCAAATGACGTAAAAGCAAGGGACTCAAGTTTTGTATACCCATGTTTGTGGCAGCATTATTCACTATAGCCAGAAGTAGATGCAACCCAAGTGTCCATCAAAGAATGAATAAACAAAATGTGGTGTATATATATATATACACACACACACACACACACACACACACACACACAGTGGAATATTATACAGTCTTAAAAAGGGAAGAAATTCCAACACATGCTACAACATGGATCAACCCTGAAGACATTATGCTACATTAAATAAGCCAGTCACAAAAGGAAAAATATTTATGACTCCACTTATACGAGTCAAATTCATAGAAACAGAAAGTAGAATGGTAGTTGCCAGGGATTAATGGGTAAAGAGTTTCAGTTTTGCAAGATGAAAAGAGTATTGGAGATGGATGGTTGCACAACAACATGAATGTACTTAATGTCATAGAATTGTACACATAAAATGTACTCTTTAAAATGGCAAATTTTATGTTATATATGTTTGACTAAAATTTTAAAACTATACTTGCTATAGTTAAAAACAGAAACAAGAAATTAGAAGCTACAAAAAGTAATAGTTTCAATTTTTTAAAATCTAAAACTGAAAAGTTATAAAGTCATGAATGGGTTTTAAAGCAGATTGGGTGCTGCTGAAGAAAGAATTGGTGAACTGGAAACTAGGTCAAAATAAATAAAATATTCAAAGTAAAGTGGAGTGGCCAAAATCTAGAAATACAAGAGAGAGCATAAGAATATATGGTGAAAAATCTAACACAAATTTAATCAGAGTCCCAGAAAGAAAGAAAAAGGATGATGCAGAAGCAACAGCTGAAGAAAATGGCAGTGAATTTTCCAGACTTATGAAAGACATCATGCCATAGATACAAGAAGCCAACATACCTCAGGCAGGGATGCACGGAACTTAGTGAAACCATAGAAACCTAAGGATAATTGGAAAATCCTTTATGGCAATAGATTACCTCCAGAGGATAGCAGTTACATTTACTGACTTCAGAACAGGAACAAGAAAAGCCAGATGCTGTGGAAATATATCTCCAATGTGCTGAAAAAAAATAATGTCAACATTAAATTCAATATACGGAAACAAAATATTTTAAGAATAAACACGAGAGTGTGATATCAGTGAAAATATCAAAGTAAGAACTTCCAAAAATCCCTTCTTCCACAAAAGCAATTTTTAAATGCCAAAAAATTAGCCAAATCAACTTTTCTTTAGAAATCTAGAAATTTAACCAAAGGTTTGTCACAATCTGGAAAATATTTGTTAAAGGAAAATGATTAAATATCCTAAGAACATAAATTTAGTGGTATTTTAACTTGCCCTATTCCCTCCCCCAATCCTCAACCCTACCCCAGCTCTATAGTAGTCTTGAAAACCAACAGCCTACAATCATAGTGAAAACCAACATCCTATCCTGGCAGCAACAGAAGAGGACAAAACAGGGTTAGAGCTCCTTCAAAGTCTTACTATTTGTTATGGCTACAAGGTTCCACCTGCAAGGTTACATTTATTTGACCTGACACAGAGCTCACTGAAAAGTATTTTCCTCAGAGGTATCTGTCAAAACAACTAGAGACAATTGTTTAATTTTGTGACTACCTGAGACAGTGCACAATAGTTGGAGCAAATAACATGTTAAACCAAAAGCTTAAAAGGAAAATCTGGGGAATGAGATGCCCACAGGGTATTAAAAAATCTGTATATTTCTGGAAATCTAGAAGGCCATGGTGCATACATAGAGCCATGCACCTACTCAAGGTTGTGGGAATGCCCAGAAAAGAAACTGGAGTGCCCTGAGATAGCCCTAAGCTCTCACACTGAGCTGACACTGAGACTCTGCACAATCAGAAAATGAAGACTAATGTTGCAAAATGTTTGCCCTGTTTCTTTCCTGCAGACTGTGAGAACAGGCTGTTCCAATGAGACTTGAAAAGTTGCCTTTGCAATTATAAACTGGTAGGTTAAGAGCTGACACATGTCCCAACACATACACAGGGTCTTTTGGGAAAGACTATGAGACTTACTGATTCCTGGCATTTAAGGAAACCTCTGTCCAATTATTAGCTGACCACTAAGCTATTCAAGTACAGAGTCAGTGAAGATACATGACAAAGAATACAGACTTTACAGGGTTAGTTCAGGAAAGTCACTACATAAACAAATGAACAGAAACTACTATAACAAGCAGCAACAACAACAACAACAAAAGAAAATGGAAGAAAGGAGAATCAGATTTCCAGAGTTGCCATATTATATTATTTAAAACATAAAGTTTTCAAAAAAGTATTATGACACATACAAAGAAACAGGAAAATATGGCCCATACATAGGGCAAGAAAAAGCAATCAATAGAAACTGTTCCCAAGGAAGCCCCAGTATTGGACTTCAAATAACCTATTTTAAACATATTTGAATAACTAAAGGAAGCCATGTCTAAAGGATTAAATAATGGCAGTGTTGTTTCACCAAGCAGACATCAGTAAAGAAACAAATTATAGGCCGGGTGCGGTGGCTCAAGCCTGTAATCCCAGCACTTTGGGAGGCCGAGACGGGCGGATCATGAGGTCAGGAGATCGAGATCATCCTGCCTAATATGGCGAAACCCCGTCTCTACTAAAAAATACAAAAAACTAGCCGGGCGAGGTGGCGGGCGCCTGTAGTCCCAGCTACTTGGGAGGCTGAGGCAGGAGAATGGCGTAAACCCGGGGGGCGGAGCTTGCAGTGAGCTGAGATCCGGCCACTGCACTCCAGCCCGGGCGACAGAGCGAGACTCCGTCTCAAAAAAAAAGAAACAAATTATAAAAAGAAACCAAATAAAAATCTGGAGTTAAAAAATACAATAACTGAAATAGCAAAGTCATTAGAGTGGTTCAACATCATATTTGAACAGGCAGGAGAATCAGTGAGCTTGATGATAGAGCAACTGAGATTAACCAATTTAAGGAACAGAAAGTCAAGTAAAGAAGTTTGAAAAAAATGAACTGAACCTCAGAGCCCTGTGGGAAACCACCAAGAATACCAACAGATGGCCAACCAAGGTGGCTCACACCTGTAATCCCAACATTTTGGGAGGCTGAGGTGGAAGGATGTCTTAAGGTTGGGAGCTCAAGACCAGCCTGGGCAACATAGTGAGAACTCATCTCTACAAAAATGGAAAGAATGAATGAATGAATGAGAGAAAGAGAGAAAAAGGAAGGAAGGAAGGAAGGAAGGCGGGTGGGCAGGCAGGCAGATGAATGGATGCATAATGAAACTCTCAGAAGGAGAGAAAATAAAGGGGTACAAAGAATATTTGAAAGGATAATTGAAAACCTCCCAGATCTGATGGAAAAAAATTATACATTCAAGAACCTAAATATACTTCAAGGATAAACTCAAAGATATCCACACCTAAATATATTATAATCAAACTATCAAAGACAAAGAATTGTGAAAGCAGCAAGAAAGCAACTCATTAAAAAGGAATTCTCGAATTGCTTGAACCCAGGAGGCAGAGGTTGCAGTGAGCTGAGATCGCGCTATTACACACCGGTCTGGTGACAGAGCAAGACCCCGTCTTAAAAAAAAAAAAAAAAAAAAAAAAAGGATTCTCAATAAGAATAATAGCAGATCTCTCACCAGAAACCATAGAAACTACAAGGCTGTAGGATAACATATGGAAAATCATAGAAGAAAAAGACTGTCAAACAAGAATTCTATATCCAGAAAAATCATTCTGCAAAAACAAAGGAGAAATTAAGACACTCTCAAATAAAAGCTGAGAGAAGATGTCACTAGAAAACCTACCTAACAAGAAACAGTAAAAAGAGTCCTTCAGGCTTAAATTAAAGGACACTAGATAGTACAGAAAATCCAGGTGAATGAATAAATAGCACCAGTAAAGATATAACTATAATGGTAAATATAAAAGACAGTATAAATGTAACTCCTGTTTGTAACACTTTCCTCCTACCCGATTTAAAAGATAACTACACATCATCAATGAACAGAAATAATATTATTTCCTCTTTTCCAAATTGGATGCCTTTTATTTCTTTCTCTTACCTGACTGCTCTGGCTAGGACTTCCAGTATTATGATGAACAAGAGTGGTGAAAATGGACATCCTTGTTTTGTTCCAATTCTTAGAGGGAATGCTTTAGGTGTTTCCTCATTCAGAATCATGTGGGTTGTGGGTCTTTCATATATGGTTTGAATTATTTTGAGGTATGTTCCTTCTATGCCTAGTTTATTGAGGATTTTTTCATGAAAAGATATTGAATTTTATTAAATGCTTTTTCTGCATCTATTGAGATAATCATATGCTTTTTGTTTTTAATTCTGTTTATGTGGTAAATCACATTTAATGATTTGCATATGTTGAACCATCCTTGCCTCCCTGGAATAAAACCCACTTAATTGTGGTGTATTATCTTTTCGATATGTTGTTGGATTTGGATTGCTAGTATTTTGTTGGGAATTTCTGCATGTATTTTTATCAACAATATTGGTCTCTAGTTTTCTTTTCATTGTATCCTTGCCTGGCTTTGGTTTCGGGGTAATACTAGCTTCACAGAATGACTTAGGGAGAAGGCCCTCCTCCTCAGTTTTTTGGAATAGTTTCAGTAGGATTAGTACCGGTTCTTCTTTACACATCTGGTAGAATTCAGCTCTGATTCCATTTGGTCCTGGGCTTTGTTTTATTGGGAGAATTTTTATTACTGATTCAATCTCACTACTTGTTATTGGTCTGTTTGGGATTTCTAATTTCTTCCTGGTTCAATCTTGGAAGGTTGTATGTTTGGATATGATCTTGTACCTAGAAAGCCCTAAATGACTCCTGGATTTGATAAATGAATTCAGTCGCATTTCAGGATACAAAATTAACCAACAAAAATCAGTAGCACTTCTTTTTTTTTTTTTTTTTGTTGAGACGGAGTCTCGCTTTGTCGCCCAGACTGGAGTGCAGTGGCGCAAGCTCAGCTCACTGTAAGCTCCGCCTCCTGGGTTCACGCCCTTCTCCTACCTCAGCCTCCTGAGTAGCTAGGAGTTACAGGCACCCTCCACCACACCCAGCTAATTTTTTGTATTTTTAGTAGAGACAGGGTTTCGCTGTGTTGGCCAGGATGGTCTATATCTCCTGACCTTGTGATTCGCCCGCCTCGGCCTTCCAAAGTGCTGGGATTACAGGTGTGAGCCACTGCGCCTGGCCTCACTTTTTTTTTTAAAGATGGGGTCTCACTCTGTGACAAAGGCCAGGGTGCAGTGGTGTGATCAAGGTTCACGTAGCCTCAAACTCCTGAGCTCAAGTGATCCTCCCACCTCAGCCCCCGCCAAGCAGCTAGGACTACAGGCATGTACCACCATACCTGCCTAAGTTTTTTTTTAATTTTTTGTAGATACGGGGGTCTCATCATGTTACCCAGGACAGTCTTGAACTCCTGGCCTCAAGTGATCCTCCTGCCTTGGCCTCCCAAAATGCTGGAATTATAGGCATGAACCACCATACCCCCGCAGTAGTATTTCTAAACACCAATAACCATCAAGCTGAAAACCAAATAAAGAACTCAATTTCATTTGTGATAGCTACAAAAAAATAATAAAATACCTAGGAATACATTTAACCATGAAGGTGAAAGATTTCTACAAGGACAACAGCAAAATGCTGATGAAAGAAACTGTAGATGACACAAACATATAGAAAAACATCCTATGCTCATGAAATGGAAAAATCAGTATCATTAAAATGACCATACTACGCAAAGCAATCCACAGATTCAATGCAATTCCTACCAGAACACTAATGTCATTTTTCATAGAGTTAGGGAAAACAATCATACAATTCATATGGAACCAAAAAGAGCCCAAATAACCAAATCAAAAAGAACAAGGCTAGAGGCATCACATTACCTGACTTCAAATTATACTAGAAGACAAAGGGAGAATCAGACAGTTCAACAGTCATAGTTGGAAACTTCAAAAGTCCACTTTCAATAAAGGATGGAATGCAAGACAGAAAATCAGAAAGAAAACAAAAGATTTAAACAATACTAATACACTAATTAGACCTAGCAGACATTTATAGAATTCTCCATTCAAAAAGCAGAAAACATATTAATCTCAAATACACATGGAACATTCTCTAGAATAGACCAGGTGTTAGCCAAGAAACTAAGTCTCAAAATTTTAAAGGATTGAAATAATATAAAATATGTTCCCCAACCACAAGGGAAAAAAATAGAAATCAGTAACAGATAGAAATTTAAGAAATTCAAAATCTGTGGAAATTTAACAATACACTGCTAAATAACCAAAGAGTCAAGGGAGAAACCACAAGGGAAATTAGAAAAGACTTTGAGATCATTAAAAATGAGGCCAGGCACAGTGGCTCACACTTGTAATCCCAGCACTTTGGGAGGCCGTAGCGGGAGGACTGCTTGAGCCCGGGAGTTCAGGACCAGTCTGAGCAACACGACAAGACCTTGTGTTTCACAAAAAATTTAAAAATTAGCCAGGTATGGGGGAATGCACCTGTAGTCCCACCTACTCAGGAGGCTGAGGTGGGAAGATCATTTGAGCTCAGGAGACTCAAAGTTGAGGCTGCAGTGAGTTGTGATGGCACCAATGCACTTTAGCCTGCATGACAGACCAAGGCCCTGTCTCACACACACAAAAAAAAGTAAAGTAAAAGAAAGCACAACATATCAAAACTTATGAAAGGCAGTGAAAGCAGTTCTTACAAAATTATAGCTGTAAACACCTATATTAAAAGAGAAATATCTCAAATCAATAACCTAATGTTCTACCTTAAGAAATTAGAAAAAGAGCCAACTAAACCTTTGCAAGAGGAAGAAAAAAACAAATATTCGAGCAAAAATGAAATAGAAAATAGAAAAACAACAATGAAACCAAAGTTGCTTTTTCTTTTTTTAAGACCAACGAAATTGACAAACTTTTATCTACAATGACCAAGAAAAAAAGAGGGAAGTCAATTTACTAAAATCAGAAAGAAAACTACCAACCTTACAGAAATAAAAGGACTATAAAGAACTATTATGAACAACCGTTGGCCAATAGGTGAAATTCACAAATTCCTAGAAAGACAGAAGCTATCAAAACTAACCCAAAAAATAGTACATATGAAAAAAAACTAAAACAAGTAAAGATATTCAGTATTTTTTAAATTTCCCACAAGGAAAAATTTAGAAACAGATGGCTTCACTATTAAATTCTACCAAACATTTTAAGAATGAACACCAATCCTTCACAAGGAGAAACGGACCCTTCCCAACTCATTCTATAAGGCCAGTATTACCCTAATACCAAAACCAGACAAAGAGATCACAAGAAAACCACAGATTAACATGCCTTAAGAATACAAACATAAAAATCCTTAATAAGGCCGGATGTGGCGGCTCATGTCTGTAATCCCAGCATTTTGGGAGGCCGGGGCAGGTGGATCACTTGAGGTCAGGAGTTCGAGACCAGACTGGCCAACATGGTAAGACCCCATCTCAACTGAAAATTCAAAAATTAGCCAGGCATGGAGGCATGCACCTGTCATCCCAGCTACTTGAGAGACTGAGGCAGGAGAATTGCTTGAACCCAGGAGGCAAGAGGCTGCAGTGAGCTGACATCGCACCTCTGCACTCCAGCCTGGGTGACAGAGGGAGACTCCATCTCAAAAAATCCTCAACAAAACACTGGCAAAACCAAATCCACCAATATATAAAAAGGATTACACGCCATGACAAGTGGGATTTATCTAAGGAATTCAGAGTTGGCTCAACATAGAAAACTGAATCAATGTAATACATGACATTAATATAATAAAGGACAAAAATAACAGAGTACAGATGCAGGAAAAGCATCTGTCAACATTCAACACCCTTTCATGATAATAATACTCAACAAAATAGGAATAGAAGGGAAATTCCTCAACCCAATTAAGTGCATCTATAAAAATTCACAGCTAACTATACTTACTGGTGACAGGCTAAAAGCTTCCCTGTAAGATGAGGAACAAACAAGGATGTCCACCCTTGCCACAACAATTAAACAATGTGTTAAAGGTTATAACCAGGGCAATTACACGAGAAAAATTTTTTAAAGTCATGCAGATTAGAAACAAAGAATTAAAAGCATATACATCTGCAGATGATATATTTTCACATATAGAAAATCCTCAGGAATCCACTAAAAAAACTATTATAGCTACTAAGTCCTATGCTCATGGATTGGAAAACTTAATATTGTTAACCTGACAACACTCCCCAAATTATCTACAGATTCAATTAACCCCCTTCAAAATTCTACCTGCCTTTTTTTTTTTCCAGAAATTGACAAACCAAACCTAAAAATTATATGGAAATGCAAGGGACCAGGAATAACCAAAATAAATAAAAAGAACAAAGTTGAAGGACTCACACTTCCCAATCTTAAAACTTACTACAAAGCTATAATAATCACGACTGTGTGCTGCTGGCATAGAGACAGACAGAAAGGTCCGTGGAATAGAGTGGAGAGTTCAGAAATAAGCCCATATTTTATGGTCAATTGATTTTTGACAAAAGTGCTAAGGCCATTCAATAGGTAGTCTTTTGAACGAATGGTACCAGGACTAGACAGCCACAGGCAGACGAACGAAGTTAAACTCCTCCTTCATACCACAGATAAAAATTAACTCAAAATGCACCAAAGCCCTAAATTTCAGAGCTAAAACTATAAAACAGATGTAGAATAAAACAGAGGTATAAATCTGTGTGACCTAGGATTAGGCAATGTCTTAAATACGGCAAAGCATAAGTAACAAAAGAAAAAAATAGATAAATGTGGTATTATCAAAATAAAAATCATTTGTGTATCAAAGGATACTATCAAGAAAATGAGGCCGGGTGCGGTGGCTCACGCCTATAAATCCCAGCACTTTGGGAGACTGAGGCGGGTGGATCACGAGGTCAGGAGATCGAGACCATCTGGCTAACACGGTGAAACCCTGTCTCTACTAAAAATACAAAAAATTAGCTGGGCACGGTGGCGGGCGCCTATAGTCCCAGCTACTCGGGAGGCTGAGGCAGGAGAACAGCGTGAACCTGGGAGGCGGAGCTTGCAGTGAGCCGAGGTCACGCCACTGCACTCTAGCCTAGGTGACAGAGTGAAACTCTCTCTCAAAAAGAAAAGAAGGAAAAGAAAATGAAAAGACTACTCACAGTTCAAGGGGAAATATTTGCAAATCATATACTTGATAAGGGACTAATATACAGAATATATAAAGAACACTTACAACTCAGTGATAAAAAGACAATCCAGTTTTTAAATGGGCAAAGGATTTATTTTTGTTTTTGCTTTCAGCTTTTTAAAAATTTATTATACTTTAAGTTCTGGAATACATGTACAGAATATGCAGTTTTGTTACATAGGTATACAAGTGCCATGGTGGTTTGCAGTACCCATCAACATGTCATCTATATTAGTTCTCCTAATGCTATCTTTCTCCTAGGCCCCCACCACCGACAGGCCCTGGTGTGTGATCTTCTCCTCCCTGTGTCCATGTGTTCTCATTGTTCAACTCCCACTTATGAGTGAGAACGTGCAGTGTTCGGTTTTCTGTTCTTGTGTTAGTTTGCTGAGAATGATGGTTTCCAGCTTCATCCATGTCCCTGCAAAGGACATGAACTCATCTTCTTTTTACAGCTGCATGGTATTCCATGGTATATATGTGCCACATTTTCTTTATCCAGTCTATCACTGATGGGCATTTGGGTTGGTTCCAAGTCTTTGCTATCACGAACAATGCTGCAATAAATACTTGTATGCACATGTCTTTACAGTAGAATGATTTATAATCCTTTGGGTATATACCCAGTAATGGGATTCCTGGGTCAAATGGTATTTCTGATTCTAGATCCTTGAGAAATTGCCACACTGTCTTCCACAATAGTTGAACTAATTTATACTCCCACCAACAGTGTAAAAGCGTTCCTATTTCTCCACATCCTCTCCAGCATCTGTTGTTTCCTGACTTTTTAATGATTGCCATTCAAACTGGTGTGGGATGGTATCTCATTGTGGTTTTCATTTGCATTTCTCTAATGACCAGTGATGATGAGCTTTTTTTCATCTTTGTTGGCTGCATAAATGTCTTCTTCCGTTCATATCCCTCACCCCTTTTTGATGGACTTGTTTTTTTTTTTCTTGTAAATTTAAGTTCTTTGTAAACTCTGGATATTAGACCTTTGTCAGATGGATAGATTGTAAAAACGTTCTCCAATTTTGTAGGTTGCCTGTTCACTCTGATGATAGTTTCTTTTGCTGTGCAGAAGCTCTTTAGTTTAATTAGATCTCACTTGTTAATTTTGGCTTCTGTTGCCATTGCTTTTGGTGTTTTAGTCATAAAGTCTTGTGCAAAGGATTTAAATAGCCATTTCTCCAGAAAAAACAAAAATGGCCAATAAGCAGTACATGAAAAGGGTTGAATATCATCAGTCACTACAGAAATGCTAATACCACAATATCTACTACTTCCCATCCACTACATGGCTATAATCAAAAAACTGAAAAATAACAAGTGTTTGAGAGAATGTGCAGAAATTGGAACCCTCATAAATTACTGATGGGAATATAAAATGGTGCAGCATTTTACATTCCAAATTGTTTGGAATTTTACACTGCCAAATTGTTTTCCGAAGATGCTGCAACATCTTTGGGAAACAATTTGGCAGTTATTCAAAAATTTAAACAGAGTTACTGTATGACTCAGCAATTCTACTTCTAGTGTAAACCCAAGACAAGTGAAAACATATATTCATATGAAAACACGTACGACTTTGCATAGCATGTTGTTCACAATAGCCAAAAAACAACCAAAATGTTTATGTACTGATGAATGGATAAACAAAATGCCATATATCTACACAACTGAATATTAGCCATAAAAAGGAATGAAATATTGATACATACTACAACATGAATAAAGCTTGAAAATATTATGCAAAGTCAAAGAAGCCAGATACAAAAGGCCACATCCTATATAATTCCACTCATATGAAATGTTCATAATGGGCAAATTCTTAGAGATGAAAACTAAATTAACAGTGGCCAGGGCCTTTGGGGAGGAAGAAACAGGTAGTTACTGTGTATGAGGTTTCTTTTTGAAGTGAAGAAAAGGTTCTAGAATTATGTAGTGATGATAGTTGTACGACCTTGAAAATTCACCAAAAAAACACTCAACTGTAAACTTTAAAAGGGTGAATTTTATGGTGTGTGAATTATATCCCACAAAATGTTTAAGTAAGTTGAAAGAATTTGTTAAAAGATGAAATAAAAATATTTTTAGATTAAAAAATACGTAATGTTGGCCAGGCGCAGTGGCTCACTCCTGTAATCCCAGCACTCTGGGAAGCCAAGGTGGGCAGATCACAAGGTCAAGAGATAGAGACCACCCTGGCCAACAGGGTAAAATCCCGTCTCTACCAAAAATACAAAAATTAGCTAGGTGTGGTGGTGTGCACTTGTAGTCTCAGCTACTAGGGAGGCTGAGGCAGGAGAATCACTTGAACCCAGGAGGCGGAGGTTGCAGTGAGCCAAGATCGCGTCACTGCACTCCAGCCTGGCAACAGAGCGAATCTCAAACACACACACACACACACATATATATGCAGTGTCTACATCAGCTGACCTACAATAAAGGAATTTCTAAAGAGGGCCCTTTGGGCAGAAATAAAATCATCCCAGGATAAGTCAGAAATGCCAGAGAGCAATGAAGAGCAAAGACAAGACAAGTATCTGAATAAATCTAAATGAACACTAACTGTTAATATTACTGTTAATACAATACTGCTAATGTTACCAGTAATAATACTATTAATACCAATATTGTTAATATAATACTGCTAATATTAATTTATTTCACTGAATTTAAAAAGTATATATAGAATTAAAGTGCACAATAATAAGCACATATGAAACTGGAGGGGGGCTCATAGAGTTCAAGTCTTCTAAGAAACTATGATTTGTCTAGGAGAAAGATAAAGGTATAACTACATTATCTGGATATGTTAGTAACAATTTACACAATAACCTCTAAAAGAACGAAAAATAGGACATAATCTCCAATCTACTGGAGAAGGTGGAAAAATGGAGTGATTTTTTCAAAATATCACATAATCAAATTCAAATAATGCAAGAAAGAGAAAAATAAACAGAAAATGTAGAACAAGACAAATACATAATAGGATGATGAATTTAAACCCAAATAGATCAGTAATTACATTTAATGTAAATGAACTGTTCCAATTAAAAGACACAGACTGTCAGACTGAATGAAAAAATATATATATCGACCAGGCGCAGTGGCTCACGCCTGTAATCCCAGCACTTTGGGAGGCCGAGGTGGGCGGATCACGAAGTCAGGAGATCGAGACAATCCTGGTTAACACGGTGAAACCCCGTCTCTACCAAAAAATACAAAAAAAATTAGCCAGACACGGTGGTGGGCACCTGCAGTCCCAGCTACTCAGGTGGCTGAGGTAGGAGAATGGCGTGAACCTGGGAGGCGGAGCTTGCAGGGAGCTGAGACCACGCCACTGCACTTCAGCCTGGGCAACAGAGCGAGACACCATCTCAAAAAAAAAAAATCTAACTATACTCTTTGCAAGAGACATACCTAAAGCACAAAACTATAGTAAGGTCGAGAATAAGATAAAAAACAAAGACATCATGTAAATATGAGCCTAAAACATCTAGTACAGGTATGTTAATATTAACATCAGACATTCCATATCATAAAGTCAAATATTCATTACTAGATACAAAGAGAAACAGTCATAATAATTAAAGTCTGCATTCATCAGGAAGACCTAACAGTTTTGTTTTTTTTTTTTGAGACAGAGTCTGGCTCTGTCGCCCAGGCTGGAGTACAGTGGCCGGATCTTAGCTCACTGCAAGCTCTGCCTCCCGGGTTTATGCCATTCTCCTGCCTCAGCCTCCCGAGTAGCTGGGGCTACAGGCGCCCGCCACCTCGCCCGGCTAGCTTTTTGCATTTTTTAGTAGAGACGGGGTTTCACCGTGTTAGCCAGGATGGTCTCGATCTCCTGACCTAGTGATCCGCCCGTCTTGGCCTCCCAAAGTGCTGGGATTACAGGCTTGAGCCACCGCGCCCGGCCGACCTAACAGTTTTAAATCTGTGTAGCCCTGACAACACAGTCTCAAAAATTTGTAAATAAAAACTGACAGAACTGCAAGGAAAAATGAGACAAATCCATAATCATAATGAAATTGTGTAATTATCTCAGTGATGAATATAACAACCAAAAAAACTAGTAAGAAAGCAGATATAATATGCTTATCAACTCAGCTAAACAGAATACGTAGTATAGTACATTGAACCCAATTATTTCCAGGCATATAGGAATATCTGAGAAAACTTACATACCATATTCTGGGCTATAAGGCAAATCAGCAAATTTCAAAGGATTAAAATCATAGAAAGCAAGATCTTTGGGCAATATAATTGTCCTGAAGAATAATAAAACAAGAAAATATGCATATGTTTAGAAATGTTTAAATGTTCTTCTAAATTACCTAGGAATCAAAGAAAAAACCATAATGGAAATTAGAAAGTATAACAAACAATAATGAAAATGCCTTAAATCTAACTTTGTATGATGTAGTTGAGGCATTGTTTACAAGAAAATATATCACTTTAAACACACATATTAGAAAAAAAGGAAAAGCTGCAAATTAATAAATTAAGTATTCATCTCAGATTAGAAAGAGAACAGCTATAATAAAGGAAAATCACGAGCCAATTTCACTCACAGGCACAAATGCAAAAACTCCAAACAAAATATTAGTCATCAGGGCAGGTGTGGTGGCTCACGCCTACAATCCTAGCACTTTGGGAGGCTGAGGCGGGTAGATCACCTGAGGTCAGGAGTTTGAGACCAGCCTGGCCAACATGGTGAAACCCCGTCTCTACTAAAAAATACAAAAATTAGCCAGGCGTGGTGGCACGTGCCTGTAATCCCAGCTACTCTGGAGCTTGAGACAGGGAGAACTGCTTGAACCCAGTAGGAGGAGGTTGCAGTGAGCCGAGATCATGCCACTGCACTCAAACCTGGGCAACAGAGCAAGACTCCATCTCAAAAAAAAAAAAAAAATTATATATATACACACACACACAAAAGCCATCAGAATCCAGTCACATATTTTAAGAATAAGCTGGCATGATCAAGTTATGGTTAAATAGTGGTCATCTGTGGGTAGCAGAACTATCAAGATTTTTATTCTGCTTTTTATGCTAATCTTTCCTTTAGAAATTTTCTACACAAACATCCATTACTTTAGAGACCAGGAAAAATATTTTTGAATTAATCATTAATATTCTGATGGCTCATCTTTTTGAGATCCACTAGTTAATAAATGTCAAGAAGAAAAGAACAAGGGCTGGCTCAGAATAACCATTTTATCTGAGTAATATAAGGATACAAGTCCTTATTTGTCTCAGTGTCTCTACTGGGTTGACTGAGAACAAAGAAAGGGTGAATAGGAGTAGAAAAAGATTTACAAAGATAGGAATGTGATAATAGCAATTTGTAGGCTTTTCCCCAAACATTAAGGGAGCGATCTCATACACAAATGCGTCTATAAATAGAATCCATATTGCACTTTAATGAATAATTTAAAACCACTCTGCAAACAGGGTTAAGAAAACAGGAATCTAGATGCTCAAAAATCAATAGTTCTGTCCTATCCCAACCTGGTGAGTTACAAAAACAGATGTCTAAGTTTTATATTATTTTTTAGAAATGTTGGAAGATAGATGGTTAAGCACAAAAAGACTTAAAAACATTTACAACCTTTGAGCTAATAGTTCTACCTTTAGAAATTTAGAAGCAATCAGTGATACGCACAATGATTTTTGTATATGATATTTTTCAAAGCATTATTTATTAATGATGAGTATTTTAAAGCAACATAAATGTCTAGCTATAGGGAAATGGTTCAATAAACTGGGACACTTCGGAATAGTATGCAGCCATTTGAAATCATATTTTGGAAGAACACATTATGAGACAAGGAAATGCTCATGATCTAGTAAAAGGAAAAATACTGCTTCAAAAAACATACTTCAGAATGAATCCCAATTTTAGGATATGCATATCATACAAAAATATAAGTAGGAAAAAACACTGAATATCCTTTTGTGGTAAGATTATGGATAATGTTGATCTTCTACTTTATACTTTTCTGTTTGTTCCAATTTTTCTACACAAAATATTTATATTACTTTTATAAATAGAAACAACATCATATAAAAGAAAATAAATAATAAGTTGATTACCTTAAACAGAGTCAAACACCCTTCATCAACACAAATCCACTTCTAAGGGGAGGTCAGTAGAAATCAGTACATCAGTTTCCTATTGCCGTATAACAAACTATCACAAATTTAACACCTTAAACCAATATGTGTTTAATATCTCACAGTTTCTGTGAGTCAGGAATTTAAGCAGGCTTAACTGGGTCGGCTGCTTAGGGTCTCACAAGGCTGCATTCAAAGTGTTAGCCAGGCTGTGTTCTCACCTGAAGGCTTGACTAGGAAGAATCTGTTTCCACGCTCATTCAAGATTATTGACAAAATTTGTTTCCTTGTGCTATTGGACTGAGTGTCCCCTGCTTCCAGGATGAGGAAGATTCTACCACCTTGCCCCATGTGAAATTAGGTACAGCCAGAATGACTCCTTCTGGCCAATGAAATGTGAGCAGAATGAACTAGCGACCCTTCCAAAGTGATTAATTGCTACTGCAAGTGGCTCCATGTTTAAAAAGGTCCAGATCCAGACCATCTAAGAATCAATTTTGCCAAATTTCCAGGAAACAAAAATTCCTCCCTTTCCGAAACTATTACATTTGGGAGGCCAAGGTGGGAGAATTTCTTGAGCCCAGGAGTTCAAGACCAGCCTAGGCAACATAGCAAGACCCTTATTCTACAAAAAGAAAATTTTAAAATTATCTGAGCATGGTGGTTTGTGCCTATAATCCCAGCTAATCAAGAGGCTAAGGCAAGAAGATCACTGGAGCCCAGGAGTTCAAGGCTGCAGTAGGATATGATAGCACCACTGAACTCCAGCCTGAGTGACAGAGAGAGTCCCTGTCCCTAAAAAACAGAAAGAAACTATTACAAAGATGATGAAGTATCATGTTGATACTAAATCTGAATAAGGGCAATACAAGAAAAGATTGTCACTGGTCAACACCTCTTATGAATATATGCCAAAATCCTAAATGAAATATTTGCATATTGGGTCCAATAATTTAGGCTGGAGTACAGAGGCATGATCACAGTTCATTGCAGCTTCAACCTCCCACTCTCAAGTGATCCTTCAACCTCAGCCCCCCAAGTACCCAAGTGGCTGGGACTACAGATGCATGCCACCATGCCCAGCCAATTTTTTTTCTTTGTTTTTTTTTTTTTTGTTTGTTTGTTTTTGTAAAAATGGGGTCTCACTATATTTCCCAGTCTGGTTTTGAACTCCTGGGCTCAAATGATCCTCCGGCCTCAGCCTCTCAGTGTTGGGATTACAAGTGTGAGCCACCACAACTGGCCCGATAATATTTTTAATGTAGTACATCACAGTTTCTCCCAGGAAATCAATGATGGCTTAAATTAAAAGAATAAAATATTTCATCTCAATCACAAGTTTTAAGAAAAGCATAAAATTATCTAAATAAATATACTGCATAGAAAACCATTTGAGAAAATTCAAAATCTATTCACGATTTTTTTAAAAAGCTTTTATTAAACTACTAGTAAATGTGATCATCCTTAACCTAATAAAGGAATCTACCAAGAAAAAAAAAAAATAACAAAGTTCACAATTAGGTCTTTCACAGCATTTCTTTGAAATGAAAACCAATATAAGGATAATCTTACCACAATCTCCATGCAACTTTCTCTAGTGGTCCAAGCAAAGGAAAAAAGACAAAAAAAAAAAAAAAAAAAAAAAACTCAATAAAAGATTTAAGAACTAGGGAGAAAGAAATTAAGTTATCATTACATACATAAAGAAACCAGAAACTGATTCACGCATTTGTGAAATGTGATGTATTTCAAAGGTACCACTGCAGATCACTGGGGAAAGGACTGTACTCAATAAACAATGCTGATACAACTGGTTATCAATTTGGAAAAAAATTTAAAATTGGATCTCTATCTCATACCCCACACAAAAATAAGCTCCAAGTAGACTATAAAAAGCAAATATTTAAATATTTTTTAAAGAGGAGGATCTATCATGACTGATATGGTTTAGCTGTGTCCCCACCCAAATTTCATCTTTAATTCCCATGTGTTATGGGAGGGACCCAGTAAGCAGGTAATTGAATCATGGGGGCAGGTGTTTCCCATGCTGTTCTTGTGATAGCAAGTAAGTCTCATGAGATCTGATAGTTTTAAAAAGGGGAGTTTCCCTGCACAAGCTCTCTCTCTTCTCTTGTCTGCTGCCATGTGAGATGTATCTTTCATCATCATCACCTTCTGCCATCATTGTGAGGCCTCCCCAGCCACGTGGAACTGTAAGTTAGTCAAACCTCTTTCTTTTGTAAATTGCCCAGTCTCGGATATGTCTTTATCAGCAGCATGAAAATGGACTAATACAATGACCTTGGAGTAACACAAGATTTCTTAAATCAGATTCAATCACCATAAACCATAAGGAAAAGATTGATAAATCTGACTACATTAAAACTGAACATCTGTTCATAAAAACAGCATATTTCAAAGGATAAAGAACAGGATACAAATATAATCTAGAATATGTAAAAGAACCTCTACAAAGCTATAAAAAGGATAATCCAGGCAATAAATGGACAAACAATATAAGAATACAAGTTTTAGAAGAAGTTCAAGCAGCCAAAGTATGGGTGGAAAATCCTCAAACTCACTAGCCAAGGAAACGCTAATTAAAACAGTAAGATATTTAATATCTACTCAATTGACAACAATTAAAACATCTGAAGATACTAAGGATTAGTGAGGATGTAAAGAAACTAACCTCTGGAAAGTAATCTGACAACAACTATGAGGTTGGAATTGGGCCTAGCCTGTGACAACACAACCACAGTGGTAAGTGTATACCTGGTCTACTCTTTCCCACGTGTCCAGCACAGAGGAAAGATGACCCAGTGGGACATGGCAATTGGGAAAGGGTAGAGGCTGTGGAAGCTGCTCAGAGAGACTGTAAGTGGGATCCGGGCCAAATAAGACAGTATCAGATGCCAGTCTTGCCTAGGAGGTGAAATAGAGAATAGAACTATGCTTATCTGGAGTGAATTCTCCCCAGGTGGCAGCTCCACCATTTTATCTTCTAAAACCAATCTAATCATGTTATTTCCTCCTTAATTTTGTCAGCTAAGACTGCCAAATGAAGAGCCCCAGCTTGTATCAGTTTCTTACTGCTGTTGGAACAAACTTCCAGACACTTGTGTTTTAATACAACAAACATTTACCTTACAGTTCTGGAGGTCACAAGTCAGACAAGGGTCTCACTGGGCTAGAAATCTAGGACTGCATTCCCTTTCCAAGTCTCTAGGGGAAAGAATCCCTTTTCTTGTCTTTTCCAAAAGCTTCCCACATTCCTTGACTAGTGCACCCTTCCATCCTCAAAGCCAGCAATGGCAGTTAGTCTTTCTCACTTCACATCACTCTGACACTGACCATTCTGCCTCTCTCTTCCACTTTTAAGAACCCTTGTGATTACCCAGAGCCCACCCAGATAATCCAGGATAATCTCCCTATTTTAAAATCAGCTGATTAGCAACCTCATTCCATCTGCTGCCTTAACTCCCCTGCCATGTAACAGAACATAGTCCTGAGATTAGGATGTGGACAGCTTTGTGAGCCATTCTTCTACCTACCACGTAACTCCTCCTCCACTTTCACCCCCCTCCATCTCCAACAGAGTTCCAACCATTTCACAATGCCCCTAAGACTTCCAGCAGCGTCCCAACTCCTTTACTATGCTTCCGTACCTCCAGCCTCCACACCACTACACACTCTGTACTTCGGTTATTCCAACCTTCCAGTCTTTTTCTAATAAATGTATACCCAATCCATGCCCAATTATAACTCATGCCCTAGGGCCCAGCCCAAAGACCACCTCCTCTCTAAAGCTTTCCCTGATGCTCGGCCCAGATGAATCGCCCCTCAACACATTTGCCCGGCTTTCTATGTATCCCAACGGCAGCACTGACTATGGCCCCCTGTAATTATATGTTTACATGTTCCTTCCTCAATCTGAACTGGTGAGCCCTTCAATAAGAACTCTGTCTCATTCCCCCATGGGTTCCCAGGTCATAGCATAGGAAATGGCAAAGAGTAGGCAATCAGGGAGTATTTCTGAAGCTTGGATGAGGCAGAAGGAAGACTTCCTGAGTTTCTGTCAACAAAAGAGATGTCAAAAACTAACCTGGGTTAAGTGTACAACAAATGGGGCCAAAGCATTCGTTCAGATGATCATAACAAAAAGCACCTCAACAATCCACTGCTTAGCTTGATATACAATTTACTACCATGTGCAACAATCTCTGTACCACAAGGGACATCTATCATTTTTTTTTTTTACTGCTAACCTGTGGGGCAATTCTAAAGTAACTGAGAAAATTAACCTCAAGAGAAATAGAAGAGTCATGTAAAATGATTTACAAAAATGTCCTCAACATTAGAGAAAAGAGAGTAGATATAGCTCTAACACAACAGGAATGCCTGACAACCACTCACTAGCCCAACACATAAACAGATCCCTTCATCAGGAAAGGCTGAGAACCAACATGCTGGAGAATGCAAAACATGCTACAGTCAACCCTTTTGGGAACAAGTTGCCCCTGCGTAGATATATGCCTACAGATGTATTGTCTGTATTGTAATAAAGGTACTATGGTTGGAATATCCCCTCCAAAACGTATGCTGAAACATAATCCTCAATGCAGCAGTATTAAGAAGTGAGGCCTTTAAGAGGTGATTGGATCAAGAGGGCTCTGCCCTCATAAAATGGATTAATCCATTCAAGGGTTAATGGATCAGTGGGTTGTCATGTGAGTTGGAACTAATGGCTTTGGCCCCTGGACCTTAGACTTCTCAGCCTCCATGACTATAAGAAATAAATTCCTTTTCTTTGTAAATTACCTAGCTTCAGGTATTCTGTTATAAGCAAAACAAAACAGACTAAAACAAACTGGTACTTTCTTAAAAGAATGGTTGTTAAGAAAACAGGGTTTCATTTAATGTCAGTGATTTGTTACTTGATGCCCACACTCAAGCAACAAAACTCCCACCTAGAGAGACGGTGAAGACTAAGCAAAGGAAACAGAATGCTGTAGCATAACTATCCTCCTTAAAAAGAAGAATAAAATGGCTTAAGTGTTTTGAAGACATGCTCCCATTCAACAGAATTCCCCTGATCAAATTTTATTTAATCATATGAATTCTGAAATTAATTTTAAAGTACGCTGGAAAGGAAGTTTGAGCCCCCCGCCCCACGCAAAACACACCCACCCACCCACACACACACACAGAGAAACAGGTGACACGGGTTCAGCACCATGGACAGCGGGCCCCATGACGCCATGCCTGTGAGAGTCACTGCCACCAGAGATGAGAGCTGAGACATCAGAGCTGCCCCAAAATCTACAGCATTTATTCTAATGTTTAAATTGGGGCAATTCCAATACATGAGCAAGTATTGTCCTTGGTTATGGCCCAAAGCACAGCCTTCTTCACCGAGAGGATACACAACTTACATCTACTAAAATCTGCTTCAGTGATCACCTTTGCAATAAAGCCCTGAGACTTTTGTAAAAATAGAAATGATTCTGCCATTGACACAGGAACTGAAATAATCAAAACTGATACACAGAATCCAAATTTGAATGGCTAGATTGGTTCAAGAAGCTCATTGAGACTTTTTCAAATTTATAAATGCAGCATGCTCTCAGCCTCCCTCATAACAATAGGGTAAAGGATAGCTTCTTCAAAACAGCTAACAATATATAACCATGTGTTGAATTTTTTCTCATAAATAGATCTAAAAATGTAACCACAAAGCTGTGTGGATTTTCCCCCACCTTGAGTATTATAAAGATATCTGGGAAAGAGATGTTTTGAGGTCCAATATCACTGCTAATCAGCAGCACTTGTGGCAATACCAGCCAAAAAGCACTGAATTCTAGAGAGTCCTTTTTTTTTTCAGTTATAAAGACCCCATTTACCATCAAAACTTTTTCAAAACCTTATAATATTGAGTGTCAACTAAGAAAATACGTGAAGTTATGTAAGTTCTAAAACATTTCTAATGAACTTGCACTGTATAAACAACAGCATCTACACACAAGCGAAAAAAAAACTACTACTCGAAAGTGAGACATCAGTTCGTCAGTCACTGCACTTATGTTTTAAGGCCCCATGTTTTCTGATGGATCTCCAAGCCTGAAAACACCAGAACTATTTCTGTTTCTCTCATGTGAGGATCAATCAGGTCCTTTCAGATCTTGCCAATGATCCCTTCAGAGTGCCACTGTTCTACAAACACTCCTTTTGGGGCTAAAATAACTATCTCTGACGCGCTTTAAGATGATGAATTTTTCTTGAATATGAAGAGACTGGGAGTTAGTACTCTTACATAGGGAAGCACCCTTGCACACTCCTTTGGGATCCACATCTGAGAAAGTCCAAAGAAAAGAAAAAGGGCAACAGTTTGCCCCTCAAAGTGAGTTCAATTTCGGAGGAATGTGTGACGGCCTGTGCCAGGGAAATATTTTTGAAATGGGGGGAGTCTGTAAGTTACCCAGTCAAATCTCTAAAGGCCTCTCCGCAAGGCCCTGCTGCCCAAGATTCCTTCTGGTGAATCTCACTCCACAAACACTCAACAACTAAGAGTGCAATCGGCTCACATGGAGGGCTCACAAGACCTGCAAATCTAGGCTGCTCCGAAGGACGGTGGAAGATAACCCCGAGCCACGAGATTGAGGACCCGACTTTTGGTTAACTTTCAAATGTCTTAGGCCAGTATTTCCGATAGGGGGAGGGGAAACTGGAAACCATCACCAGGCGAAAAGAAAAAACAAACTCTTTCAGAAAACAAGACTTCCCATTAGAACACGTGTGGGGACAATAAGAAACACGTTCTAACCACCCCCCAAATTAAAACAGAACAGCTACCAACAAGAGGAACCTGCGTGCGCCTCACCGTCCGCGCGCGGCTCTCCGTGGGGTCACTGAGGGGTGAGGCCGCGCTCTCCCGGCGGCCGTCCAGGGGGAGGAGTCCCCGCGCCGCGCCCCGCCGCCCTCCAGCCGCCGCGGCCGCTCCGGGGTTCCCCAGATCTCTTCTCAATCAAGAGATGAAATTTGTGCCGTTTTGAAACTGAAGCCTCAAGTAGTCCAGACGTTTTCTGACCCACGTCCGAGGCGCTCTCGGCTTCCCGCCGCAACTTCCGAATTCGGGGAAGGGGCGGAGGCGGGCGGGCCAGGCCTGGCGACCGCACCTTGAGGGAGCGCGGGTCCCCTCGCTGCCCCGGGCCGCCGCAGGCGCCGGCGGCGGTCGGGGACGGCGCGACCCAGCCCGGGACCCCCAACCGCCCCAGCTCGGGCGAAGTTTGCCGCGGCCCGGGGTGGCCCCGCCACTCGGCCTCCATCGGGTACTCGGTCCCCGTAACCCGCAAGGGCGCCCGACCCCGACCCCGCCCGCCATCGCTCACTCACCTGCCCTGCGCCGGACGGCGAGCCCGCGGGCCGGCGGGGAGAGGCCGGGAGGCCCTGGCGGGATCGGGGCGGGGTCGGGACGAGGCGGGCGAGGCGGGTGAGAAGGCGGCGGCGGAGCGTAAGTCGGCCGAGGCGGCGGCGACCGCGGCTGAGGCGGCTGAGACGGCGGTCGCGGCTTCAGGCGCTTCAGCCAGAGCGCTGCGCGCGGCGCGGGCCCGCCCCTCTGCGCCGCTAACCAATCTAGCGCCGCGCGCCGCCGCCAGCCCCGCCCCCGCCTAAGGGCAGGCTCACGAAAGCGGGCGCCGCGGGCCAATCAAACGGCGGAACATCGACCGGCACGGCCAATCCAAGCCCGGGAAGTTCTCTGGAAAAAGCCAACTCGAGTCAAAGGGGCGGGGGTGGGGCTGCGGGCGGGGCGGGGACTAGGCCCAAAGACGCGTGGGGCGGGGCCGAGTATTGGGCGGGGAGGAGGCGGGGCCTCGGAAGGGCGTGCTAGTCACTGGTAGTGGGCGGGGTCGTAGGCGGGACATTGAGCGGGCGGGGCAAGAATCGGGGCGGGGCCCTAATGAAGTGAAGCGGGGCGGTCACGGGCAGTAGGAGGGGCGGGTCATCATTTGGGGTGGGGCAGGGGCGGGGAAGGGGCGGGGCTGAGTTCGAGGAGCCAGGCCGGGGCGAGGCCTAAGTCGGGACTGGCGGGAGACGAGCAAGAGCAGTGGACGGGGTTCGGGGTTGGGGGATTCCTGTCCTTGACGGGGCGGGGTCCAGCCTGGGGGCGGGTCTGTGGTGGGCGGAGCCGCGGATGGGCGGGGCGAGCCTTGGTAGGCGGGCCAGGGCTGTGGTGGGCGGGGCGGGGCGGGCCTGTGGTAAGCGAGACATTGGTGGACGGGGCGGGTCCGTGGTGGACGGGGCGCGTCCGTGGTGGGCGGGGAGGGTCCGTGGTGGGCGGGGGCGGACTGGAGGCTAATGGCCGTTGAATTCCCGGCCGGACCGTAGCCCGAGGGTCCCCCTGCAGCTCTCGCTTCCCTTTCCCTGCGGGCCTGGCCCCGGCCCCGAGGCTGGGGCCGCAGCGCCCGGCGGGCAGGGGCTCCGAGCGCCCCGTGGAGGGCGGGTCCTCTCGGGCTGGGCCCAGACACCGCCCGCCCCGCGTTGGTCCCGCGGCCCCGTCCCCTCCGCCCGCCCGGCGTTCGCGTGCCCCGGCCTGGGGCGGGGTGTTGCCGGGCCCCGCGGGCTGCAGGGCGAGGCCGCCCTTTCTCTGGGCTGGCTCCGGGCTGTTCTGCTCCGCGCCGTTTTCCCGGTACTACCCGCGGAGCCCGCCTCGCTGTGCGTCCCCGCCCGGGCGTTTCTTCCGCGGCGCTGAGCCCCGGGCCTCGGGCAAGGGCAGCTGGACGCCCCCAGGACCAGGGCGCTGGGGCCGAGACGCGTCCTCCGCAGTCGCCGCGCCTGGGCCCCGTTTCCCCGCGGGTCCTCGCCGGGGTGGGAGACGCCTCTGGGCGTCCGTGGGGAGCTGGGGGTGGGGGACGGCAGAGCAGGAGGTGGGGGGCTGAGCCGGAGAAACGTCCTCGCCACGCCCGGGACCTCGGACACCCCAGAACCTCAGGCCGGCAGCCAGCAGCAGGAATCGCGCCCCAAAGCCCGGGGTCCGCGCCCGCCCGCCTGCCGCGAGCGCCAGGGGCTGCCCGGTCACCGGATGCGGCCTTGAGGCAACGTCACAGGCCCCACGCACCCCCGGAGCTGGCGCGGGGACAGGGGTTCGGGATGGACGGAACCCACCCAGGGAAGGCTCCGGCCGTCCACGCCAGGCGCAGGGCGGCCGTCAGCTGGGGTTGGAGGTGGGTCAGGAAGAGATGTGCCCTTTTGTCTCCAAATGTCGCTTGTGTCATTAAAAGAAAACCTTAAAATAGGAAGAAAAAAAAAAAAAAAAAAGGCCTGGGCTGGCGGGAGGAGGGCCCGTCCGCGAGCTACGGGGGCTGAGTCCGCGGGGAAGGGAATGTGGAGCGGGGGGCGCTTGGCGAACGCGTGCTTTGGACGGGCCTGGCGGTTTCGGGCAGAATGAGAACGGAGGAGAGGAAGGCCGAGGCCCGCAGCCTGGTGGGAATGCTGAGGAGGACGCTGTGGACAGGACCTTACTGGAAATGAACCAGAAGGGATGGTGGGCCGGGTGCGGTGGCTTGCCCCTTAATCCCAGCGCTTTGGGAGGCCGAGGCAGGAGGATCGCTTGAGCCCAGGAGTTGGAGACCCGCCTGGGAAACATCGTGAGACTCTGTTTTTTAAAAAGGAGGAGGAGAAGGGATACTGGGCGGCCTCAGCCTCACCTGGACTCTACGGGCAGGGAGCTGGAGGGACCGGGGGCTGCTGTGCTGGAGGCTGGAGCCGGCGCCAGGGTCTGGGCAGAGCGCTGTCAGCGCCCCCAGATTACAGGCTGCCAGCCTCCCACGTCGCGGTCCTCTGCGGGAGCCTGCGGCCCCAGCTGCCTGCCCCACCGGCTGAAAGACACAGTTAGTCATTAGGAAAGTAATGATAGTGTTTTCAGGGCAGCGTGTTGGACCCTGACGACTTTCTATTATTTCCAGTTCCTGCCAACCCTGCGAAGAAAAAAGCAGCACATCTCTCACGCCCCGCCCCTTGACACGCGCTGATCCGGCCTCGTTCTGGGTTCTCCCAGAGCCTGCAGGGCAGCCCCGCCCCAGGTGGCAGCAGCTGGGCCTGCAGCGTGTCCCTCATGGTGCCTGGCCTCCAGGTCCAGAGTTTCCTGCCTCCCTGAGCTCGGAGTGCGCTGTCTCCACCCTCTCATGGTCGTCAGGGTGCTCGTCCCAGCGGAAGTGCACCCAGGGGTTCGCATTTATAAATAACTCCAGGGTGTCTTGCTGTGGGTATGGAAATCGGGAAGGCAGGTTATCATCTGCTTGGAATGATGTCAGATCCAGCCCCAGGAAGTCTCCCAGCACCCGGCCTTCCTTCCTGCTTGTCGCGGGCTGGGACATCTGGAGGGGTAGGGGCGGGGGGCCTTCTGTAGCTTCACATTAGATGGCTAAAGTTTGGGGAAAGCAGTTACACACAGAAAGCAGTCACGGTGGTAATTAGCGTCAAAATCCTGCGAGATGTTTAGGCCTCCCAGGAGCCCTGGAGAAACCCAGTCCTTCACACAACCCCAGCACTCCTAGCGGCAGGGCCTCCATCCCCCTGCTGGGGAGGGAGATCCGGAGTCTGGGTGGAGTGTGTGGTCTCTGTGGCCTTCAGCAGGACTACACTCCAGGCTGAGCCTTTCCTCAGGGAGAATTCACACCCTTACCTCAGCCTGCAACCCCAGAACACATGTTACCTAGGGGCAAATGAATACTTTGCCCTCCTATCCTCTTCACAAAGCACTGGGACAGAAGTCCCTCTTCCAGGGACCAGCAGCACCCAGCCCCTGCTTCCCCAGGCTCCTGCCCTGCACGGGGACCGCTGCCACTGCCCACCAAAAGCCGCTGGAGGCGGGGGTGGGGCTGGCTCAGCTGAGCTCACAGAGGATCCTCTGATGGCCAGAGTGCTGGAGTGGAAATCAGAGACCAAGAAGCCAATTCCTGTGCCAGCTGCCCTGGTTAGGGAAATACAGAAACTAAAAATACTTCCCACTTCCACTTCCTCCTTTTTATATCAGCCTCATCATAAATGCACCTGACCTAACTTACCTGGTGCCATGGTGTTTGTACTTGGATTAGATGAAGCTGCTCAGGGGTCCCCTCATACCCTCTCCTCTGTCCCCCTGCTGAAGAGGCAGCTCCCACATGCAGCACTGCCTGACTGGCTCCTGGCCCTGGGCCTGGGACACCTGCAGATAGCAAGCCATGGCCAGCAGGCTTGCAAGGTGCCCCCAGCTTGGGTGATGGTGACACCCAGAATAGGGCACTTCCTGGAAGTGTGCTCTGGAAGGGCAGTGGGCATGGGTGGAGCATTGGAAAGAGACACCCAGGACAGGCTGAGAGAGGCATCCGGCGTAGGTGGGGCTGCAGCCGCCTCTCCTCTTCAGCGCTGGCAAGGTAACCCTTGCCCTGTCCCCCACAGCTGCCCTGCTTTCCAGGCATCTCCCAGAAGCACACTCCGCACTGCTTCTGCCTCCTGGCCACTCCCTCAGTGTCCAACCCCCTTCCCCAGCGCAGAGTGAACACACAGAGGATGGGGAGTGCCTGCTTTGCCAACGTGAAGGGCTGGCAGTGACACCTGTCCCTATCATAGGCACAAAAAGTTATCAGTGTTGGTAAGTTGGATTCAAGCCATGCATGGAAGCAGATGGCTCTGCCCCGAAGGGTAAAACATCGTGGAAGTGATTTGGAATCTCACACAGAGCAGCCCATCAGCTTCTCTGGCGGCGTGCCCTGGTTTTAGCAGAAAATAATCACAGGGTCTCTAATATCTGGCTGTGGAGAAGCGCCCAGAACTCCCCCAGTTGCCCTCATCATGCCTAATGGACGAGGGGTGGGCCTTGTGTCCTCTCAGCCCTTCATGGTAAGAAGCAAATGAATCCTTGGCCTGCCCCCCTCAGACGGGCATGTCCGCACCTGGGACAGACATCTCAGGCCCTGAGGTCCATGAGTCACTGCTGACAGAGAGAGACAGAGAG
Organism: Piliocolobus tephrosceles; assembly: GCF_002776525.5. NCBI lineage: Eukaryota > Metazoa > Chordata > Mammalia > Primates > Cercopithecidae > Piliocolobus > Piliocolobus tephrosceles. The sequence goes on from NC_045452.1 coordinate 33,775,779, forward strand.
GGAGGAAAGAGCTCCTGCTGCCACCCTGGTGCCCTTGGGTGCTTCTCAGCCCTGGGGAGCAGTCCTCCTCTGCCCTGGGCCCCTCCCCCACTGCACGCAGAGCACTCCCCCCTGGTCTTTTTTATATGCAAGGTTTCTTACATTTTGCATAAAGAAGAAATGCACACACTTCACACATGTACCAGAAACGTCACGGGTCATCCAGACCTTCCTTTTATTCTGGGAAGACTTTCAGCTCAGAGGCAGCCAGAACTCCGCCCCTTCTCTGTGTGCCTCAACGGGCACCATTAAGACTCTAAAATTAGAACAACTCTTTGTTTTGGTGCCGAGCTACCACGTCACTGCCACCCTCCCTCCAACCTCTGCTGGGTTCTCAGGAAGAGACTGGAGGGGAAACGCAAAGCTTCCAAATCCCGCAAAGAACGTCCAGCAGCTGCTGTGCAGACCAGCATGGGCGGGGTGTGCTGCAGACGCCCTTGCTTTGCCTACCGACAAGTAACACCTTAAGGCTGACTTTTATATCCATTTGCAGCTTTTTTATTACGGCCACCTAAAACCTCTCTGTTGACATCAGTAATCCTCTGTAATATTTGTAGAGATGGATTTAAACACGTGGAGCTGTTCAGCAGAGGGTGGTGGGAAGGCTTGGCCCAGACCCCCAAGCCTTTATTTACTTAGGACCCCAAATTTCTTGGTGTCCCACCTCTGCCACAGTTTAGCAAGCGCCTGCCTTCCTACTTCACTGGACTGGAAAATAAATACCAATGCATTTAGTCTCCTTGCAACCAACGACCTCTGCTAAGTGTTTTATGTTGAAAATTTAAGAACATAAATCGTGAGAAATATACCATTAAAATGTAAATTAAGGGGACAAAACCCTCCACTGTAGCTGGAGTCACAAATGAGGAACATAGGAACTTAGTCTGGCTCACAAAGGATTCTTTTTAGCCCCCTCTCTCCCAATTGCCACCCCCCGGACCACCTAGGACTAGGCCAGTCTCTATGTTTATGGTACCTGGGGAGCCTAGGAGTTTGCAAACCTATGAACAAAGGCTGGGCAACAAAGCCAAGGTCAGGAGGTCTTGTGTGTACTGCCCTCTGGCCTCCCAAGTGAAGGAGTCGGAAGCCCCACACCCAGACAACAGGATGCGCCCAGCAGGTGGGTTGCCACGGCAGGTTCCCTTCCTCCCTGCCTGACATCCAGATGATGGGGCCTCCTGGAAATGCACAGATATGACTCACATCTGTTGGTGTCCCAAGCTCCGTCTGCACTGGTCTCTCCTTCTCCCCCGTTGCAAGTCCCTGCTTAAATGCTGAAGGGACAGGTGGAGGTGGAGGAGCCTGCTTGTCCACTCCCGAGTGCCGGGGTCAGCCATCATGGACAGCCAGGGGCGCTCCAGGCTGCTCCAGCTGGGGAAGCTCCTTGGGGTCTGCCCCACCTTATGCCCCAGCTGCCCCACTAACCACCAGCTCTGTGGCCGCTGTATCAGCAGCCCTGGCCCACACAGGCTCTCTCCTGGAGCGCAGCAGGTCTACCCTTGCCTACCTCTAGTCTAAAGGCTCCCAAAGGAGCTGGTGGCACTCACTCTGCTGGTGTGGACACTACAGGGAGGGTGCTTGTCAGCTGCTCAAAGAGGGCCTGACAGCAGCTTCAACTCCACCCCAGCAGGCTCCACAGCTGCACCACGCACGATGCTACTGCTGTTCCTTCTCTCTCTGGTCGCTGACCCTCTGCAGCAGGCAGAGCATGCTGTGCTGATCCTGTGAGCAGTCCCGTCCAAACCACTGTAGAGCCGCAGCACGCCGGCACCGCGGTCCCGGGCTACTGGACACATGGAGTGGCAGGGCGCTGAGCTCCCCGGCACAGACTGCGGGTGCAGAACGGCGCCAAGGACGGGAATGCTCCAGGCTGGAGAAGTTGTGCCCGGTCACTAGCATGCCCACAGCCCTGTGCCTGGCAGCCCTTTGGGAGGGCTGCAAGGAGGCAGCGTGAACGCAGGGGAGAGGGCTGGAGCCAGGTCGCCACTTCGTGTGTGGGGGCCCAGGGGAGAGCAGTCCCTGCTGGCTGCCCGGCGCCAAGCTGAGAGCAGAAATGCACAGCCCTCCCCCAAACACACGCATACCACACATATCACACACATACACATATCACACACACACACACCACACATCACACAATACACATATCACACACACCACACCACACACACATCACACACAAATATCACACACACCACACCACACATCACACACATACACATATCACACACACACCACACACATCACACACATTCACACACCACACACACCACCACACACACCACACACATTCACACACCACACACATTCACACACCACATGCACAGCA
>NC_045452.1:33778156-33797703 GCF_002776525.5 Piliocolobus tephrosceles
ACCACACACCACACCACACACATGTACAAGCACATATCACACACACCACACACATACACATATATCACATACCCCACACATTACATGCAAACACATCACACACTTACGCATATCTCACACACACCACACACACATCACACACACACACATACTATGAATCACACACATAGACACACCACACATACACATACGCACATAACACATACACCACACACACGTCACACACATACACACCACACATCACACGTACATATCAGATACAACACACACATACATCACACACATACACACACAACACATACATCACACACAAACACATCACACATGCATATCACAAACACACATCACATACCTATCACAAACACACATACATCACACACACACACCACACACACACACACCACACACTCATCATATACACACATCACACACATACGTATCACACACACATCACACACATACACCATACACACATACATACCACACACATGTCACATACAAACACATATCACACACCACACATGCATACACACCACACACATACATCACATACAAACACACCTCACACACATACATATCACACAACACACACATATACCACACATACATACACACACACCACACACATCACACACACATCACACACGTACACACTCCACACAGATTCCACAGCCCATACACATGCACACACACCATCTGAGGCCTCCAGCCTCAGAGACCCACGTGCCCCAGAGAAGACTCGGCTGCATTCCCAGCCCGCCACTCCCACAGCAGCAGCCAGTTATGGCAAAACGTCTCCGTCTTCTGCTAGTCCCCGCCAACAAGAGTGCTATTCTTTGAAAACAGAAAAGAAGTGAAACCTTGCAGGAAGTTCCCCAGGGATAGCACACATTTTAATGTGATTACTAATTGACTCCAGCCCTCAAACCAGCCTCTGTTTTCAAACTAGATGGAGCTGATGTCACTGCTTTGGTAGGAAGAGGACGTGGTGGGAAGGAGGGGCCAGGAAACCAGCCTCAAGGAGGCTGACAGCTGCTGCCGCAGCAGATGTGGGGTCTTACCTGGGGCAGATCCGCCCAGCCTCTGGGCCAGGAAGGTAGCTATGGAGTGGTACCCATGTTCTCCTCAATCTCCACCAGCACAGGGACCAGAAGCACTTCGCCGGCGTGGCCGGAACAGCAGCACAGGCTCCCAACCCCACACTGCTCTCGGACTACTGAGGGTGTAGTCCACAGGGCCTTGAGTGCTGGAGGCTGCTGTATTGCTGCATCCTAACTGGGCCTGGTGAGCAGAACACGGGGGTGCCCTGCCGGCCCTAGGAGCTAAACGCCGCGGTGCCCTGCCCACCCTAGGAGCTGAACACCACGGTGCCCTGGCCGCCCTAGAAGCAGAACACGGCAGTGCCCTATCTGCCCTAGGAAATACCTGTGCACAGGACACTGGGAGCCAACCCATGGGGACTCAGGGACCTACCCAGGAGTGAAGACGTGGGGGATCTAGTGACTCGGGGCATGCCACGATATGTCTTCTAGGTAAATGGCACGTTGCTGCACCTTGAATCTTCTTCCTTTAAGAAGGAGGCACAGGCTTTGGTGGGCCTCTGTAGATTTCAGAGACAGCGTATGCCACAATTGGAATGAGTTCCAACCCACCTAGTGTCACAGCCAGGAAGTGCCTGTTTCCAGTGGGACCCAGAGCAAGGGAAGGCTCTGCATCAGGTCCAGGCCACAGTGCAAGCCGTTGAGCCACTTGTTCTGTAGGATTGGCAGAGTCAATGGTTCTGGAAGTTCCTCTGGAGAGAACGGCATGGCGGTGTTTCTGGTGAATCCTGATACGACAGTCACAGAACATCCCTTGGAGTTCTCAAGCAAGGCCGTGCCTTCAGTGCCAAAGAACTACCCTCCGTTTCAAAAGCAACTGGGCACGCTTGGCGTTAGCAGAGGCTGACTACGCAACTCGTGGTCAAGTGACTGTGTGAGCAGAGCTGCCGTGTGAGCTGGCTATCACCAGTGCACTGAGCCACAGGAGGGTGAGTGCAGGGACAGCCCAGAGCATGAGGGAAACAGTCTGAGCAAGTTCAGAAGGCACAGGTGAGCTTCAGGTGCTGCGGAGTCCGTGCTGCCGGCCTTCATGCACCGTTACTCCTCCTCTGCTTACAGCTGCATTCTCACGGGGGTTCCATGTGGTAACTGACAGAGGAAGATGGAAACACTGCCATGTTTCTAGCCAGAAACACAGATGCAGCAGCACAATATGTTAGTTCCAGACAGGCATGGATGCTGCCACCTGACAACCCCTCTGGGTGCGGGGGGTCCTCCTGGTGAGAGCTGTGCACATAGCACTCGGGGCTCTAGTTCTGTGGAACGAATGCTAAACACCGGATGGCAGGTATCTTCACCGGCTCCTAGGCAAACACACCAAAAGGAGCAAGATCAGAACATTGGAAATAATAGATGTGGGGGAAGAGGCAGGCAGGTGGTCCTACAAAAGAGGGCCCCACGTGTGGAGGCATTTGTGTCTTACATTAACACACACCAGGAAGCATCTCCTGCAGAGAACGCAATAGGCCACCAGGCTGACTGGATGGCCGGATAGTAGCCACGAGCCAGCCTGTGCCATCAGCCAACTGAGCCAGGAACAGAGCATACAAGAGAGAAAGGCTGAAAGCTTGGCCTGGGCCCAGCAGCATGGGTCTCCTCAAAGCGGGCTTGCCAGAGCATGGACTAGCACGGTTTGTGACCTGGCCCTGCTCTTGGGGAAAACCAGTCAGCCTCGTGGAGGCAAACCAATGACCTCAAACTCCTCTCGCCTTGGAGAAGAGGGCAACTCATCCTTACAGAACTTGACCTACACTCACGGTGTGGGGCTGCCTTCCCACCCTTCCTGTGTCTCTTCCAGCTCCCCTGGCAGTGGCTTTCAGAATTTGAACCCCACTGACTTGCTGACATAGAAGATTAAAGATGCTCACAAATTCCTTGACAGCGCTCCCATGAAAAGGTGAAACCTGTGCTCCTTGTCTTTGAAAGTGGGTGGGTTCTTCAGCCAATACAGTACGGTAGAAGCAATGCTGTGCATTTCCGGGGTTGACCTTCAGATTCCTCCCTCTGGGATTGCTCACTCTGGGAAAAGCCAGCCAGCACATAGGATCCAACTGCGCTGGGCTTACCATGCCGTGAGGAAACCCCAGCTGGACGGAGGGAGGGGCTTCATAGAAGGAGCGATCCCTGCAGCAGACACAGTGTCCCCGTGAAGAAGCTTTCAGATGATTCCAGCCTCTGCCGCCATCTGACTGCACCACGTGAAGGAACAGAGTGAGAACAGAACACCCAGCTGAGCCTGTCGGCCCTCAGCACAGTGAGAGATAACACATCCAGGTTTCAGGCCACTGAGTTCGTAGCTGGCTCCTTACGCTGCATGAGACGTTTATGACAGTATTTCACACAGCACCTGCCTTGCACCCAGAGACCTCTTCCAAGTAAAGAAGGTCTGATGACGGGCATGTGACCGTGGAATTCACTGGCGTTACCACAGACCCATCACCCAGAAGCAGCCGGCCTACAACAAGTGAAGGGAGACTTGCGAATGGCCCAGCGTGAATGGCAGCTCTGAGACAGCCTGGGCCTGTGTGGCCCAGGAACTGCACTCCAGGATGTAGGATCCATGCGGGGCGCACGGTCAGGAAATGATCCCGTGTCCTTGGAACCCTGCATACAAAGCTCCAGAGACCCCAGGGATGGAAGCCGGTTCGGCCCCTCCCCAGCACGCACGGTGAACAGCTTGCATGACTGTGCTTCCTGGGGCTGAAATCTGAGGCTCTCTTGGACTGGAACCCTTGGCACCCTGGTTGAGAGGAGGCTCCTGCCAGAGTACACAGGTTGCCTCAAGACTGGAAGCCATGACCACCATGTGGCCACTGTGGCCTCCTCGTGCCTGTGGGCAAACCACACATGAACTTGCTGTACCCGTGAAGGGGCCAGACTCTGAATATCATGGAGATTGGCGGGGTTGTGGGGTGGGTGCCAGGCTCCGAACACCGTGGAGATTGGGGTTGGGGGGCCACACTCTGAACACATGGAGATGGGGAGTGGGCAGGCTCTGAACATCCTGGAGATTGAGGCTTCCTTCTGCACCACAGGGCCAATGAGGGGAATGCCTGCAGCCGACAGACTCGCTGGGGCACTTCGGGATCTGCGCTGAGTGGCAGCTGTAATCACAGCAACCATGACCCATTCACTGCAGGACGACTGAGGCCTGGGTGTGTGGGGCGAACAGTTCGGACCAAGGCTCAGCTGAGGGAGGCTAGTCTAGAATGTGGGGAGGGCAAGGACAGGCTAGTGTGGGGTTTGGCCCCAGGACTAGTGGTGTCAGCAGGGACCACAGCCTGGTGTGGCAACCCTTTTAATGGCTTTTCAGTAGATTACAACCAGAGAGCCTCTGGAGGAATTGCACTTGCACCACCCCTCAGGAACCAGGGCCGTCCATTCCCGGGTGAGACACGCAGGGTGGGCTGTCATCGGTTCCAGGGCCGTCCATTCCCCCGTGAGACATGCGAGGTGGGCTGTCATTGGTTCCAGGGCTGTCTGTTCCCAGGTGAGACATGCGGGATGGGCTGTGATTGGTTCCAGGGCCATCCAATCCTGGGCGAGACTCACGGGGTGGGCTGTCATTGGTTCCAGGGCCGTCTGTTCCTGGGTGAGACTCGCGGGGTGGACTATCTCAGGTTCCATTCAGGTCACTGAGGCTGGCATGGTCGCCTTGCTGTCGGGCTTGAGCAGCCGTCGCGAATGTCCAGCCCGGCTCCTGCATGCACAGCTGGGTGGCTGCTGTTGCTCCTGCAGCCGTGGCCAGTTGCTGGGTCCCTGGGGAGTTGTTCTCAGGTCCACCCATCAGGTATCAACAAACCCCAACAACGCTCAGCTCTGATCGCACTGGAGGCCTCTTGCTTACTTTCTCAGGGCTCTCTTGTTGCCTGTGATGGGGGAGACGCATCAGAAGCTGTCTGCCACCTGCATTCTGAGGTGTGAGATGATGCCAGCAACAGGAACTGGCAGGTCCACCCTGTCCCACTCCTCTCCCTGCTCCACTGATCAGAGATGCAGGAGCTTCACGCAGTCCCTGAGGAGAAGCATGGAGCCAGCCATCAGCCTACAGTGGACCTCCCTGAGAGTCGCTTCCCTGCTTTTCTTGCCCTAGTCCCCTCTTCCCTCACTCCTGCTTCCTGGGATTGCGCTCCCCAGAAAAATGCAGGCACAAGACTTTTGCCTCAGGCTCTGTTTGCTTGGGGAGCTAGGCTAACAATACACAACCACCATAATAAAGTGCTGGCTATCCAGCCTTGTTCAAAAGAAAGAAAGAAAGGTATAGAATCATGGTGTCAGAAAACAGAGACAATTTGACTTCTTCTCTTCCTGTTCAAATACCCTTTATGTGTTTCTCTTGCCTGATTGCCCTGGCCAGAACTTCCAATACTATGTTGAATAGGAATGGTGAGAGAGGGCATCCTTGTCTTGTGCCGGTTTTCAAAGGGAATGCTTCCAGCTTGCCCATTCACTACGATATTGGCTGTGGGTTTGTCATAAATAGCTCTTACTATTTTGAGATATATTCTATCGATACCTAGTTTATTGAGAGTTTTTAACATGAAGGATGTTCAATTTTATCAAAGGCCTTTTCTGCATCTATTGAGATAATCATGTGGTTTTGTCTTTGGTTACATTTATGTGATGGATTACACTTATTGATTTGCATATGTTGAACCAGCCTTGCATCCCAGGGATGAAGCTGACTTGATTGTGGTGGATAAGCTTTTTGATGTGCTGCTGGATTTGGTTTGCCAGTATTTTATTGAGGATTTTTGCATCAATGTTCATCAGGGATATTGCCCTGAAGTTTCCTTTTTTGTTGTGTCTCTGCCAGGTTTTGGTATCAGGATGATGCTGGCTTCATAAAATTAGTTAGGGAGGATTCCCTCCTTAAATTTAGAAAACCCCATTGTCTCAGCCCAAAATCTCCTTAAGCCAATAAGCAACTTCAGCAAAGTCTCAGGATACAAAATCAATGTGCAAAAATCACAAGCATTCCTATACACCAATAATAGACAAACTGAGTGCCAAATCATGAATGAACTCCCACTCACAACTGCTACAAAGAAAATAAAATACCAAGGAATACAGCTAATAAGGGAAGTAAAGGACCTCTTCAAGGAGAACTACAACCCACTGCTCAAGAAAATAAGAGAGGACAAAAACAAATGGAAAACATTCCATGCTCATGGATAGGAAGAATTAGTAACATGAAAATAGCCATACTGACCAAAGTAATTTATAGATTCAATGCTATTCCCATTAAACTACCATTGACATTCTTCACAGAATTAGAAAAAAACTTTAAATTTCTTTTTTCTTTCTTTCTTTCTTTCTTTTTTTTTTTTTTTTTTTTTTCTTTGAGAGTGGTCTTGCTCTGTCACTCAGACTGGGGTGCAGTGGCGGCATGATCTCGGCTCACCACAACCTCTGCCTCCCAGGCTTAAGCGGTTCTCCTGCCTCAGCCTCCCAAGTAGCTGGGACTACAGCCACCACACCCGGCTAATTTTTGTATTTTTAGTAGAGATAGGCTTTTACCATGTTGGCCAGGCTGGTCTTGAACTCCTGACCTCAAATGATCCAACCACCTTGGCCTCCCAAAGTGTTGGGATTACATGCATGAGCCACCATGCCTGGCCTAAATTTCTTATGGAACCCAAGAAGAGCCCATATAGCCAAGACAATCCTAAGCAAAAAGAACAAAGCTGGAGGCATCATGCTACCTGACTTCAAACTATACTGTAAGTCTACAGTAACCAAAACAGCATGGTACTTATACCAAAACAGACATATAGACCAATGTAACAGAACAGAGACCTCAGAAATAACACTACACATCTACAACCATCTGATCTTCAACAAACCTGACAAAAACAAGCAATTGGGAAAGGACTTCCTATCTAATAAATGGTGCAGGAAGGACTAGCTAGCCACATGCAGAAAACTGAAACTGGATCCCTTCCTTACATCTTATACAAAAACTAATTCAATATGGATTAAAGAGTTAAATGTAAAACCCAAAACCACAAAAACCCTACAAGAAAACCTAGGCAATACCATTCAGAACTAGGAATGGGCAAAGACTTCATGACAAAAATGCCAAAAGCAATGGCAACAAAAGCCAAAGTTGACAAACAGGATCTAATTAAACTAAAGAGCTTCTGCACAGCAAAAGAAACTATCATCAGAGTGAACAGGCAACCTACAGAATGGGAGAAATTTTTTGCAATCTACCCATCTAACCAAGGTCTAATATCCAGAATCTCAAGGAACCTACACAAATTTACAAGAAAAAAAAAAACCAACCCCATCAAAAAGTGGGTAAAGGATATGAAGAGACACTTCGCAAAAGAAGACATTTATGCAGCCACCGAACATATAAAAAAGGCTTTACATCGCTGATCATTAGATAAATGAAAATCATAACCACAATGAGATACCATCTCACACCAGTCAGAACAGGGATTATTAAAAAGTCAAGAAACAATAGATGCTGGAGAGACTGTGGAGAAACAGGAACGCTTTTACACTGTTGGTGGGAATGTAAATTAGTGCGACCATTGTGGAAGACAGTGTGGTGATTCCTCAAGGATCTAGAGCCAGAAATACCATTTTACCCAGCAATCCCATTACTGGGTATATACCCAAAGGATTATAAATCATTCTAGTATAAAGACACACACACGTATGCTTATTGAAGCACTATTTACAATAGCGAAGACATGGAACCAACCCAAATGCCTATCAATGATAGACTGGATACAGAAAATGTGGTACGTATACACCATGGAATACTACGCAGCCACAAAAAGGAATGAGATCATGTCCTTTGCAGGGACACAGATGAAGCTGAAAACCATCATTCTCAGCAAACTAATACAGGAACAGAAAACCAAACACTGCATGTTCTCACTCGTAAGTGGGAGCTGAACAATGAGAACACATGGACACAGGGAGGGGAACGTCATATACTGCAGCCTGTTGGAGGGCGGGGGGTGAGGGGAGGGAAGCTGCAGGATGCGTCAGTAGGTGCAGGAAACCACCATGGCACACGTATACCTACGTAACAAACCTGCACATTCTGCACATGTATCCTGGAACTTAAAGTAAAATAAAAAAGATTTAAAAAGAAAGAGAACTTCATCAGTGCCCAAAAGAAGCAAGACGTCACAGCCCGAGTTGTCATGGGAGCTGATGCTGGAAGCAGCCCTGGGAAGAGGGACCAGAAACAGGCCCTGGAGAGGTGAGGGTTGGGTTTTATTTCAAATGGGGTAAAAGAGATGGCCCTGGCCTGCCACAGCAGGGACAGCAGCCTCCTACAGGGTCATTAGGCCACGAGGGCTCTGCCCTCACCCGTGACATTTCTTTTGTTTATTTTTTTGAGGCAGAGTCTTGCTCTGTTGCCCAGGCTGGAGTGCAATGGCACAATCATGGCTCACTGCAGCCTTGACCTCCTGGGCACAAGTGATCCTCCCACCTCAGCCTCCTGAGTAGCTGAGACCACAGGTGTGCACCACCGCGCCCAGCTAAGGATACTGGCAAGGTCAACACCCTGAAGGGCTATCTCATCCGTGAAAAAAGACTAGGTAAATTCTACCCACGGCTCTAAGATATCAGCAAAGGCATTTTTCCTCTGCCTAGAGATCTTAATGAAAAAAAAAACCTCCCCAAAGACATAAATGAATACGTGTCGTGTGACCATGTGAAATCTGATTTTCCACTCACTCTTGCTGTGTGGATCTCAGCGAAGAAAGTAAAATGAAACCTTGTTTAATGTGATTGAAGTCCCTGGTGCCTGGAAAGAAGCAAATACATGTCTCCCTGGAAGGAAACTCCTGCAACCTGAAAGACAAGCTTGTTCTAAAGACGCCCAAGCCCCACGAGGGAGAGAAACACACAAGAAAGCATCAAAGAGCTGAGGAATGTAGGTTCTGTGTCCTCCAGAGCTAAAGATGCATTAAAGAATCAAAACAATAATAAAATCAAGAGCAACACGAATAAACAAATGGTGTAGAAATGAACAACATAGGCCGGGCGCAGTGGCTCAAGCCTGTAATCCCAGCACTTTGGGAGGCCGAGACGGGCGGATCACAAGGTCAGGAGATCGAGACCATCCTGGCTAACATGGTGAAACCCCGTCTCCACTAAAAAATACAAAAAAAAAAAAAAAAAAAAAACTAGCCGGGCGAGGTGGCGGGCACCTGTAGTCCCAGCTACTCTGGAGGCTGAGGCAGGAGAATGGCGTAAACCCGGGAGGCGGAGTTTGCAGTGAGCTGAGATCCGGCCACTGCACTCCAGCCTGGGCGACAGAGAGAGACTCTGTCTCAAAAAAAAAAAAAAAAGAAAGAAAGAAAGAAATGAACAACATAATCACAGAACCTAAAAACTCAAAGGAAAGGCAAGAACCAGATGAGACACCGTAGAAATGAGAACAAACAAGCTAGAATGCAGAGATGAGAAAATTATCCAGAAAACAGCAGAGAAAGGCCTTAAAATATTCAGGATCTGGGTCATGACGAGATGTGAAAAGCAGAATGAGCCACGTAGCAGAGGCAGCGTCTGTCAGTTCCTGCTGCTGTAACAAAATGCCCGAGGCCGTGCGAGCTGTAAACAGCATGAGCTTATGGCTCACAGTTTGGAGGCTGGAAGTCCAAGATCAAGGTGCTGGCAGGTTTGATGTCTGGTGAGGGCTGTCTCTGCTTCCAAGACGGTGCCCTGTGGCTGCGTCCTCATGTGGAGGATGATGGAAGGGCAAAAAGGGCCCAGACAGTTGTTTTGAGCCTTTTTATGAGGCACTCACCTCATCTGTCAGCCTGGGCAACATAGTAAGACCCTGTCTCTACAAAAAAAATTTAAAATCAGGCTGGGCACAGTGGCTCACGCCTGTAATCTCAGCACTTTGGGAGGCTGAGACGGGCGGATCACCTGAGGTCGGGAGTTCGAGACCAGCCTGACCAACACGGAGAAACCCCATCTCTACTAAAAACATACAAAATTAGCTGGGTGTGGTGGCACATGACTGTAATCCCAGCTACTCGGGAGGCTGAGGCAGGAAAATCGCTTGAACCCAGAAGGCGGAGGTTGCCGTGAGCCGAGATCTCACCATTGCACTCCAGCCTGGGCAACAACAGCGAAACCTCGTCTCAAAAAAATAAATATATATTTTTAAATTGGCCAGGTATGGTGGTGCGTGCTGTAGTCCCATCTATTCAGGAGGCCGAGGTAGGAGGATCACTTGAACCCAGGAGGTCAAGGCTGCAGTGAGCCAGGATTGCACCGATGCACTCCAGCATGGGTAACAGAATGAGACTCTCTCCAAAAAGGAAAACGAAAGAAAGTCACTCCTGAGGACAGAGCCCTTGTGGCCTAACAACCTCCTAAAGCCCCATTTCTTAACACTAGCTCAGGTTCCCACACATGAATCTGGAGGACATGCGTTCGAAGCACAGCAGGCAGTGATGAGAGAGGGGAAGAAGATGAGGTTCAAAGAGATGGTGACTCACAATTCTCCAGCATGTGAAATGCTTTTGTCTACTAGGGCTGCCACGAGAAGTGCCACAGACTGAGCAGCTTAAACGAGGCACATTGTCCCGGAGGCTGGACGTCCAAGGTCAGAGTGCCACGGGGCCGGTTCCTCTGGGAACTCTCCCCTGGGCCTGCAGATGGCATCTTCTCCCTGTGTCCTCACAGGGCCATCCCTCTTGTGTGTCTGTGTCCTCATCCCCTCTTCCTGTAAGGACATCGGTCATACTGGGTTAGGCTCACCCTAACATCCCCATTTTAAATCAGTGACCCATCTCCCGGTGCAGTCCCATTCTGAGGTCTGGGGGTTAGGACTTCGATGCAGGAATCTGGTGAGGGGGGAGGACCCCGTTCAGCCTGTAACAGAAAGCGACTGAAGATAGAAAAAGAGGAAAGCAGCACTCTTAGGCTTGGGCAAGATTAAAACACAGAATCTCAAAAGTGAAGAGGAGCTTGAAGGTAACTGGAGAGAAAAGGTAAACGCTGTCAAGGAGGAGGGACCAGAGCGACAGGAGGGGCCAGCAGCAGCCTCAGATGCCAGAGAAAGAGTGACATCTTCCCCGCTAGGAGGGGAGCGGACCTCCGAGAACAGGCCCAGGAGGGGAACGGACCTCCGAGAACGGGCCCAAGAGGGGAGCGGATCCCCGAGAACAGGCCCAGCTGAACTGTCATCCAGCTGGGAGCTGAGGTCAGTGTCGGTCCAGAGTGACCACTGAATGTTATGGCCCAGCAAGAAGGAAACTGGACCCAGAAGGAAGCCGTGGGATGCAGGGGCTGGAGCACGAAGCCTGAACAAGCCTGGGGCATGAGATGAGCCTCGCACTGAGGGGTGTGGGGACTGCGGGCGAGACAGGGCTGAGACAGCAGAGCTTCATCTGCAGGATGACGCTGGGGATTCTTGCTGTCACTCACTGACCTGACCCTAGGGCCATGAAGCATCGTGGCGGTGGCCTGTCTGCCACGTTTTGGAAACAGCCACCGTTTGGCCACAGGCTGGCAGCTGGGTCTGCCTTGGAGGCCCACACGGGCTTGAAAGCTATCCCAGATAGTTTGTCAGGAAGTTCTAGGCTTCGGGGACCCAGGATGTGGTTCTCCAGGGAAGGAGTGTGGGATCCAGGTGGAGACACCCCATTGGTTGGCCCCACGGATCTCTATGGGGTCTACGTCCTACTACGGGAGAGGCAGGTCGAACCAGACAGACTCTGGGTGAAATCTCTCAGGTCCAGGTGACATGAACCTGACGGCGTGGGTGCACACACGTCTCACTCTGCTTTCAGTAACTATCCCCCACCAGATGGATAAGTGGCTTTTTTTTAAATTATACTTTAAGTTCTAGGGTACATGTGCCCAACGTGCAGGTTTGTTACATATGTATACATGTGCCATGTTGGTGTGCTGCACCCATTAACTCGTCATTTACATTAGGTATATCTCCTAGTGCTATCCCTCCCCCCTCCCCCTACACCACAACAGGCCCTGGTGTGTGACGTTCCCCACCCTGTGTTTAAGTGTTCTCATTGTTCAATTCCCACTTATGAGTGAGAACATGCGGTGTTTGGTTTTCTGTCCTTGCGATAGTTTGCTCAGAATGATGGCTTCCAGCTTCATCCATGTCCCTATAAAGGGTATGAACTCATCTTTTTCTTATGGCTGCATAGTATTCCATGGTGTATATGTGCCACATTTTCTTAATCCTGTCTATCATTGATGGACATTTGGGTTGGTTCCAAGTCTTTGCTATTGTGAATAGTGCCATAATAAACATACGTGTGCATGTGTCTTTATAGCAGCATGATTTATAATCCTTTGGGTAAGATAAGTGGCTTTAAGAGACACGCACACACACAGCCCCACAGGCTGGAGACAAGGCAGCAGCTCACACCACACGTGGAAGAGAAGGCACTGACCCTGCCGGCTCTCCAGCCTGTGGACGCCCACACACGCACCGTCCTCACACTCCAGGCAGGCCTGAAAGTGGGGCGCTGCCGGCGGTCTTAACGAAAAGCAAAAGAACTGACATAATCTCTCTCCCTTCCAGGTAAAAATGAAGTTTTTAGCAATCACTGAAAAGTCAGCTGCTCTTAGAGGCAGGTGCTGGGAGAGGCTGCTGGGGAAGCAAACGTTTGGAACGGTTTCTGAATGTCACGTGACCTTCTTGCCAAAACCTGTTAAACTTGTCACATCTAACAACTACCATATTTGCTCATCCTTAAAATATAGAAATGTTTTCTCTAACCTGTTAAAAAAAGTATTCTAAATCAAAGGTTTCAGTGAAGCCGTTTGTTAAACATATACAAATGCAACTCTTTCCAAGTAGTTTGCAAGAACAGGGATTGGTATCAGGGAAGACGGAAATTTACCAGCTGAATTTCACCAAAAGCCAGTGCATAATTGATAGATGGGGTGAAACCAAGAATATTATGATTCTGTACGTGCCGCCAACAATCCACTTTTTTATTTGAATTTGCATATTTTTGAGGTGTTCTTTTCGGCTGTAATAGCCAACTATTCAAACAAGCTAGTCTTAAACCAGACTCTTGAAATCACAGTTTCACAGCGTGCTAAACCAAGGTGTTTAAGATAAGGAAGCTGACATTAATTCACTAAATAGGATTATGATTATTAATTTTACATTAGTAAAATGTTAAATTGAGTGCACAATGTTTTTAATAATAAGTGAAACATTTGGAAATATTGTTTATTCCATTTTATCTCATCCTTTTTCATGTTTGTGCATGTTTTTAGTGTGTTTTTAATTAGATTACATATATTTGGGGAAATTTGCTCAGATGTTTTTACTGATGAGCTGAATGACCAAAAAAGTTTAAAGACCACTCATCAAGCTGAAGAATTAGAAAAAAAAATTTAAAGAGCTAAAAAACACACAAAATGCTGAGGAGAAATCGGAAGCAGCAGAGAAGAAAGTGCAGGTGACCAGGAGTTTCATCCAGAAGCTGTTTTTGTTCATTCATTCCCACAATGAACGTACAAGTAAAGCCCTGCCTGGGCCTCCAACTGGAAAACACGGAGAATAACAGTCCGTCTCTGGGTCTGGTGGGAGGATGAGCAAACAGACATAAATCATCAGGGCCCAGCACATGGCAATTGCTGTAGAAAGGCTGCCGTTCTGATGAGGTTGAACTGTATGAACTTGCCACTGTTTAACTGTCTGACCCACAAATCAGTATTCATCTTTCTCCCAACAGCAGAGACGAGGAAAATGAGGCATGAAGGCATTAGAGGAACATGGCAGCTCATACTTTCCAAAAAATGCAGTGTTTCCTGGCACAGATTTCCTGCCCATACATCCTTCCAGAACTTGCTACTGGCCCACGAAGAGGCAAGGCCTGTGTCTGCTCCCCTCGACCCCAACTGGACTGTGGCCTGTTTCAATTCAGAAGACGGAGTAGGCGATGCCCCGTGGCTTCTGAGGTCAGGCTAGAAAACACAATTCAGCTTTTTCCTGGCTCTGCCTCTCTGGGGCCAATCCCTCTGGAGCCCCGAGCTGCCACGTAAGACATCTGCCTGCCTGAAGTGAGCCAGGCTGGAGACCGTGTGGAGGTAGACGGGGCTCCACAGGGCCTGGTAGTTCTGAAGCTGCCCTTGCAAAAATTATAACTGAGGAAGTGATGACAGTGAAAGAGGCCAGACCTCACCAACTTCATCTCGCTTCTAATCCTTAAGCTGCCCTTGTTCACTCCTGCGTGTAGGCTGAACTAACCTAGGGAAGGAGTTCAGTTCACAGTTTTGACTCGGCTGAACTAACCTAGGGAAGGAGTTCAGTTCATGGTTTTGAATCTGAAACAAAACTGTTAACAGCCCTTTCCTGAAAGGACCGCCTTCTTGCCTAGGGACCAGTCTACCTTTGCAGGACTAACAAATTAGCTACAAGATTAGAAATTACGGTTTAGGGGGTCAGGCAGCCTCTGGCTGCAAGAGTCTGAACCTCCCCAAATTGCTCCTGGGGATAACATCAATATCATAAAACCTAAGATCAGTGCATGAGGTATTCTGCAGACCCTGCACCTGACCGGTCATCTGGCTCAGCCTGGTCTGCTGTCACACCCAGAAACAGAAGACAGCAAGAAAAACACACTTTGACCCCTGTGATTCCGTCTCCAGCCTGACCAATCAGCACTTTCCCCTACATAAGCCCCTAGCCGCCAAATTATCTTTAAAAACTCTGATCCCTGAATGCTTGGGGAGACTCATTTGAGCAATAATGAATCTCAGGTCTCCTGCACAGCCAATTCTGTGTGAGTTACTCTTTCTCCATTGGAATTCCCCTGTCTTGATAAATCAGCTCCGTCTAGGCAGTGGGCAAGGTGAACCCACTGGGCGGTTAGAGCTCCAGTCCCAGATGCTGAGTCTCCCCAGCCCTGGGTCAGGCACAGGTGAATGAGCCTCCGTGGTTCCCCAGCACCATTCAGTGCACACGAGAGCCAGCCAGCTGAGCCCCGCCAACACAGAACCAACACAGACAAGAATACACACCACTGCCGTTGTTCTAAGCCGCTAGGTGTCGGGCTGCTGGTTACCCAGCCCTGCGTAACTGGAAAGAGTAGCTTTGCTGAGTCACCACAATGCTGGTCAATGCTGCAGCCTCTGCTGCCAGCCCAGGGGCAGCTTTCATGCCTGGGGCCCTGCCTGGGAAGAGAAACACCACAACTCCATGGGTACCCTGCTTCCCAGTTCACAAGCCCTTCATCCATGGAGAGCCTGTGAGGGGGCTCGAGGGAATGAGAAGGGACGTTACCTCTCACTGACTCAGCAAAACCCCGAAGCACCTCCCAGGCGCCAAGCCCTGGGAAGACAAGGGTGTGTAATGCGGGGTCCCGTCCACACGGGCTCACAGTCCCCAAGCACTGAAGGGAAATTGGCTAGTGGCATCAGTGAGGCTGGTGACCTTGGTTTCCGAGGAGAGGAGGCTACCCAGCTCCCATCCCCAGGACCCCTGCCCACTCCCGGCCAGCTGGTCACCTCGGTCACCTGATCACCTTTCTGAGAGCACTGTCCCAGGAACATTACCACATTTTACTTACAAGCAAAAGAAAAGAAATAGCAAAACAAGCCACACACTCCCAGGTGCCCCTGCTCCTTTAAAGCACTTTAAAAGCAGAAATTTAATCAGTGCAAAGCTAGGACAGGTCCCCATAAGCCCTTGGATTATCAGCTCAGTGTTACAGCTGCACTCTGTAATGTCCTGTGACGCCTTTCCCAGGATGTGAGGCCCCCAGGACTCCTCACAGAGCCAGTAACCCCCGGCGCCCCAGCACCCTGCCACATTGCGTCATTCTCCGTGACAAACGACACTCATCTTGGACAAAGCTGGGCATTAAAATGTTCAAGGGAGAAAAGTCTGGGGAAGATTCTGACGAGGATGAAGTGACTGATCCTTCCTGAGAGTTTATATCCCTGTGCGGGGAGGCTTCGGATTAAAGCCTCGGTCTTCGAGACGCGGGGCATTGTACTTCCTGCTGCCTGTCACTGGAAACCAAAGTATTTGGCTTAAGCTTATTTTTTCTCTTTAAGCTCCCGGCACGCAATTCGCTTGAGAGTGATTTTACAAAGCAAAGATATTTATTTCCTGAGTTATGGGAAATCTGCCCCCCTCCGTGTGACCTGCTTCTGGGAGAAGTTAAAGAAGGAAGCTCAGGCTGTCCAGATAAGGCTGCTGAGCCCTCAGCGTGGCCCAGACACCACCTCGGGGTTGAAACTTGAGTCTGCTCACTGGCCCACACCAGGTAATTCTTACCTGTGGGTATAACCGCACTGTTTTTTTTAAGTGTTCTAGACATCCCTGGGTCAGTGATATCCCAAGTCCAGGAGCGGGCCTCAAAACTCCTCGTCCTTCTCCTCCCGGGCACCCACACTCTCCCCAGTCAGGGTCAGGTTTGCCTGGGTGGACACTCCCCTACATGAGTACCTCCAGCTGCCTGGTCAGCACCCACTGTCTCTGGGCCTCAGTTTCTCTCTCTACATGCAAGACAAGGACATCCATGTCCTGACTTGGTCTCAAGGTCACTGTGAGAACCGAATGGCATTGCAGGCCGTGGAAGGGGCTTTAAGCAGACCCAAGCGCTGGCTGTCCAGTGAGCAGCCAGGCTGAGCAGCACAGGGAACCGGCTTGGAGCAGCCTTCCTGTCCAAAAGCTTCCTCCTCAACTTTCCCATCTTCAGGACACACCTCTGTGGCTCTGGTTAGACCACAGAGCCTGGTGTCCAGCAGGCTCTTGAAAAAACCTTGTGGAGAAGAGTGAAGAAAAGGGGGAAAGCAGAGAGGCAGAGCGGATCAGGGGAATAGGGAGAAAGGAGGAGAGGCCTGGGCAGAGGGAGTGGCTGCCCCAGGGCCTGAGGAAGCAGCACCTCTGCCATCGCTCCAGGCTTCAGCTTGCGGGAGGGTGAGGAGTGATAGTGGGGCAGACCCTGCGGCTCCTTCCCACGGGTCAGGGCCACCAAGGCTGGTTCTCACGGCGTTCTCTGCACTGCTGCGAAGTCTCATTAAGTGCCCTCATCTCTCATCCATGTGGGGGGCCCCAGACGAGCACAGAATCCACAGGAGGACAAAGCCACTTCCTGGCCCCGGGGCTGCAGGCGGGAGTGCAGCTTACAGACCTTGCTGGGGAGCCCACCTTGGGCTGATGGCCTGTGCAGAGGATGCACGTGTGTGTCTGCCCTCTGGTCCGCTGAGTGGATTCAGCAGTGATTCTAGGAGCGCCGATGGGGGTCTAGAGATCCACGTCCCCAGCAGCCACCTTCCTGGAGGAACCCACCCCCGTGACCCACCCTCACTAGCCACATCTGCAGGCCCTGATGGGAAAGAGCAGAGACCCCCGGGTCACTAGACATCAGGGGGGAGTGACCTGCCCAAGACCACACAGCTGGGATGATGCCATGTGGGACACGGGTCTGGGTACCTCTGCCCAAGGCATTTTGCACCCATGTAGATAACTTACAGAAACCAAAACTCATTCCAAATACCAAAACTTTAACGATGTCTTAACCATTTAATTTTAAAATGTGATGTAAATATAGTTTATGTATTCAGCTTTTTTGAAGCCTTGTGACACTCAGCATCCTTTAAGGTGACCTGTCATGCACAGAAAACTGTGGGTAGGCGTGGATCCCGGCCGGGAGCCCGGTGGGGAGGGGCTGGTGGGAAACCGGGATCTTGCGTGGGAAAGGTGACAAGGGGGCATTTTCAGCAGAGACTCAGCTTCTCTGGGTGGGCGAGGTGGACACGGGCTCCTGGGAAGCCTGTGGTGCAGGTGGTCAGTACGTGCAGGGCAGCCAGCTAACCCAGGACAAGGCAGATGTCGGCTGGGGTACAGCTGCCGTGTGGTCCTCACCACCCTCCGCCTGGCCCAGGACAGACTCTGCAGTGCAAGACCCGAGGGGCAGGAGGGGCTGAGGAGGCCAGCGGGGACGGGGTCTGCCAGCTGGGGCTGCTGGGAGGTGAGGGATGTGCAGACCACGTCATGAGAAATGCCAGATGCGTGTGTTCTGCAGTGGTGCCCATTAGTATGAATAACTTTGGAATACACATGTTGTCCTCATTTCAGGACAGTCCAGGAGTGGGCTGACTGTGGGAGAGGCTCTGTTAGGTTCCATGAAGCTCCCTGGCTTTCACAAATCCCTGGGAGGTCTGCAGCAGTGGAGGTGGCAGAGGCGTGGCCTTTGTCTGCACTTTTTATTCTTTAACTTTTGTTACAGTGTTACATACAGAGAAGTGCACAGAGCAGAAGGGGATGGCGAGCAAGTTACCACCAAGCCCGGCAAAGCAGCAGAACTCTGGACATCCACAGCCCTCCTGGCGCCCCGCCAGGGCCGCTCTGTTTTTCATCTGGGTGAGTTTCCCACATGTGGTTTCCTCTGCTCCCCACGCGGTGGTCACCTGCGTCACCATCACCCGGTACAGCTGCAGGCTGCTCGCTCCCACGCCTGCTTACTGTGTCATCTGTCTTGATTTCTCTCCCCTCTGCTGGTGAGCCTGTGGCCGTTCACCCTTCTCCCACGTCTGAGCACACACGCGTGCACCTGTCTGTGGTATGGACCTGGACATGAATTGCTGGGTTGGCACCGGTGGACATGCTTGGCTTTAATGACCGGGGGCCAGGCAGCCCTCCAAGGAGGCACAGCCAGCTCACATTCGCGCCCGCCAACCGCTGGGGTCCTTGTCACCCCACAGGGTCATCGACAATGCCATACTTTAGCCATTCTGCCACGTGGTGGCATCTGACTGAGCTTTAACTTGTGTTTCCTTGGTGGGTCCTGAGGCTTTTCACCCTCTGACTTTTTACCACCCATTCAAATGTCCTCTTTGGTGAAGGTGGACGTGTCTGTCCCTTCCCACCGTGCCGTTTCCCTTCTGGATTCGCAGGACTCCTGCGTGTTCTCTGTAAGACCTCCACGGCTGCACGCGCTGCAGACACCACCCTGTACTCCGTGGCGTGTCTGTTCACTTTCTTTTCTTTTTTTTTTTTTTAATATTTTTGAGATAAAGTCTTGCTTTGTTTCCCAAGCTGCCGTGCAGTGGCATCGTCTGGGATCACTGCAGCCTCCGCCTCCCGGGTTCAAGTGATTTTTGTGCCTCAGCCTCCCAAGTAGCTGGGATTACAGGCATCCACCAAGACACCCACTAATGTTTGTATTTTTAGTAGAGACGGGGTTTCACCATGTTGACCAGGCTGGTCTTGAACTCCTGACCTCAGGGGATCCACCTGCCTCGGCCTCCCAAAGTGCTGGGATGACAGGTGTGAGCCACCACACCCAGCCCCTGTTCACTTTCTTAATGGCATCCACTAGACAACAGAAGGTCTGAATTCTAACCTTACCAGTTTACCAATCTTTGCCTTTATGTTTAGTGCCGTTTGTGTATCTCAAGGTCGTAACTATATATATATATATGTATATATACTTTTTTTTTTTTTTTTTTTTTTTTTTG
>NC_045452.1:33797803-33799263 GCF_002776525.5 Piliocolobus tephrosceles
TTTTTTTTTTTTTTTTTTTTTGAGACGGAGTCTCGCTCTGTCGCCCAAGCTGGAGTGCAGTGGCCGGATCTCAGCTCACTGCAAGCTCCGCCTCTGGGGTTCACGCCATTCTCCTGCCTCAGCCTCCCGAGTAGCTGGGATTACAGGTGCTGCCACCTCACCCGGCTAGTTTTTTGTATTTTTTTTAGTAGAGATGGGGTTTCACCGTGTTAGCCAAGATTAGAAAATTTTGTTTTGTCAGCCAGGCACGTTGGCTCATGCCTGTAATCCCAGCACTTTGGGAGGCCGAGGTGGGTGGATCACGAGGTCAGGAGATCGAGACCATCCTGGCTAACAGGGTGAAACTCCATCTCTGCTAAAAATACAAAAAATTAGCCGGGCATGGTGGCGGGCGCCTGTAGTCCCAGCTATGTGGGAGGCTGAGGCAGGAGAATGGCGTGAACCTGGTAGGTGGAGCTTGCAGTGAGCTGAGATCCGGCCACTGCACTCCAGCCTGGGCGACAGAGCGAGACTCTGTCTCAAAAAAAAAAAAAAAAAAAAAGAATATTTTGTTTTGTCTTTCACTTTGAAGGCTGGGATGAAACAAGGATTTTATCAGTCAGCTTTTGCTGGATAATGAACCACCCCTCAACTCAGAGGTTTCCAACAGCCTGTGTCTGGGCAGGGCTGGCTCTCCGCGGGTCTCTGCAGGTGGGCGTTTGGCTGGAGACTCACCACCTCACTCAACTGTCCTTTGTTTCACTTTCAATTTTTCCCTTTATCCTTGGCTTTCCACATTTTCCCTCGAGGTGAGGGTGAGGTTTCCTTTTAGTTTATCCTGCGTGGTATGTGTGGGGCTTCTGGAATCTGGGGTTTGGTATCAGTTTTACATAATCATCAGTCGTTGCCTCTTTACATATGTCTTCTGCTCGTACTCTCATTCCTTCCCCTCCAGGACTCAGGTCCCACCTGTGAGGCCTCCTGCTGTGGCTGGTGCCCTCTCTCTCTGTCACGGTTTCTAGTCTTTGTCTCTCGCATACTTCACTCCGCTAACCTAAAGCACTTGCCTGTTACATGAATAATGCACAGTAACAGTTACGCTGACTGACCCACAAATACCCTGGCCCAGCCCCAGGTAAACTGCAGGACTTCAAACTGAGCTGAAAGGGAAGCCCCAGGTGGGGGTGCTGGCCAGGCCTCTGCCCTGCGGGGCCCGCCTGTCTCGCAGGCGTGGTGTGCACTGTGTGTGATGTGGCACCTTCTGACACTCAGCCTGCAGGGCTGATGTGGAGTGTTGCTGGGGTTCTTCCTTCCTCACGGGTGGAGGGTAAACGTGTCCACACAGGAGGAGCTCTGTTCCTCTCACTCTGTAGATCCTAACAGACACGCAGGCCTCCAGCTGGACCTGGTCTCACTCTAGATCCTAACAGACATGCAGGCCCCTCAAATGGACCTGGTCTCACTCTAGATCCTAACGGACA
>NC_045452.1:33799273-33813471 GCF_002776525.5 Piliocolobus tephrosceles
AGGCCCCCCAGCTGGACCTGGTCTCACTCTAGATCCTAACAGACATGCAGGCCCCCCAGCTGGACCTGGTCTCTTCTTCTCCAGCATCCTATAGAAAGTGGTCTTGGGCTGGTGCCGAGGGAATCTGTGCGAATGAGTGAGGAAGAAAGCGCCTTCTCTCTGCTCTTCATTGGAGCCCTTCTGGGAGAGCCCAGGGGCCTGGGACAGCGCCACTCCCTAAAAGCCAAGGCATGCACCCAAACCCCAAAGCTTCCTGAGATCGCGAAGACTTCTGACTTACATCTCATTTTTGCCCTAGGAGGTTTTAGGAGGCAGCCTCTGTCAGACTGAGGGTGAGTCACTTCCAGGTTTATTTAAAGTCTGATGCTCCTAGTGTGAAATGTCCCCAGCTAATAACTGTCTGAGAAGAACCGGAATGTCGTCTTCCTATGCTCTGTAAGCCTCAGGTTCCCCCACACCCCCAGTCACCTGAAACGGCAACCTCAGGGCATCAGACAGCCGCTCCACCTTCCTGCTCCGAAGGACATGGCGTCATCCTGGCTCTGAGGCTGCTCCTGACAGGAAGGCACATCTTGGGCCTGCTGCCCAGGAGCTGCTCTTCCCAGCCCTGTACGGTGACGTCCTTGCCATTCCAGCCTGAGCTTGCTCACTAACACCAGCTGCTTCTCCCCAGCTCTACATAAGAGCCTGCGACTGACAGGAGAATTCTGTGGCGACCTCGTATCGTTTTTGGAGTGAAGAGTCAGGGAGGCCGGCAGATGGACAGAGGGACGAGGCGAGCAGCGGACCATCACAAGGAGTCAAAGCTGGACGGAGAAACTAAACCCAAAGAGAGCAGACGGAAGGGAAAAGCGAAATGTGGACATCAGTGAGAGAGAGCAGACGTGCAATGGAGGAAGCCAACAAACCGGAAACCCGGTTCTTTGAAATGATCAATAAAATTGATTAAAAAAAAAAAAAAAAACACAGAGGGGAAAAATGAGCAAGGAGCAATGGTGGCTACTTTCTCAGGAAAGAAGGTGCGGACACCCAACGGGTCTTCCAAGCACCAGAAGGTTAAGACAAGGCTCTCATGAGCAATTTCATGCCAGGTGAAAGCTCAAATTCCTTGAAAAACATAACCTATCAAAATTGACACACACAGATATAAAAACTCTGACATACCTACTGCCATACTATATCCATTACAGAAGTTTAATCTGTAATTAAACAGATTCCACAGAGAAAACTCCCAGCCCTGAGGGGTCACGGATGAGCTCCAGCAAACCCTTAAGGATGAAGAACAAATGCAGTATTGCCCGTGTTCCCACAGAAAGCCCTGTGCTCGGAAATCCTAAACCCGGTTCCGGCAAATCAGACTCAGTGACATATGAAAAGGTGGCCGGGTGCGGTGGCTCACGCCTGTCATCCCAGCACTTTGGGAGTCCAAGGCAGGATTGCTTGAGCCCAGGAGTTCAAGACTAGCCTAGGTAATATAGCAAGATCCCATCTCTACAAAAATGTTTACAATTTAGCCAGGTGTGGTGTCATGTACCTGTAGCCCCAGCTACTCCAGAGGATGAGTGGGAAGATCTCTTGAGCCTGGGAGGTCAGGGCTGCAGTAGGCCATGATCTTGCCATTGTACTCCAGCCTGAGCGACAGAGCATGACTCTGTCTCGAAAACAAATAAATAAATAAAATTAAAATTAAAAGGCTAAGACCAAGAAAATGTATCTCAGAAATGCAAGATTGTTTTGACATTCAAAAATCAATCAACGTCACTGATAAAATAAAAAACAAAAACCATATGATCAACTCAATAGACTTAGAAAAAACATTTTTTTTTCTTTCTTTTCTTTTCTTTTTTTTTTGAGACGGAGTTTCGCTCTTGTTGCCCAGGCTGGAGTGCAGTGGCACGATCTCGCCTCACCACAACCTCCACCTTCCGGGTTCAAGCAATTCTCCACCCTCAGCCTCTCAAGTAGCTGGGATTACAGGCATGTGCCACCATGCCCGGCTAATTTTTTATTTTTAGTAGAGATGGGGTTTCTCCATGTTGGCCAGGCTGGTCTTGAACTCCTGACCTCAGGTGATCCACCCACCTTGGCCTCCCAAAGTTCTGGGATTACAGGCGTGCGTGAGCCATCATGCCCAGTGGAAATAAGATTTTATAAAATTCAGTTGGTTCACAATAAAAACTATCAACAAACTGGAAGCAGTAGGTTCCCCAGTCCGGTAAAGCATATCTATGGAAAACCCTCGGCTAACACCAAAACTTCCTAGTGAAGACCGCCCGGCACTCAGCCACCTGCCCCAGAGGCGGCATCTTCACTCAGAGGTGCCGCAATAACTGGGCGTCAATAGGGAAAATAAGGAACGTTGGCCCTTCTTCTGTGCTACACATGAAAGCTAATTTGAAGCAGGTCATAGATCCAAAGGGGATGGGGCACAAGGGGCACAAACACGATGACGCTTCTACAGGAAAACACAGGAGATGCCTCCGGATCAGGCACTGGTGAGGATTTCTTGGGCAGGACTGAAAAATCCCACTGATGTAAAATTAAACATTGACAAATTGGACTTTAAAGAAATTAAAAGCAATTTCGTGCAAGATGGATTAGACAAATTTGGCCAGACACGGTGGCTCACACCTGTAATCCCAGCACTTTGGGAGGCCGAAGTGGGCAGATCGCCTGAGGTCAGGAGTTCAAGACCAGCCTGGCCAACCATGGCGAAACCCCATCTCTACTAAAAATACAAAATTAGTCGGGCGTGGTGGCACATGCCTGTAGTCCCAGCTACTCAGGAGGCTGAGGCAAGAAGATCACTTGAACCCAGGAGGCAGAGATTGCAGTGAGCCGAGATTGTGCCATCGCCCTCCAGCCTGGGTGACAGAGCAAGACTCTGTCGAAGAAGAAGAAGAAGAAGAAAGAAGAAGAAGAAGAAGAAGAAGAAGAAGAAGAAGAAGAAGAAGAAGAAGAAGAAATAATAATAAGGAAAAAAGGAAGAAAGAGACAAATTCCTTGAAAAACACAACCTACCAAAATTGACACAGCAGATATAAGAACGCTGAATATCTGACAGTATTGCATCTACTACAAATTCATCAAGAGACACCGTCAAGACAATGAAAAAGCAAGCCAGAGTCTGGCAAAGATGTTTGTAATACATTTATATGGCAGAGGATGTCTGTACAGATAGATAACGAATTACAAGTAATTAAGAAAGCGACAAACAACTGAACGAAAGCATTGACAGTGCCTTGAGCAGGTGCTTCCCAGCAGAGGACATCCGGGCAGCCCTAAGCATCGAACACGTGCACAGAATCAGCATTCATCAGAGGAATGCAAATCAACACCACCAGGAGACACCACCACACCCCCACCAGGAGGATGAACGTTAAAAAGACTGACAACACCAAGCACCAGCCGGCGAGGACGGGGAGCCGTAGGAAGTCCTGTACGTTGCTGTGGGAGTGTGAACGGTACAATCACTTTGAAAATCATTTCGACAATTTCTGATAAAGTTAAACCTATGTCCACCCTATGGCCCAGCAATGCTCCTTCTAGGTGTGTGCCCAAGAGATGGAGGCATCTGTCTACAAAAAGGCTTGAGAACAATCTTCACGGCAGCCTTGTGCGTTACACCCCAAACTGGAAACAGTGCCAGCATTTAGCAAGAGGAGAATGGATACGCAAATCAGGGCCCACACACGGGGTGGGGCACTGTGGGAGGCACAAACACTGTGTGAGTCTTAAAGCTCAGATTGAGTGGATCAGTCAGATTCTATAGCACAGGACACACCGAGGGACTCCACTTTATTCGAAGCTCGAGAAAGGGAAAACGAATCGCCGAGCTAGAAATCAGACTATGAGTATCTAGTAGGGGTAGGGTGGGGAGCTGCTACCTGGGAAGGGGCAGGAGGGGACTTTCTGGGAGATAGAAATGCTCCGTATTTTGCTCGGGGAGTCAGTCACACAAGCGTGTATGTGTGTGAACTCTACTGTGCTGTAAAGTTACAGTGATGCATTTTACTGCCTGTAAACTGCACCTTAACATAAAATACAGCAAGCACCCCTCAAAGTCCAAACTAACATGCACAAGTATATAAGCAACCTGAGGGGCGTGGGTGAGAGCGGAGCTGCCCAGGGCACAGTGGAGTATGACTCAGGCACAGCGACACTGCAGCTGCCGCAGGAACACCCGCCGCCCACCCTGAAGTCAAGTAGGACACGGTGATTTCTCCTAACTCGAGAATAGCAGGGATAGCTGCGGCCTGGACTTTGATTTCTCTCTCAGGCATTAATAATGGAAAAGGCTCATAATGTTCGGTGTGGAGTATTTTTAAATGGTTGGCATTTCGAAAGCGAATTCTCTTTACTCTGACTTTTCCGTTGTTTTCTGTTTTTTCCTCCAGCTTTAGTGAGGCATAACTGATACACAATTACATGTAGTTAGGCTGCCCCTGTTTAAAGTGCACAGCATGTTGAGTTTTGACACATGACACCCTGAACCCATCTCTGCAGCTCTCAGAGTTCCCTCCCTCCTCTCGTGGTCCCTCCTTCCCCTCCCTCCTCCCTCCCCCCCCTCCCCCCCCCCCCCCCCTCCCGCCCCCCCCTCCCTCCCTCTCCTGCCTCCCCTCCCTCCTCCCCTCCCTCCCCTCCCTTCTCCCCTTCTTCCCCTCCCTCCGCCCTCCTCCCTCTATCCTCACTCTGTCCTCCCCTCCCTCCTACATGTCCTGGATCCACAACAAGTGCAGGTCTGCCTCCTGCCACTGCTGGTGAGTTTGCTGTAGGATTCTGGATACGTGGGATTATACTGTGTAGATTTTTTCATCTGACTTCTTTCATTTGGCAGAATTATCCTGAGGTCCACGCATCAGTACTTCTTTCCTTTAAATTGCTGAGTGCTACAGTCATGCGTCACTTAATGACAGGGAGACTTTCTAAAAGATGCATCTGTAGCAGTATCGCTGTTGTGAGAACATCAGAGGCAACTCACACACACCGGGACGGTAGAGTCGGCGACACACCTAGGCCATGTGGTGCCGCGTATCACTCCTGGGCTGCACACCTGTGCAGCATGTGACTGCACTGAATACTGCAGGTGACTGTAACACAGAATACTGCAGGTGACTGTAACACAGTGGTATTTGTGTATCTAAACATAGAAAAGGTACAGTAAAATATGGAATAAAAGAAAAAAGTGGGGGATAGTGATGTCAGTGAAACAGCTGACTAGAAGCCCCCAGCACTGGTGTCCCTCACAAAGACCCAGAACAGTAAACAAGCCAGAAAATGGTTTTTTTGTTTTTTTGAGATGGAGTTTCATTCTTATCGCCCAGACTGGAGTGCAATGGTGCGATCTCAGCTCACTGTAACCTGTACCTCCCAGGTTCAAGTGATTCTCATGCCTCAGCCTCCCAAGTAGCTGGGATTACAGGCACCCGCCACCATGCCTGACTAATTATTTATTTATTTTTTATTTTTAGTAGGGATGGGGTTTCACCATGTTGGCCAGGCTGGTCTCAAACTCCTGATCTCAGGTGATCTGCCTGCCTTGGCCTCCCAAAGTGCTGGGATTACAGGTGTGAGTCACTGTACCCGGCCACAAGCCATGAAATGTTAGTGAAAATCCCCAGAGAGCTCCAGAACACATTAGAGGAGACACAGCAACCCTGGCAAGCCCAGAAATTCATGATAGTCACAAAAAGAACATAAGGAAACGCCGGGACCCTGCCACCCCATTTCCTAACCAGGGTCAGCTAGAAGCCAGGAAAATATCTCCCTTCAGTGAGGAGGTAATCAAGAGGACCCCAGCAGCCCCCACCAACACCGTGGACACCCACCACCCTCACCCTTGGGGTCCCCTGCAGTCCTCACAGGCACGAAGCCCAGGGTGGAGTGAGCTGCCTGGAGGTCACACCGCGGTGCTCCCGCCAGAGAAAGAATCGACACTGTGCCTGCCCGCATGGCCCTCGCGGTGCCCTCCTGGAACTGGAACTACCATGGAGTGTCTTCTTCCTGGGGGAGCAGCCCCCAGCTCCCCTTCACCCCTGAGGCTAACCCGCTGCCCAACCACCCCACCCCGTGGCCCCACATCCCCCAGCCAAGCTGCAGGCAGCTGTTACACCGTCTCTGTGGGGCCAAGCAAAGGTGGAACCACTCCACTACCCGCTCTCGCCCCCTCAGGCTGGAGCTAAAGCCATAACCTGCCTCCTGTGAAAACAATACCTTGGCTGCTCAGAGCAGTCGTACCTCCTGGAACCCAAGTTGAAGAAGCACTCTGCATCCAGGAAAATGATGCCTGGGCCACCCAGGACAGTCCCGTCCCTCAGGCCCGAGCGGAAGCGACAAACCACCCCAAGGGGAATCAGAGCCCTGGCTGAGCGGAGCAGCCTCACACCCCAGCGAGGGCTGAGCTGAGGCAGTGCCCTACATCCCAGAGAAACAGAGCAGTAGCTGAGCCCAGACATCCCACCTTATAGGCCAAACAACTCAATTGCCTGTTTCCCTGGAGCTGAACTATCCCCCTAGAGTCTGAGGAATCCCCCTGGCTAGTCTTCCCATTACAGGGAAAATGAGAATAGAAGAACCCCAACAGCCCTTGAACTCAGTATGTTAAAAACCTACACTGTCCCCACCAGTGTCACAAACTCCTACAGCTTAGGCTACTGGGGGTCCATAAGCTGCAGAGACTACACCACTGCACTGATCCGGAAACAGTCGCCATACCCTTCCCAAATGGCACGCTAAAATCCACTGCAGGTAAAAGCTTTTCTCTATGAAAGCTACTCTAGAAAGTTTGAAAGAAGCAACTGTTCCACCAGATACATAGACATCAACACGGGGACACGAGAAACATAAAAGGAAAGGAAATATATCACCAAAGGAACAAAATAACTCTCTACTAACAGGCCCCAGTGAAGAGGAAATCAACTAACTGCCAGAAAAGGTACTCAAAACAATGATCTTAAGGAAACTCAATGAGATACAAGTAGGTAAGACAAGTCAACAAAATCAGGAAAACAATTCATTATGTGAACTAGAAATTTAACAAAGAACTAGAAATAATAAAAAGAGCCAAATAGAAATCCCATAGCTGAAGATTTCAAGCAATGAAATAAAAATTACAATAGATAGCTTCAACAGCAGACTTGATCAAGCAGAAAAAAGAATTTCTGAACTTGAAAACTGGTTATTTGAAATTACCCCATCAAAGACAAAAAGAAATGAGAATGAAAGACAGTGAAGACAGCCTAACAAGGAGTATGTAACACTATTAAGTGAACAAATGTTCATGTAATGGGAATTTCAAAAGTAGAAGAGAAGGAGAAAGGCAAAGAAAACCTATTTAATGAAATAAGAGTTAAAAAATTCCCAAGTCTGGGGAGAGATATGAACACTGACATTTAAGAAGCTCAAAGTCCCTAAGTAGATTCAACCCCAAAATGTCCTCTTACAGGCACATTATAGTCAAACTTTCAAGTAAAAGAAATAATCTAAAAATGTCAAGAGAAAATCATCAAGTCACATATAAGGGAATCCTCATTAGACTAAAGTAAGATTACAGGGCAGGAGAGAATGAGATAAGATACTACAGGGCAGGAGAGAATGAGATAATATATTCAAAGTGCTGAAAGAAAAAAAAAAGTCAGCCAAGAATGCTATACTATATATTCTTCAGAAATGAGAGAGAAACAAAATATTTCCCAGAAAAGCAAAAATTGAGGGAAATCATCACCATTAGACTGATCTCACAAGAAATGCTCAAGGGAATCCTACATCTGGAAGTGAAAACATGACAATCACTATCATGAAAACACACAAAAGTATAAAACTCACTGGTAAAGCAGATATACAAAAGAGAAAGGGAAAAGAATCAAACCTTATCACTACAAGAAACCACCCAACCTCAATGATTAATAATGAGAAGGAAGAAAGGAACAAAGAAACAAAGGATATGCAAAACAATCAGAAAATAATTAACAAAGGCATAAAATAAACCCTCACCTACCAATAATAATCCTGAAGGTAAATGGATGAAATTCCCCACTTAAAAGACAGACTTGCTGAATGGATTATTTTTTTTAAATGACCTAACTATATTCTGCCTGTTAGAAACTCACTTCACCTATAAATACACATACAGACCGAAAGGAAAGGGATGTAAAAAGATATTTCATCAACCCAAAGTGAGCAATAGTAGCTATATTTCTATCAGATAAAACAGACTTTAAGTCAGAAACTAAAAAGAGATGAAGGTCATTATATAAAGATAAAGGGACTGACTCAGCAAGAAGATACAACAATTGTAAATATATATGCACCCAACACCAGATCACCCAGATATATAAAGCGAGTATTATTAGATCTAAAGAGAGAGAGAGAGACTCCAATACACTAACAGCTGGGGTCTGCAACATCACACTATTAGCCTTCGCCATATCATCAGATAGAAAATCAACAAATAAGCATTGGATTTAAACTGTGGTTTAGACCAAACCGACCTAACAGGCATTTACAGACCATTTCATCCAACAGCTGCACCAAATATACATTCTTTTCCTCAGCACATGGAACATTCTCCAGGATAGACCACATGTTAGGCCACAAAACAAGTCTCAGCAAATTTAAAATAATTGAAATACCAAGTTTCTTCCTCTCCTCTCCTATCCTTTCCACTCCTTTCCTTTCTTTTCTTTATTTTTAAGAGATGAGGTCCCACTCTGTTGCCCAGGCTGGAGTGCAGTGGCATGATCACAGTTCACCAAGCCTCAAACTCGTGGACTCAAGTGATCCTCCCTCCTCAGCCTCCCAAGCAGCTGTGACCACGGGCATGTGCACCACATCTAGCCAATTAAAAAAAAAATTCTTGTAGAGGTACAGTCTTGCTTTGGTGCCCAGGCTGGTTATGAGCTCCTGGGCTTCAAGCAATC
This sequence comes from Piliocolobus tephrosceles, assembly GCF_002776525.5. Classification (NCBI taxonomy): domain Eukaryota; kingdom Metazoa; phylum Chordata; class Mammalia; order Primates; family Cercopithecidae; genus Piliocolobus; species Piliocolobus tephrosceles. The sequence continues at coordinate 33,808,192 of NC_045452.1, forward strand.
CTCCTGCCTTGGCCTTCCAAAGTGCTGGGATCACAGGCATGAGCCACCGCACCCGGCCCCAGCTAGACTTTTAAATTTTAGCCATGCTAGTGTGAGTGTTGTGGTATTTCATCTCTGGTTTGATTTGCATTTCCCTGATGAATAGTGATGTTCAGATCCACACTGATCTTCGATCTCATTTCCAACATCTGGTGAGCTACTTTGAGAAAAACAGGTAAAAACTGAGATGAGAACAGCATAGGGAGGAGTGTCCATTGGGGGAAGAGTTGAACCTTGGAGTTGATTTGTCATCCTGTTCTTAGCCACCTCAGAGCCTCTGGGAACCCCAAGCTGCAGTGCCTGCCGGGGTCTCACAGGACATAGGGGTGCCCCCCACCCCCCCCGCCCCCCTGCTGACCGACGGCTTCCTGACCAAGCCCAGTGGGTTAAAAGAGGATGGTGGATGAAGGGGACGTTTCCGAGAGGGCACTTTGATAATGTCTCTCTGGTCCGAGTGGCCGACTGGGAGAGCCACAGTAGAGGATGCAGCAGAGGATATGTGGGAGGAGGGTCAGTGTGTGGGTCCCCTCAGTGGGGACAGTGTGGGTCATGTCACCCTCGCTGTGGGCCCTGGGGACCCTCCTCTCAGGCTGCTCAGACCCACCCCCTGCCAGGTCCCAGGTGGGGCCGATGAGGCCATACCACTGCCACACAACATCTGCATCAGACACTAAAGTAACATGGCTCGAGGCGGCACGGGCTGGCTCTGCCCAGTGCACCATGTAACAGCATGGACAAAACTACACAAATCCCAGCCGGCACGGTGGCTTACACCTGTGATCCCAGCACTGTTCGAGGCCGCGGTGGGAGGATCACTTGAGGTCAGGAGTTCGAGACCTGCCTGGCCAACCTGGTGAAACCCAGTCTCCACTAAAAGTACAAAAATTAGCAGGGCGTGGTGACACGTGCCTGTGATCCCAGCTACTCGGGAGGCTGAAGCAACAGAATCACTTGAAACAGGGAGGCAGAGGTTGCAGTGAGCAGAGATCACGTCACTGCATTCCAGCCTGGGCGACAGAGCAAGACTCCATCTTGAAAAAAGAAAAAAAAAAAAACTATGCAAATCCCCATTAAACACAAGCAGCTGAGTCTGCTTTGCACTCCGTGTCAAGGTCAGGCTGCCTCTGGGGGCCCAAAGAGACACGGGCTCCATCCAGGGGTTTGCTTCCAAGAGAGGCCAGGTCCATCAAAACGTTAAAGCCTGATCCACCATGGAAGCTTCTAGTCAATAATTTTCTTTCCTTTCTTTTAAATGCCAGTGGAAACATCTGTGTGTCTCCTGACACTTTGCCTGATGTGGACAGTTTCCAGGTACTTGAGGCTGCTGACCCAGTCACTCCCTGCCCTGGAAGTAGTTACTACTGAAGGATGTTAGGGCCTTTCCTTAAGATGTGCAGGTATTTAATTGTGCAAAAGCATGCAGTGATTCCTTCTCTGTGAGGTCTTTATGGAGGACTCTGGTCTTGGCAATTCTGGGGTCTAAGGAGGGACAAGTTGGACTCAGCCTCTTCCTCTCACCCCATGTCTGCTGCCCAGCCATGCTTGAGGTATCTGCCACACCTGCCACAAGCTCAGAGAGGAGAATTAGAGAGCCACGGCAGAGGATACAGGGATCTTGAGCAAAGCCATGTCCTCTTCAGCAAACAGCTCTCCTCTCCCCCCTCCATGGAAACAGCTCTCAGATTGGTCCGGAATCTGAGGTTGACCAAGGAGCTGTTTGGGGGACACCAGGTGTCTCGGATGATTTGTGTTGGGAGGTTGGGTGATTTATGAAGGAAAGGGGTTTATTTGGCACACTGCAGGCTGTACAAGAAGTATGGCACCAGCATCTGCTTCTGGTGAGGCCTCAGGACGTGTCCACTCATGGCAGAAGGTGATGAGAGCAGGTGCGTGCAGACCATATGGTGAGAGAGGGAGCAAGAGAGAGTGGGCAAAGGAGATGCCAAGCATTTTAAACAATCAGTTCTTGTGAGAAGGAATAAAGCATGAAAGCATTCATGACCGCGAGTAGAGCACTAAGCACTCATGACCCAGGCACCTTCTGTCAGGTCCCACCTCCAACATTGGGGTTCAGAATTTCAACACGAGGTTGGGGAGACAAATGTCTGAATTATAGCACCAGGCAGGTGCCATCGCAATGAGGGTTACAGGCTGGCACTTCCAGCAGCCCCCAACATCAGGAGGAGGCAGTGTCAGGAGACCAGGCTTGAGAGGGTCTCCAGGTGCACGTGCAGGTGCTCTGCCATCTCCACGTGACCTGCAGATGGAGGAAGAGAGGTTCCCATGGTGGGCAGGTGGCTCAGCAGAACATGACGCTCCACGTGTGTAATTGGGATTTGCATAGTTTTTTTGAAACGAAGTCTCCCTCTGTTGCCCAGGCTGGAGTGCAGTGGTCCAATCTCGGCTCACTGCAACCTCTGCCTCCCGCCTCCCGGGTTCAAGTGATTCTCCTGCCTCAGCCTCCCAAGTAGCTGGGATTACAGGATGGATGCTGGTGCATCACAGGCGGTCCTGGAGAAAGTGGAGCTGGGGGCCTCCTGGAGGGAGGCGTGTGAGTGTCGGAGTGGTCCACATCCAGGCAGGGGCGGTCTGCAGATGGGGTGGGGAGCAAGACCATGACTGCAGCCCCACGGGAGTCCGAGGAAGGAATGCATAGTGACTGGGAGGGGCCAAGTTCAGTCCACCCTGCGTGATTGTCAGCTCCTCCCCAGACTGTCCCAGGAATTGCTCCAGGGGCCATGGCAGCCCGGAGGGAACAAGGAATAGTGTGGGCAACATGCCCCTCTGTCTGCCAGGAGCAGCCAGGGCCATGGGGGCCTGGGACAGGGTCACACTGGTTCCTCCATCCTGGAGGGGCTGGAGTCACCCTTGCTCTGGACACAGACTTGTATTCCCCGCCTAACTCCCTGCTGGGAGCTTCTGGCAGTTCCTTTGATGTCAGCAGAATTGACCGCTCGCGGGGAGAATTGGCTCGCGGGGAGGATTCAGAATCAGGTGGGCTTGCTGGCTTCCCAGAGGCTCAGCGTGCAGCCGGCTGGGGAAAGCACAGGGTGCTGGGTGGTGGAAACTCGACTTGGATGACCCACTCAGGGCCAGAGCTGTCCCAGCCAGGGAGCCCGACCTCGCTGCTTTCAGAAGGTTTAGCCGAGGGAGTGAGGACTCTACCAGGAGACATGTTAGGTCCCCACAGTTGAAAGCTGAGGGTGACCGTGAGCGTTCTGGGAAGTGCGTGCTGCTGGGGGAAGGTCCCTGCTGACGTTACTGTGGTTCCCAGGTCACCAACCCTCACAATCAGCGTACTGCCCTCTTGCCTACATTCCGGGGGGAGCCCCCTAACCAGATCCCTCAGTGGGGATGGTGTGGGTCACCTCCCTCTTCAATAAACCCTTATCTGCAAAGCCTTGAGAGGGTGCAGACGCTGCCCCCCTTGTGAGGGCCCAGCCGCAGGAGCATAGCTCGGAAAACAGTTCCTGCTCCAGGGCCCATGTGCAGCACGCCCACCTGATCCCGCCCTCCCCCGCTCGCCACAGCCATAGTTAGGGCGCTCTGAGCGAGTGAACTTTAGGGTACATCCCAGGATGCCAGATGCTGAGAAGGGAGATTGCTGGGACTGGGAGAGGAATGGGCATCATCTGGAGTCCCGGACTGGGGCTGGGGGGACTTTTCTGCTCCCCCAGTAACAGAAGGGCTGACCTAGTCTGGTGGGAGTATCTGGGAAGAAGTGAACAGTGCTGTGGAGTCCGGGGTGGCTGTTGTCACTTTGGTCAGACTCTCTTCCTATGCTAGGGACATTCTCACAGTCTGGAGGCGGGAGCCCAGGCAAGCCCAGCGGGAGGCAGGTAGGCAAGGCTCCCCTGTACGTCAGGCCCAGTGCCAGCCCCTTCCACGCCGCTGCAGGCTGCTCTGGGTGTGCCTGTTGGGATGAGGGGGTTCCCTGAAGCCCTGGCTCTACCCTGAAAGCCCATGTAGCTCCTTGCCATGAGCACAGGGGCTTCGGATTGCATATCCATGAGCAAGACCAGCACTCCAGGCCATGAGCTGAGCTTGTCCTGTGGGTCTGTGTGCTTACTGACAAACCGCCAGAAATGGCTCCAGGGTAAGAAACAAAATGCCGTGTGTTCATTTTCCCCAACTGGGGTTTTATTTTCTCCATATAGAACCACGGATTATAGAAGTGATGCTGACAACAAACCAATCTTTGATGTCTACCTGGAAGATGCAAAAAGACAGCAGGTGGGCGAGGCACAGTGGCTCATGCCTGGAATCCCAGCACTTTGGGAGGCTGAGGTGGGCGGATTACCTAAGGTCGGGAGGTCAAGACCAGCCTGACCAACATGGAGAAACCCTGTCTCCACTAAAAATACAAAATTAGGTGGGTGTGGAGGTGCATGCCTGTAATCCCAGTTACTCGGGAGGCTGAGGCAGGAAAATCACTTGAACTTGAGAGGTGGAGATTGCGGTAAGCTGAGGTCATGCCATTGCACTGCAGCCTGGGCCACAAGAGCGAAAGTCTGTCTCAAAAATAAATAAATAAAAAGACAGCAGGTGATGTGGTTTGGACCTGTGTCCCCTCCGCCCAAATCTCACCTCAAATTGTAATCCCCCACATTGGAGGTGGGGCCTGGTGGGAGGGAATTGGATCATGGTGGTGGTCCTTCACAAGTGGGTTAGCGCCAGTTTCTTGGTGCTGTTCTCGTGATAGTGAGTGAGTCATCGTGAGATCTGGCTGTTTGAAAGTGTGCGGCACCCCCTCTTTTTCTCTCCTGCTCCCGCTATTGAGACGCCTCACACCCCCTTCCTTCCACCATGACTGAAGGTTTCCTGAGGCCTCCCTAGAAGCGGAAGCCGCAATGCTTCCTGTACAGCCTGCAGAACTGTGAGCCAATTAAACCTCTTTTCTTTATAAGGTGCCCAGACTCAGGTATGTCTTTTTTTTTTTTTTTTTTGAGACAGAGTCTCGCTCTGTCGCCTAGGCTGGAGTACAGGGGTACGATCTCAGCTCACTGCAAGCTCCGCCTCCTGGATTCACGCCATTCTCCTGCTTCAGCCTCCCGAATAGCTGGGACTACAGGCGCCGCCACCATGCCCAGCTAATTTTTTGTATTTTTAGTAGAGACAGGGTTTCACCGTGTTAGCCAGGATGGTCTTGATCTTCTGACCTCGTGATCCACCCGCCTTGGCCTCCCAAAGGGCTGGGATTACATGCATGAGCCATCGCGCCCGGCCTTCATGTATGTCTTT
>NC_045452.1:33813871-33819324 GCF_002776525.5 Piliocolobus tephrosceles
CCCAAAGTGCTGGGATTACAGGCTTGAGCCACCGCGCCCGGCCCATGTATGTCTTTATAGCAGTGTAAGAACAGACGAATGCACCAGGTCTTCAGGACAAGCCCGATTTTGTTGGTTAAGAGATGCATGTTTTTCATTCTAGCCCCCGAGACCTGGATTCTAGCCCCTGGATACATTGCACAGGTGTGACAGCAGGTGGCAGTGTGGAGCAGTGGCGTGACACCTGCAAGGCCCTCTGGGGACACCACACAAGGGCAGTCCCAGCGTCCCGGAGCCCATGCAGTGTGACGGCTGTAGGTACCTCTCCAGCCAGCACTCCACCCGTGGAATTACAGCCGACCGAAGCATCTCTGCTGCATTCGTCAGCTTGATAAATGTCTGAGGAATGAACCAAGACTAGGGACCATGTCTTCCAGCAGCTTCTCACCATCGCACGCACTTTGCAGGGCCAAGGGCTCTTCCTGGCCCATATCTAGCACCTAGATTTTTTTTTTCACTTATGTTTTGAATATTTCATGGGTTCTTCTCCCCCAGAGGCCTCAGAGCACTCCCAGAATTGGAATGGAAATACACAGTGTGTCCTTGTCAGCTGTCCAGGCCGCCGCGTTCAAAGGGCAGGACATAGCAACTTCCGCTCAAATTAGAATGATCTGTCTTGTCAAGCAGAAGATGGTTGTTGGGCCTTTGTGTTTTTAAAGTATTGCCTTAAAAAGCAAGATTAAATGAACGCATGAATGCTTGTGCAGTATGGCAGGAAAATCCCGGGGGTCTGCCTGGACTGCTTGCCCCAACCCTCTCTACACGTGGGTTCTGCTGCAACATTGAGGAGAGAGCAGGGGGTGCTCATCTGCAGGCCATCAGCAAAGATGTCAGACTGTGCTTGTCCCACAGGCCTGGCCGGCAACAGCAGGGTCTCCCCCAAGTGGGGCTTGCCAGCCTCACTGCTGCATGTGGCTCTGGGAGGGCCTGTGGGAGCCTGCTGGTCCCCATGGGCCTGGCAAGCACCTGCCCGGGCAGGCTGAAGTGCTCCCAGGCCCTGTGGCTAGAGGAAGCCTGCTGGCACCTGGGAGATCTGGGAGAGGAGAACCAGACAGCTCACCTACCATGGCCAGCATGAAAGGCAGCTAGTAAGTCCCCCTGCACTATCAGCCTCTGCTCAGAAGTCTCTGGAGGGATGTCCAGGTGCTGAGGGAGTGCACTGATGCCGCACTGATGCTCAGCCAGGAGCAACTGGAGCAGAAAGCAGTAGTCATGGGAAGATGCCTCAGATCACATACATGCACAGACATACACATGCACACACATATGCATATGTGCACATATACGCACATTTGCACACACGTGCACATGTACACACATACACACACATGTACACACGTGCACACAGAGGTGGACACATGCACACACATGCACAAGCACACATGCACACACATGCACATACACACACATGCACACACAGGCACACATGCAGATGGACACATGCACAGATGGACATGCACAGACACGTATATGCGTGCACATATGCACAGACACGCACACCATGCACAGACACATGCACACAGGAGTGACTGAAACTTACAATAAAGCATGAACAAGTCTAAGGTTCCATAGACGTAGCTCTCTTCTAGCAGACACTGACCAACTCTCCCATTAAAAACAACAACACAAGCTAGAAAAAACTATCTTAAAATGTCTGTTCAAAATCAATGGAGAATTCCTGAAGCAGTGAGAATCTGGGGGGCCAAGGTCTGAAAGAAGAGAAAAGTAAAGATGATGGGCTGATGCTTGGGGCAGCGTGGATCCGGGCTGACCAATCACTGGGGAAGCAAAAGCCAAGGTGAGCCAAGGGAGCTGGACGCAGCTCTCAGCACTCCTGGGGCCAAAGGAAACGAAAGAGGGGCCCTGAGAAGCCGAGAAGCCCCTCAGCTGTTGGTGGGAACCCTGAAGGGGAATCAGCCTGACCTGACCCTCCCAGAGTCTGCAGCTGGGTCGCAGGGGTCTCCCTCCCTGGGTGGCCACAGGAGCGAGCGCCACTCGGCTCCCTGGAGACGGCACCACTGGTGGCCTGAGATGGCCTCTGAGACCTGTCCTATGAACGTCTGTCACTCAACCAAAAATGCCAAGGGCTACAAGACGAAAATCAACCAAAAAAGGTGGAGAAGCAGCAACGCAGAGAAGCAGCAGGGGGGGGGGGGGGGGCAGGGGAGGGGGAGGGAGGCGGCCCCGGACGGGCAGGGGAGTGGAGGGAGGTGACCCCGGGCAGGCAGGGAAGCGACCACCCAGAGACCTGCGCCCATGATGAGGGGCTCATAGGGTGGAAGGGAAATGACCCCCCAGGTGGGGTGGGAGCTTGGGGATAAAGGAAGGAACGCAGAGCCGGGAAGCGGGAGTGAATACACAGATGCACACATGGTAGAAAAAAATGATAATGTGCCCGGCACAGGGGCTCACACCTGCAATTCCAGCACTTTAGGAGGCAGAGGCAGGAGGATCACTTGAGCCCAGGAGTTTGAGACCAGCCTGGGCAACACAGCGAGACACTGTCTCTACCAAAAATTTTTGAAAATTAGGCTGACACGGTCGTGTATGCCTGTAGTCCTGGCTACTGGGGAGGCTGAGGTGGGAGGATTGCTAGAGCCTGGGAGTTGGAGGCTGCAGTGAGCTGTGATGGTGCCACTGCACTCCAGCCTGGGTGACAGAGCAAGACCCTGAAAAAAATGAAAAAGAAAATAATAACAATAGTGATTTCCAGAGTTTGACACGTAAGTAGAGTTAAAATACGTAAGAACAACAGAACAAAGGGTGGGATGGAATAAAGGGGGAATCTAAATCTTTGGTGGTCTGGTAAGAGACGGCAGGCAGAATTTACGCTGGACTTTGACATGGATAACTACTGAATGAACAGTATCTTGTAACTGGCAGGCTAGGAGAGGATAAACATGGAATAAAAAATAATTGATCTGAAAGAAGCCACAAGAAGAGAGAAGAAAGAAGAGGGAACAGGTAGGAAAAACAGGAAACAATTCATAATGCCAGAATTCAAACCCAGATAATGAAATCAAAATAAAAGAACCTGAAAGTTCAATTCAAACAGAAAGATGGTCAGACTGGATCCTGCAGGAGACAAGCCCTCAATGTAAGGCCACGGAAGGATAAATGGAGACGGAGGTCTGGAAAGCTGGAGTGGCAGCATTAACACCAAGTGGAGGAACCACGGGCAAGGGGCTCAGCAGACCAGGGTCAGCCGGCGGCATGGGGCCCAGCCCACGGGAAGATACCAGCCTCAAACTACAGAAAACAAAGTTGCAGAGTCCAAGAGAGAAGCAGAGAAATCCACAATCATATAGAAAAATGTAAAACATCTCCTGGTCACCAATAAAGCATGTGTATTAGTCCCTTTTCACGCCACTGACAAAGACATACCTGAGACTGGGAAGAAAAAAGGTTTAATTGGACTTACAGTTCCACATGGCTGGGGAGGCCTCAGTATCATGGCAGCAGCAAGAGAAAATGCGGAAGAAGGAAAAGCAGAAATCCCTGATAAGCCCATCAGATCTCGTGAGCCTTATTCACTCTCACGAGAACAGCACGGGAGAGACTGGCCCCTATGATTCAATGACCTCCCCCTGGGTCCCTCCCACAACACGTGGGAATTCGGGGAGATACAATTCAAGTTGAGATTTAGGTGTGGACACAGCCAACCCATATCAGCATGCAAGGAAAATACTAGCAAGCGTAGGCAGGATTTGAATCAATCACCTCACTGACGTTTAAATCAATGCACGCGGCAGGCGCATCCCAGAGCAGAGCAGCCGTCAGTGCTCAAACGACCAGGCCTGGGGCGACGGGGCCGTGGGGTGCTGCTGGGCGTAAACCTAGGCGTCACAGTGTTAATGGTGGAGGGTGTACAGGTTCTTGGCGTCTTCAACAAAGAATTGGACAAAATGCACAAAGCAAGGAATGAAGGAACTGATTGAAAATGAAAGCACCTGCCACAGTGTGGGAGCCGTGGCCAAGCATAGGGGCTCAAGGGCCCCCATTACAGAATTTCTGGGAGTTTAAATACCCTCTAGGGGGTTCCATTGGCTTCTTAGGGGTACGTCCTATGTAACTGGAGAGGATGAAGTGAAGTTACAGAGTCATTTACTTGGCCCACGCCCTATGGAGAGGATATTTCCTGTCTTAGCTGAAGTGTGAACTGCCTTATGCTCCCTGACTCCAGACCCAATTTTTCTGCCTTAACAGGTGCAGGTTTCCCTGTCAGCCTCTGCCCTGCACTCCTGCACTCCTATCTGATCACCGAGAGTTATCTTTAAATCACTGTCAGATTCGTGTACTAATTTCTGTAAGTTTAGATTTTTGCACCCTTGTTCCCAGCAAAGTTGGCTGATTATTTTCTTGCGCTATTGACGGGGACCCCATGTGACCTCAACCAGACCCTATGGATGGGTGGCCGTGGGCGGTCCACAGTTGACTGACAGAAATGTGGATGCATAGTTTTCTTCTATTTCAAGCACTGTGATCGTGAACGTCCTTGTGCATGTGTGTGTTGTATGTCCACATGGTGTGTTGTGTGTCTGTTACTGGAAATTCTGTGTTTGGATGGATTTTTTTTTTTTTTTTTTTTTTTTTGAGACTGAGTCTAGCTCTGTCGCCCAGGCTGGAGTGCAGTGGTGAGATCTCGGCTCACTGCAAATTCTGCCTCCCGGGTTCACACCATTCTCCTGCCTCAGCCTCCCGAGTAGCTGCGACTAAGGCTCCCGCCACAACACCCGGCTAATTTTTTGTATTTTTAGTAGAGATGGGGTTTCACCGTGTTAGCCAGGAAGGTGGATGGATTTTTTAACCGACGACATCCACAGAGCCAGAGCTCTGAACCAGCAATCTGGTTCTTGTGACAGTGAGCAAAGAATTGCAAACACCAAAATGTAAGCTTAAAGCAAGGATGATTGAAATTTGCAGTAATACTCTCTCAGAGGGTGTGCAGGCTGATTTCTGTGAAGTGATGTCAGCACCTGGTTACAGAGTTCAAGGTGCTTCTGTGGGATGTGTGAGGAGGCGCTGAGGTTTGGGCTGTGTCTGAGTGACAGAGTGATGTCATTTGATTGGCAGTTTATGATGATATAGCTAAAATTAAACTGTGCATATTTTTACCCATACTTCATTAAGAAAAGCCTGGTGCGAGGGGACCACATGTAAACGTTATTACAGTTTTAGGTTACTGGGCATATGCTGCTTTAGGGCGATTTCCACCTATGCCCTGGTTTCGCCTTCCACAGGACATGCTGGCCACAGGTTTTACCTCAAACCCCGTCCCTCAGGGTGGAGTTAGGGCGGAGTGTTGTATGTGTGTGTGGTTTGTGCCTGGTGTGTGTCTATGTGGAGTGTATCTCTGTGTGTGTCCATATGGAGTGTTGTGTGTACCTGTGTATCTGTGTGTGTGCCTATGTGGA
>NC_045452.1:33819334-33825748 GCF_002776525.5 Piliocolobus tephrosceles
GTTGTGTGTACCTGTGTATCTGTGTGTGTGCCTATGTGGAGTGTTGTGTGTCTATGTGTACTGTATCTGTGTGTGTCCATATGGAGTATTGTGTGTATCTGTGTGTGTCCACATGGAGTGTTGCGTGTTATCTGTGTGTGTGTGCCCAGAAACGCATGCAAGGGTTTCTCGGGTAGGGCCTGGGAGGCGCGTTCCAGGCTTGGCGCGCGTCTGCCCCGGGGTCCCCACGCGGCCCGGCCCTATCACGGCCTGGAAATGCCCCAGCGCCTCCCGCGCGGACGGGACATCGGAATTTCCAAACTTCGAGCCGGGCTCCGTCCCCTGTGCGAAACCCCACCGCAGGCGCGCGCTTCCCCAGCACCGAGGCCCCCTGCACCCGGGCGGTGCTCAGCACGAAGCCCGACCGCCCCAGACCCTCTCGGGCCCTACGCCGTGGCAGTGTCCTGTGCCAGGGCGACCTCCCCGGGGACCCCACAGAGCCAGGGGAGAGGACCCCCAGGTTTGCCCTGGGGCAGGAGCCTGGGGGAGGGGCAGGAGCCCGGGGGAGGGGCAGGAGCCCGGGGGAGGGGCGGGCCCGAGGCGGAGGTGGGGGGAGGGGTGTATCAGGCTCTGCCCCGCCCCTCCCGTCTCCGCCCCGCCCCTCCCGTCTCCGCCCCGCCCCCTCCTGGCCCCGCCCCGCCCCAACCCCGCCCTCTCGTTCTCCGCCCCGCCCCTCCTTGGCCCCGCCCCGCCCCCCCGTCTCCGCCCCGCCCCCGTCCTGGGCCGTTTTCCGTCCTAGGTCCTCTGGGAGCCGCCGCTGCCGACCGGAGCCCTCCCCGCGGTCCCTGCGCCCCTCGCGCTCCCGGGGCGGGCACGGAGCTCTCGGCAGCCGCGTCCCCGCCCTCCCCGCCGGCTCCGGAGCGAGGGCTGCTGCGGGCCGCGGGCACCGGGCTTGGTCCAGAACCCCAGAGGCGGCCGGGGCCGAGACGGAGGGAAACCCGGGAGCTGGCGGCCGCGCGCTCTGCTGGGTCTGGGCTCGGCCGCGCGTCCTCGGGGCTCCGTCCCCGACACCGAGTCGCACCCGGACCCGGAGCGGCCCCCGTGGTTGCGCCTGGTCCAGGACGCTGAGCCCCCTCTGTCTCCCCAGCTTTCCTACCAGTGCGGGAAACGGAACGAGGACTTTTTCGAGAAGACCAGTGTCTGCGCTTCCCACCGGGCGGGTTGGACCCGAAGACTCGTCGGTCCCGCAGGGAACACGCGACACCGTGACCGACACGCGGCTGTCCCGCCTTAGAAGCGCGGCCCGGCCCGCGCGGGACCCGCAACCTGGGGACCGTCCCCGCGCCCCAGAGGGGTCTGGGTGGAACGGGAAAATTATAGATAAAAAAAACGAAAAGGCGAGAAAGGAAGAAGTCCGCTGGAGAACCCCGTGCGAAGGCCCCGCTCCTACACGTCCCGGCCTCAAGGGGAGACGAGGAACAGAGCGGCCCAGCCTGGGCCTGGGAGTATCGTGACCCTTTAAAGAACTAAACGTGGTATTAAAAATAGGTGGACAAGACACCGTCAGAATTGTTTGTTTTTAGATGCAGTCTCACTCTGTGGCCAGCCTGGAGTGCAATGGCGCGATCTGGGCTCACTGCAACCTCCACCTCCTGGGTTCAAGCGATTCTCCTGCCTCAGCCTCCTGTGTAGCTGAGAACAGGCACGTGCCACCACGCCTACCTAATGTTAGTATTTTTAGCAGAGACGGGGTTTCACCATATTGGCCAGGCTGGTCTCAAACTCCTGACCGCAGGTGATCCACCCGCCACAGCCTCCCAAAGTGCTGGGATTGAAGGTGTGAGCCACCGCGCCCTGCCACACAGTCAGAATTGAGGAGGCAGATATGAGAAACATCTTAGGAATAAAAAAGAATAAATGAATTTGAAAACAATGAATAGGCTAAGCAGCAAATTAGATGCAAATACATATAATATTAGCGAACTGGAAGATATATTTGAAGAAGTCACCCAGAATGCAACACAAAGGGTGAAAAACAAGTTATCTTTAGTGGTTGGCATTGTGATGGCATTGGCATTATCTTTAGTGGTTGGCATTGTGATGGAGTAAAATGGCCTAAGTGGGACTCTAGGGGGAGAAAAAGTGGATTAAATGGGCCAAGGTAATAGGGAAGAGATGTGAATGGAAACGTACCATTCCTCAGACTCTGAAGTTTCAGAGAATCTAAGCAGAGCGTGTTTGAAGAAAGCCACATCTGGATACATCTGTTGTACTGGAGATTCTCAAAGACAAAGAGATTATAAAAGCACCTGGGGAGAAGAATGAGTAGCTGTTAAACAGCACTGAAACCAACACCTAAACAGCAATAGGGGAAACCGTGAGAAGCAGTTTGATTCTCCTTATGAGAATCTAATGCCTGATGATCTGAGATGGAACAGTTTTATCCTGAAATCCTGAAACCATAGCCCCCTGCCACCCCTCATCTGTGGAAAAATTGTCTTCCATGAGACTGGTTCCTGGTGCCAAAAAGGTTGGGGACCATTGCTTCATAGTACCTAAAATGACATTATGTTTTTGTTGACAGAGTTTTCTAGAGGGATCTGCAAGAAACTGTTACTATTTATGGCATGGGGAGGGAAGCTTGGGGTGGTTAGAATTCTTTACTTCTCCTGTGTTGATTGCACTTTCTACATTGTATGTATGTACCTTTAATATTTTATAAATATGTGTTTTTCAGAAGAGACATGCTGACATAGGACACAGGAAGATTTAAAATAAAGTGAAAGAAAATATATATTAAACCAATGTTATCCATTAGAAAGCTGCTGAATTGCTATGACTATCCCATGAAATACCCTTAAAGGCAAAAAGCATCATGAACGTCAAAGATGTTAAGAGGAATGACTCACCAGCAGGACAAAAACTGTGATGGACAAAAACTGTGGGCATGAGGAATGACTGTGATGAATCCATATGCACCTAAGAACATGGCCTCCAAACACAGAAAGCAAATAGTAATGGAACTGTGAGTCCACTAGAAGTTGTGTATATCTATTTCACTGACAAGACAATAACAGAAAGGATACAAAAGAATGAGTTGAGTCTGTTTGTATTAATTTGAAAAGATCTCTTCAATGTATTATTCATTCAATATGCCAAGATGCAGAGCAGTATTGCATAGTGTAATCTCATTGATGTGTTAAAAGTATACATGTGCACAGGTGTGCACACAGGCACACATGCACACACACACACACACACACACACACACACACACCCTTTGGTTCTGCACATATATGTTCTGCAAGGTTCCAGTGGGGAATGGAACCAGAGTTTGTAGGGATGGGGAAAGAGAAACTTGTATCTCAAATTTTACTTCCCTTACGTTTAAATTTTGTCATGCACATGTATTCGTATTATATCATTTTTTTAAAAAAGAAGGAAAAGAAAAAGTCAGTTTAAAAAATCTGATTAACTGTCCCTGCAAAAGGCATCCAGCTGGTTTCCCAAGTGCTGTCAAGTCAAATTGGTGACAGAAATAATCACCACAGTCTATTTTCAATGGAGAGAAGGAACACAGTTTTTGAACATTGGTCTATTTACTTTGAAAACTGAAATGTGTATCAAGATACGACAAACCTTACGGTGGGGAGAAGTTTGTGTGAATTCTCTACCACTTCCATTTAAAAATCTCTTTATCTCTAATTTTCACAGCCTGGTCTTATCTTTCCAAGTTTGGTGGTGTGAGTTAAGATAAAGGGATCCTTAGACCCTATTATTGTCAATGGAACTGGTGCACACCACCCCTGCTTGCAGTGAGTCACACAGAGTTTCCCCACTGCAGGGTACAGAGACTCACGCTGTTTTGGTTTTAGAAAGGAGGCACCTGCCCTTGTTACCAGGTACCTTCTCTGAGGGCCATGACTACCTCCCCAGAGCCGTGCCCACCATACTCTCCAGAAAAATACCAGGGGTTTACCAAAGACCGTACAGAGTCAGAAGCCTTGGTAACCTCACGTCTGTGCCGAGTACCCAGGAGGCCCCCAGGGCCCCTCCTGCTTGCTCTGAACGAGGTCACGTTCCTTCCCAGGGGCTCCTGCTGTCTGCTGTCCCTAACCACATAACGTTGACCCCTAAAGCAGCTGAGGGACTTGCTCAGTTAAAAAGGCTGGGCTGGGCCAGGCGCAGTGGCTCACCCCTGTAATCCCAGCACTTTGGGAGGCCGAGGCGGGTGAATCATGAGGTCAGGAGATCAAGACCACGGTGAAACCCCATCTCTACTAAAAATACAAAAAATTAGCCGGGCGCAGTGGCGGGCGCCTGTAGTCCCAGCTACTTGGGAGGCTGAGGCAGAAGAATGGCATGAACCCAGGAGGCGGAGCTTGCAGTGAGCCAAGATTGCGCCACTGCACTCCAGCCTGGGCAACAGAGCAAGACTCTGCCTCAAAAAAAAAAAAAAAAAAAGCTGGGCTGGGCAGACGGTCCCCTTCCAAGGCGGCCTCCTTCTCACTTGCTTGTCTGGTGTACCCCCGACCCTGGGCTCCCTCTCCCCACATGGAAACCACCCCCAGGCCTCTCTATGAGCCTGGGCTCCACCCAGCACGGGGTTCTCGGGTTGATGGACTTCCGGCATGGCAGGAGCTTCTAGACAGCAGGAAGGGGCGGCCATAAGCCAGTTCCCAAGGACAGGCGGCCCTGCTGTGTGCTGCCCGTCAGCCTGGCCGTGGGGCACACTGGACTCGGGGTCCCATTATGGGATGAGGGCTGTGGCAGCTGTTTGCGGGGAAATACTGGCCACAGTGAATCACGTGCTGTCATGTAGGGTGCACTCACCCTGCTCAAAGCCCCAATGACGCATCCCCCAGAATATCGCTCCAAGTGCATGATCTCGTCCTCCACATGGGGTCCAGGTGAGGCTGAGGCTTCGCAGGTGTGTAGTCTACAACGGGACAGAAGAGCTGCACATAGCACTCCCTCCTCCAAAGAGGGGCACGGGTGCCAGTGGCCGCTGGCCCACAGCAATTCGGAAATCCGTCTGGGTGCAGGCCACCAGTCATCGCCACAGAGACCTGGTCAGTGGCTTTGCTGTGCCAGAAAGACAGTGCAGGTCCAACACCCACCTCACGTTGACCCTCCTCACCCAAGGTCTTCTCTGAGCCCGGGTTCAAATCCAAGCAGGCGGCTGACGAGGGAGGTGAGAATTCGTCACTGCCTTCCCTTCACATCTGCTACAGTTCACACCTGGCTTTGCACTCACTGAATAGCGTGGGGCATCGGCCTGTCTCCCACAGAGATTCCCCTGGGACTGCAGTGTCACCTCCTACTCGCTCGCCCCACCCTCCCAGTGCTGCCGGGCCTCCTGCCTCGTCCTCGCCGTCTGAGATTTGTCCCCTGCCAGGTGTGCACTCCCAGGGTGGCATCCTGCCCTTCTCCTCCTGCGGTCACAGCTGCAGGGTGGCAAAAGCACCTGGAATGGGGTGGAGCCTGCGGTCCTTGCTGCAGGGTGGCGAAAGCACCTAGAATGGGGTGGAGACCATGACCAGCTCCTCCTGCACCCCATGGGGAGTCTGGCAGGGATGTGACTGCCATCCACAAAGCCTTGGACCTGTGTGGCCCTGAGACTGGTTCTTACCAGCAGCACTTGGCAGGAGAGACGCAGTCCACTCCACTTTTAGAGGCTTTTAGAGGCAGCCGTGTCTCCATCAGGCTCAGGAGATGGTGGGGCTCAGCCACCAGTCAGGCAGGGACCCCATCTGGGACCACAGGGGTGGAGAACACTGTTAAGCTTGAGCCGTTTTGTACCTTGGGGCCTGTTGTTCACACACCCAGGCTGCCCTGGCAGCACAGAGGACCTCCGAGAATGTGTGGAACGAATGAATGAATGTGGAATCTGGTGGCTGGCACTGGGCACGTGTCTGCTGCAGCTGAAGCCCAGCCTCATATTCCAACTGCCCCCCCCCAATGGCCAGATACCCAACAAGGAGGGTGCAGCTGGCACCAGAGGTCTTGGCCCCATGCAGGAACCTGAAGAAAGTTCTGGAACAGGGCTGCTGGCTTTGCATGCCATCACAGCCACCGTTCATGCACCTCGACTCTCCATTCAGTACTGGTACCTTCAGGCAGAACCTTGCAGTGTGCAGGGCTTCCACTGTGCCTTCCCAGTCCCTGTCACCAGGAAGCTCTCCTTGGCTCACATTGAAATGAAGGTGTGGTCAGAGTTTACACAAGTGGCCAAAGGCCAAGTGGCTGAAGCTGCCCACTGGGAAGGAAGTCAGAGGCAAGGGCACCCACATCCCAGGGGCATCCACATCCCAGAGGCACCAACATCCCAGAGGCATCTGCATCCCAGGGGCACCCGCATCCCAGAGGCATCCACATCCCAGAGGCACCAACATCCCAGGGGCATCCACATCCCAGGGGTACCCACATCCCAGA
>NC_045452.1:33825758-33831949 GCF_002776525.5 Piliocolobus tephrosceles
CACATCCCAGAGGCACCAACATCCCAGAGGCATCTGCATCCCAGGGGTACCCACATCCCAGAGGCATCTGCATCCCAGGGGCACCCACGTCCCAGGGTTAGAGACATCCCAGAGGTACCCACATCCCAGGGGTGCCAGCATCCCAGGGGTACCCGCATCCCAGGGGCACCCACATTCCAAGGGTACAGACATCCCAGAGACACCCGCATCCCAGGGCGCCAGCATCTCAAGGGCACCCGCATCCCAGGGACACCAGCATCCCAAGGGCACCTGCATCCCAGGGGCACCAGCATCCCAGGGGCACCAGCATCCCAACGGCACCAGCATCCCAGGGGCACCTGCATCCCAGGGGCGCTGACATCCCAGAGGCACCCACATCCCAGGGGCACCCACATCCCAGAAGCACCCGCATTCCAGGGGTGCTGTGCACAAGAGGTGACCCTCCCCTCCCCCAGGAGCACCCCTCTCCAGGAGCTGCAGGCCAGGGTGGAGAGAACCCTGTCTGGATTGGGAGTGTCAGGGCAGGGAGGGCCCCAGGCTAGGAATGCACACTGTGGCAGCGGGAGCCCTGATTCCCTGATTCGAGTGGAGTTTGGCAGAGACGCCCTGAAGATGCAGCACCTGGGCGCAGAGCTCCAGGCTGAGTGGGAGGGATGTGGATGCAGGGCAGTGAATAGACGTCCAGCCAGCACTGGGGAAGAGTCTCATCAAAGTGACAGACTCTTTGTAGAAACTGGCTCAGGGCCAGCTCCAGTCGAAGGACAAACAAGAGGTGAGCCCCAGGCTGCCAAGGCAGGCGGGTCTGATGCAGGGCTTGTGGGTGTCTGGCGTCCAGGCACTCGGGCCAGAACCTGCAGCAGGTTCAGAGACAGCTGGCCACGCCCTCACACCTCCACCAGGAAATCGATTCTGGAGCTCAGAAAGGAGGAGTGGGCCTGGGACAGCTGCCTACACAGGAGCCCCCGTGGCTGAGGATGGGCCGGAGTCACATGGCGAGGACACTTGCCCACCTCTGCCTGGTGGCCTCGCTGCCTGCACTGGGGCGCATCTGGGTCCCAAGGGGAGATCACCTGGGGACTGCCCCAGGCCCCAGGCCCCTCCCAGGCTCCCTGAAGGGCAGTGAAGGCTCAGGAACCTTCCAGGCCACACCAAAGCTCCTTCCCCACTTCGGATGTGAGGCCACACACCTTCTCCAAAAGCTGGTGCAGACATCGCAGTCACCACCCACATGACCCCGAGGGGCAGACTTGGTCACTGTCCCTGCTCACCTGACCCTGGGGAGTCCAAGCACATGCAAAACTCACCTTCAGCCTGGCTGTGCCCTAACTCCAGGTATCCAGGGTCATGTGGGCAGGATCTGAGGATCAGATCAGCACCCCCACCCACCTGCCCCGGGGCTGAGCACTGGCCAGCACTCCAGGCCCTTTCCTGAGCCGGGATGCAGCCCACCTGGGCCCCCTGAGCAGGTGGACAGTCCTGCCTGTCACCCTGAGAACTCCTGGTTCTCACCACTGGAGTCGCCAAGCTCCTCCAGGTCCTTCGGGGCCAAGTGGCCACCTCCTTGGTCACCCCCAGTCTCCCCCAGGCCAGCTCAGGGCCCACAACACTGTTATAATTACTTTTAAATCATAAGAAAAGAAAAAAGAAATTTTAGGTCAAATAAAATGTTTTCATATATAATATTAGCACATTTGGGCTTCTTATCAACACAGATGTAAAACAGGATTTTTGATGTTTTGTGGAGGGAGGGCCCACAGAGGCAGAGTGCTTGTCCCACGGTATCTCGTGTCCTGGCCACTGGGCCACGTGGCTTCCCAGCTGGGCAGGACCATCACCCTCTAACTCCCGGGGCTCTGGAGTTAGAGTCCCTTGGCAGGAGCGGAAACGTCATGGGTCCAACGGAGCCTCCGGATTCTTGTTGAACGGAGCTCAAGAAGGACCTCCTGCTTCTGTGGAACCCTGCGGGTCTGGCACAGCTGTCCTCTTCTTCCTGCAAAAAGTGCCCATCGCTCCCTGGTGTGGTGGAGCTGCCAGCCAGCTGGGCGGCTTGTGGCCCAGAGCCAGCAGCGCTAAACAGAGCCCCCCACCCTGGGAGTGCCTGGGGGGCTAGTGGGGAGGGGTCCTCAAGCCCCTCCAAGGAGTGCCAGGCAGTGCCATGTGGTCCAGCGAGATTTCACCCCCACCCAGAAGCCATACGAGGCAGGCAACCGCTGCTTCCCATGGGGTGAGGGCCGCTCGCGCAGCCCACTGCAGACACTGGCAGGAAGGCATGGGCTGCCCCTTGTCAGGGGAGGGATGGCGTATGGGCCCGGGTCGCTCTGACAGGTTCTCCTCACCGTGAGAAGAGATGGCATTGTGTGTTCAGAGGTAGGAATCAGTGTCAGGTGTTGCTTAGTGCTGTGGCACGTTTTCCTGTGCAGCCCCAGGCTGTCTGGGGAGAGGTGAGAACGGACCTTTTGTCGCTCTCTGCAGCATTCCCAGCCACGGGCAGCTCCCCACACGCCACCTCTTGTTCTGGGGCCCTGGCCCTGCCCCAGGGGGAACTCAAGGGTTGTCTCACCCCTAAAATCAACCTGTAGGTCGATGGCCCCGAAGACCCATGGAAACCAGGAGCCTACCTCAGGCAGCTTCAGCCTCATTTTGGAGGTTCCAGCTGAGCTGAGCCAGCAGCTGAACAAGCCCACAGGCCCCGCAGCGTCCTTCCCGGCTGGTTCCAGGGCCTCCACAAGCTGGTGGGGTGGGGAGCATGCCTCTCCCTGGCAGAGGCCGGGGGCTGGGTGGGGCGGAAGGACAGCCAGGGTCTCTGATGAAGGAGAGAAGACTTTTATTGTCAATGAGAGGAAGACGGAAACAAGGGACAAAAAAGATGTTATTGGTGAAAGCTTGGGAGATTCAGCCAACTTCTATTTCTAACAAATGAAGGACGAGAAAAGGCTTAATCAGCTAATGGAATACAGGCTGGGCCACTAACGCGGTGTGAGGGGCCAGGGAGACGGCGTCCGTGTTCGAAATGTAAATCAGCTGTGAAGGCACCAGTCCGCCAGGGAGAAACCAAGCCGTGACGCCAGAGTTGCTCACAGCACCGGCCCTGCAGGCAGGGGAATGAGCAGGGCCAGGGTGCCATGTGAGGGGGCAAGGGAGGCCAGGGCAGGGGGCTTGGTCCCAGGGTCCTCCTGCATCTGCAGCTGACGCAGCTGTAGACAAGGGCAGGATGAGTGGGGGCACCAGGCGCGGGCCTCCAGGAGGCACTGAGAGAAGGCCCAGAGGGTGGAGTGGAGCCTGCGAGGTCCTCCTCGGGATGGATGCTCCAAGGGCCAAGGCTGTTGGCAGCAGTTTCAATGATGTCCACCCAAGGCTGGCACCGTCCAGCTGCGCATTCAAAGCCCTCTCAGCAGAGAGAAGACCACTATCCCCACGGCAGGAACAGAAACCCACCTGGACCACTATCCCCACGGCAGGAACAGAAACCCAGCTGCGGGGAGGGAAGCCAAGAATCCTCCCAGGGCACGCCCAGCAGCGGGTGGGGAGCTGGTGGGAAATGGGCTTTGTGGGGAAACAGCCCGGCCTGCTCTGGGTGGCGGGTGCACCTGTGCATGAAGTGATCAGAACCCAGAAATAGACACCTGGTTTGTGCATTTTAGTAGAAGCTAATTAACCTCAACTACCCACAGGCACATAAGATTCTCGGAAGCAAACTTCCATCCTGTTGTCTCTGGAGGCAAATCCAGGAGCCCCCCCGCCCCCGTGCACTGCTTACTCACCACGCCCCACCGGAGGGCACAGGTGAGCTCCTGGGCCCAGGTAAGTGGATGTGGGAAGTACTCGTCCAGCAACGGCAGTGACTGCCCGTCTGCAGTGCTGGGGTTGTTACTGTGCATATCTACAGGGGGCCGGCCGGGATACAGGGCAGGGCCTCTCCCACCCAGCTGGGGGGTGCTGCTTTCGGGAGCAGGTCACACTTTGGGGGCCACCTGGAGAATGCTAGGATTCTTGGTTCCCTAAGGAGATGGGAGGGGCCCGGTGGTGCATGCTGTACGCTGCTTCGTGGGACTGGGTCATCCTCAGAAGTGCTTACGGCCACGTAGGTGTTCTCTGCAGAGTCCACCAACCTGTACAAACTCGGAGGGGTTTTAAATTATTCTTATAATTTTTAATGAGGTAGGAACTAAAAGAGAAAAACTTGGACCACCGACAAGCAGAAAACGCCCATCACGGGAGGCAGGAGCTGGGCTGACTCCTCCTCATCCTGTGAGCATCAAGTGGCCCGGGCCACTGTCCAGCCAGGCGCTCCGGGGAGACCAGCAGGGAGACGGCAACTGCTGTGGGGTGGGAGACACACCTGTCATGCCAGGGCAGGGCCTCCACGCCCTCCCCGCCAGCCCTGTGGCCCTGTGAGTCTCCGAACAGTGCCTGCTGCCTCTGCCTGGGGGTGGGGTCCGCGTCGGTGTTCTCTGCCCCTGGATGGGGGGCACTGCCCGATTCTTGGCTGCTCACTGAAGTGGGGGTGGGGCTGGACGCCTGCACACTCCCGGGGCGCACAGAGGTCAGGGAGGTCCTCCGCAGACTCCCAGCCCGCACAGCTGCAGCCGGCTGGCCACCCACAGCTCCGGGCCCGAGAACGGTGCCAAGTCCTCCTCAGGCCCTGGTCCCCATAAGAAGCGTTGGGCAGTTAGTGGATTTCCCCTACTCTAGGGGAAAAAGGGTGGAATCTAAAATGTGGGACTGTTCACCGCTCTCTCAGGAGGGCACAGCAGGGAATCAGCAGCTTTCCGCCAAGATCAGTTTAACGTTGTGAAAAAGAAGCACGTGGGTCACGCCTGCAGCCTTGAAACGCGATGTCCCGCAGGCCCCGGGGCTCACTGAGGTCAGAACCACCTGACAGAGCCGACCCCTCCCCACACATGGGCAGCCTGAGGCTGCGGGCGTGGGCGGAGGGGCCTTGAGAGCCTGGCTGGGTGTGGGGCAGGCTGCTCAGGGCAGGAAGTGAGGAAGTGAGGCCCAGGACACAGCCCTGGGACAAAAGAGTCTGGACGGGGAGGAGGGTGGCCGGAACGCCCACCGCCTCTTTGGCTTCACTGTCCTGCCAGGGTGCAGGTGTGGCACGTTTCTCCCAGGTGGTCGGCGTTGCTGCCAGTCTGGCATGTTAGCACAGGTGGCTCTGCAGGAGGAG
The DNA here is from genome assembly GCF_002776525.5 of Piliocolobus tephrosceles. Lineage (NCBI taxonomy): Eukaryota > Metazoa > Chordata > Mammalia > Primates > Cercopithecidae > Piliocolobus > Piliocolobus tephrosceles. The sequence goes on from NC_045452.1 coordinate 33,830,929, forward strand.
ATGCAGCCAGTGAGGAGAGCCCGGCAGAGCCAGAGAAACTGAAACGCAGGGTGTGCAGCCGCTGCTGGCCTTATACATCTGTGGGAACAAGCAAAACGGAAAAACACTGAGAGGCCGAGAAAAAACCACCATGAGGCCATTCGAAGGCCCCTCAGCCCAGCAGGTGGAAGGTGGTCCCACCTAAAACTTCTGGGCTGTGACAAACAGAATGGGCGAGGGCTGGAAGCCTCAGCATCCACTACGATGAGGCAAAAAGCCACGAAAAGAGAGGAGTGGGATAAGAAGCAAGGGCTACAGCTGAGTTCCAGAGAAATGCGGGTCATAAGGCCAGGAGGCCCTTCCTGGGAGCCAGTCACAGACCAGACACTGCTGCAAAGCAGACCTGACCCAGAGGCCAAGGCAGAGACGTCGTGCTGCACCAAGGGAGAGTGAAAGCAGCCAACATCCTCGGAGAAGACAGAGTCCCACTCAAGTCAGGGCTCTAGACATTTTTGAGGAATAAACAAAAACATTTGAATGGAAAGAAAAATAACTGAAAACATAAGTGGAAATGTTTTCCTCGGGCCTCAGAAGGATCTGTTGACGCAGATGGGGACGTGCACTGTGTTGCTTTAAGGAGTCAAAGCAAAGAAACACAGACACATGCTGGGAATGAATTTGAATCTCACGAATTTTGGAAACATCCTACGTGTGTCTAATGAAGAAAAAAAAAAAAAACAGGGAAAAAGATTACCAAAAGAAACCAAAGCTGGCCTGTCCTCAATCCCCCACCCCCTGCCCCACCCCAGGGTGTCTCTGTGTGGGAGAAAGGAAAGCAGGACCCAGGGAGGCGGGTGAAGCTTCTGCCTCTGTGAGCCTGTTTCCTCCTCTGCAAGATGGAGCTAATTACAGCTCCCGCCCAGAGTGCTGTTGGGAAGAGGAAGCCAGTTCCTGCCTGTGGAGACCTTGGCACTGCCCCAGGTAGGGTCAGGCACTGTATTATTATATTGTTATCCTTGCCATGTATAAGCCCACAGAAAGA
>NC_045452.1:33833984-33844112 GCF_002776525.5 Piliocolobus tephrosceles
TATTTCACCTCCATTTTTAAAAGATGCTTTTCTCGGGTAATAGAATTCGAACACTTTTTAAAAATCTGTTGGTATTTTCGGGCAGGCACAGTGGCTCACGCCTGTAATCCCAGCACATTGGGAGGCTGAGGTGAGTGGATCACAAAGTCAAGATATCGAGACCATCTTGGCCAACATGGTGAAACCCCATCTCTACTAACAACACGAAAATTAGCCAGGCGTGGTGGCACATGCCTGTAGTCCCAGCTACTTGGGAGGCTGAGGCAGGAGAATTGCTTGAACCTGGGAGGGGCAGCTTTCAGTGAGCCAAGATCACACCACCGCACTCCAGCCTGGGCGACACAGTGAGACTCCGTCTCAAAAAAAAAAAAAAATATATATATATATATTATATATGTATGTGTATATATATACACATATATATATACACATACATATATACATACATATATATATGTGTGTGTGTGTGTGTATATATCTGTTGGCTGTTGGTACTTTAAAGAGGTTGCTCCATGGTCCTCTTACTTGCATTGTTTCCAATCAGAAATCCATCCTTATCCTTATCTTCATTCCTTTGTATGCGAAGTTTTCCCTCCCTCTGGCTGGTTTTAAGACATTTTTCTTTAACACAAGTTTTGAGCAGTGTGATTATAATGTGACGTGGTGTTGTTTTCTTAATATGTATTGTGCTTGGGGTTTATTGAGATTCTTGGGTTTGTGGGTTTCCCTTGTTCAAATCCTTGTTTTACAACTTGACATGTCCTAACATTACACACATATGAGGACACTTTAAGTTGTCCCATAGCTCACTGATGCTCTGCTCATTTTTTAAAGTCTGTTTTTTTCTGTGTGTTTTATTTTGTACAGTCTCTCTTGCTGTTGCTGTGTCTTCAAGTTCACACATCTTTTCTTCTTCAGTGTCTAATCGGGGATCCCATCCAGTGCATTTTTCACCTCAGACACTGTAGTTTTCATCTCTAGAAGTTTAATTTGTGTTCTTTTTGAATCTTCAATGTGTCTCCTCCTAATACTCTTTTCTTTGCCATTTTGAACATAAAAATATAGTTATAATAATTGTTTTAATGTCCTTTTCTACTAAATCTACCTTGTCATTTCTAGATCTGTTTCCATGGATTTATTTATTTATTTATTATTTATTTATTTTTTTTGAGACAGAGTCTCACTCTGTCACCCAGGCTGGAGTGCAGTGGCCGGATCTCAGCTCACTGCAAACTCCGCCTCCCGGGTTCACGCCATTCTCCTGCCTCATCCTCCCAAGTAGCTGGGACTACAGGCGCCGCCACCTCGCCCGCTAGTTTTTTGAATTTTTTAGTAGAGACGGGGTTTCACCATGTTAGCCAGGATGGTCACGATCTCCTGACCTCGTGATCCGCCTGTCTCGGCCTCCCAAAGTGCTCAGATTACAGGCATGAGCCACCGCGCCTGGCCCCATGGATTAATTTATATCCTCATTTTGGGTTACGTTTTCCTTCTTTATTATTATTTTTTGCATGCCCACTAATGTTGGATTGCATGCCAGACATTATGAGTTTATTTTGTTAAATAATTGACATTTTTGTCTTCCTACAAATATTCTTGAGCTTTGTTCTGGAATGCAATTAAGTTACATGGAAACAGTCTGTTTCTTCCAAGGCTTGCTTTGAACTTTTCATGCAAGGTCAGAACAGTTTTTAGCCTAGAACAAGTTCATCTCCCCTGCTGTGGCAAAGTCTTGCGAGTGCTCCACTTCACATCCCATCGGCCATGAGATCTCCTCTCTGACTGGCGGGAACAGGCAGCATTCCTGGCTGTGCATGAGCTCCAAGGGTCACTCCTGCTTCTTTCTGATGGTCCTTCTCTGGCCTTGAGTATTTGCCTCTCATACCTGCACTGATCCGTACACACCTAGATACCAGAGGAGGATCTTCCATGATTGTTGGAATCTACTGTAAGTTCAGCTCCTTCCTCGCTGATCCATTCACAACTAGGTACCGGACGAGGATCTTCCACGGACTGTTGGAATCTACCGTAAGTACAGTTCCTTTCTGTCTGGGACTCCGTCCCGTGATTTCTGGCCATCTTTGCCTCTCAGGCTCCCAGCTTTGTTTCTTCAGCTGTAGGAAACTGCAGTTCTGCCTGGATTCCTTTTCCCTGTGCTGCGTCCTGGAAACTTTCTCCCTGTCATGAGCTCTGGCAGCTCTAGGTCTCAACCCGTTAGTTTCGTGTCTCTCAGGGAGCACCGCGCCACAGTGCCGGGAGACCAGGGTCTGGGAACATTTTGCTTCACATATTTGCCTGTTTTTTCAGTTGTTTCATGGGGGAGAGAGAGTCTAGGTTCTGCTCCTCCACACGCTGTAAGTAGAGGTTTTCAGAACTTGGCCTTTTGAAAAACCTCCCGGAGACCCTCATAAATGTTCAGTAGTCATGAGGGTTTCCCTTTACGATGCCGATGTGGCGATGTGTGTGGTGTTGTGTCAGTGTGATGTGCATGCATTTCTGGAAGTCTTTTTTCTTTTTTTTTTTGAGACAGGGTCTTGATCTGTTGTCAGACTGGAGTGCAGTGGTATGATCTTGGCTCACTGCAACCTCCGCCTCCTGGGTTCAAGTGATTCTCCTGCCTCAGCCTCCTGGATAGCTGGGATTACAGGCACCCGCCACCACGCCCAGCTAATTTTTGTATTTTTAGTAGAGACGGAGTTTCACCATGTTGGACAGGATGGTCTCAATCTCCTGACCTTGTGGTCTGCCCACCTTGGCCTCTCAAAGTGCTGCGATTACAGGCGTGAGCCACTGCACCCAGCCTGGAAGTCTTATCTTTCTTTGCTGTGCAGGTTCCCACCTTCACTTTTTATTATTACTATTATTTATTTCTTTATTTATTTTTGAGATGGAGTCTCGCTGTGTCCCCCAGGCTGGAGTGCAGTGGCACAGTCTTGGTTCACTACAATCTCCGCCTCCCAGGTTCAAGCAATTCTCTTGTCTCAGCCTCCCAAATAGCTGAGATTACAGTTGCATGCCACCACACCTGGCTAATTTTTGTATATTTAGTAGAGATGGGGCTTCACCATGTTGACCAGGCTGGTCTCGAACTCCTGATCTCAGGTGATCTGCCCGCCTCAGCCTCCCAACGTGCTGGGATTATAGGCGTGAGCCACCGCACCCGGCCTCACCCTCACTTCCAATGCAGAGTCCAGCACTGGTAGCTGGAACCCACTAGGCCAGGAGTGGGAACACTGGGAGGCACTCCGGGCCCCAGACCTGCCACATGTAATCCTGGTTCAAAAGAAGGACAAAGGCAATGCTGTTCTCACTTGACAGAGATTGATTGACTGCAAGTGAATTGCATGGCAAATTATTGCAATAGAATACTCAAATACTTATTTTATACTTCGTCAATTATTTTTAGCGCATCTTTTAGGGTCATTACTCATTCCTGTTTTACTTTGGTCGTGCTTGTCTGAAGGCATTCGCCCCGAGCTGGGTGTTGTTCAGATCTCTTGCCTCTCTCGTCTTCTCAACAAGATGGTGACATTTGCTCTCTCCAAGTGCACAGTAGTGGAAAATACTGTGGTTCACATGGCAGGGAAAGTGGATTAGGCTCGGTCGTTTGTTCCCGTTCTTTCCTTCTTTTGCACATGGGTGGCTGGCAAGCAGCTTTGTTTCGAAGGGCACTGAATGACCACAGCAGTGGTAAGAGCAGCCGCTGAGGCTGAGCCAGGCCACCAGCATCCCCTCCGCCAGCCGTGAGAGTGCCTCTTTATCAGGGAGAAAGCAGGATCAGAGAGGCCAGCTCAGAGGACAGTACCGGTTCTCCGGGGCTCAGGCATCTCTCAGCTCCAAGTCTGGGTGCTGTTTTTCTTGTTTCTCTGTTTGGCCTCAGCCTAGCATTGGGTTCGTTCTCCTCGTTGGCACTTGGCCACTGCTGTCACCACTCCGCAAGGCCCCTCACAGTTGTCGTTCCTACTCTTGGTCCCTCAAATCCTCATTCCCAACTCTGACCCCGCCCCCCTCTCCCGCATGGGCAGCTGTCCTTGCTGGCGTTGTCTCTTCCCTCCTGTTCTGGAGGAGCGTGTGTCTTTTGGTTTGGACTCTGACTTCGCTTCCTACCAGGGTGCCAGTACCGCGTCCCATTCCCACATGGTGTCTCCGAGTCCCCTCCCTGCTGCGTGGTGGATTAGCTCCTGTGGGGGCCACAGTGGGCACCCTAGCGGGGGTACCAGTGCCACGTCCCATTCCCACATGGCATCTTCAAGACCCCAGTTGCCACGTGGCGGATTAGCTCCTGTGGGGGCCATGCTGGGCACCCAGTGCGCTTTGCCTGACCGTTCCCAGGTGACGGACATGGAGTGTCCTGCTCCTGCCAGCCTCACCTAGCTGTGGCACGTCCCCGTGTGGGTCCTGTGTGGCTCCTGCCGGCCTCACCTAGCTGTGGCACGTCCCCGTGTGGGTCCTGTGTGGCTGTGGGGGGGTGCTTGGGGGATGGGTCCTGGAGAGGACTTGCTGGGCCCTGGCATCCCCACCTTTCAGGGCCAGGCTGCTCCCCAGGAAGGCTGCATGGTTTATGCTCCATGAGTGACCCCAGGGCTCCCCTATGCCCACGTTCCGGCCACACCAGGCACAAGCCAGTTTCCTACATTTTGGGAGCGGGGGTATGACGTGCTGCCTCTCGCAGAGTAAGCTGCGTTTCCGACGTTTGGGCCCCTGTGGATGGTCTGTTCACATGCGGATCCTGTCTCTGGAGCTGTGGCTGATTGCCTGAGGTTCACCTGTGCCCACTGCCCATGTGGAGGGCTGTCTGCCCCGTCATCACCAGAACTGGACGTTATAGTGAAAATAAATCTGCTTGTCACACTGGGGGCCATTTCGACAGCAAACTCCATGTCTAGCAATTTATCTTAAAAATACCCTGTGTGGGCCGGGCGCGGTGGCTCAAGCCTGTAATCCCAGCACTTGGGGAGGCCGAGACGGGTGGATCACGAGGTCAGGAGATCGAGACCATCCTGGCTAACACGGTGAAACCCCGTCTCTACTAAAAAATACAAAAAACTAGCCGGGCGAGGTGGCGGGTGCCTGTAGTCCCAGCTACTCGGGAGGCTGACGCAGGAGAATGGCGTGAACCCGGGAGGCGGAGCTTGCAGTGAGCTGAGATCCGGCCACTGCACTCCAGCCTGGGGCACAGAGCGAGACTCCGTCTCAAAAAAAAAAAAAAAAAAAATACCCTGTGTGAGGGAGTGATGGGCATTTGAGTGACTAGTTTTCACTGCTGTTAATGAGGAACATAGAAGCTCTGTGTGTGCTGATGTGGAACCACCTCCAAACAGTAAGTGAGAAAACTCGGTGCACAGGTGTGGCCCCACGTCTGGAGGTCCATCTGCACGCCCCAGGCTCCAGGTTTGGCCGGACGCTCCCTGGACAGAGCTGCAAATCAGAATCCACAAGTACCTTCAGGGGCCTCCATAAAATAAAGACTGAAAAACAACTGGAAAAAAATACATAAATCTTAGCAAATCTTTGCAAGTTGGAGCTGGAGGACCCTGGCTACTGCTGGTCCCCATGGGAGGATTCGCCCACACCCCTGGTCATTTTCAGTGTGTGTGTTTGTCTCCTTGTTGGTACATGGTGACACCTCACTGACCTAAATACACAGACGGGGGCAATTGCTTGATGGACCCAGGACACTGACGCTCACCCAGCCTCAATGTTGTGACGTTTCCACACAGCTGAGGGGCTGGCAGTTCTTCACGGTGCCTTTTGACTTGAAGATGTTTTTAGATTGGATGCAAGCACGTCTACCTGTCTTTTCCTTTGTGTTTTCTGCCACTGGCATCCTCAAATGTATGTAGTTATTGACTTCCACATGAAAATTCAACTTAGGCCAGGCACGGTGGCTCACGCCTGGAATCCCACCACTTGGATGGCCAAGATGGACGGATCACAAGGTCAAGAGATCGAGACCATCCTGGCCAACATGGTGAAACCCCGTCTCTACTAAAAATACAAAAATTAGCCAGGCGTGGTGGCGGGCGCCTGTAATCCCAGCTACTTGGGATGCTAAGGTAGGAGAATTGCTTGAACCTGGGAGGCAGAGGTTGCAGTGAACTGAGATCGCGCCATTGCACTCCAGCCTGGAGACCTAGCCGGACTCCATCTAAAAAAAAAAAAAAAAAAAAAGAAAATTCAATTTAACTGAAATGTGTTTTCTTGTGTGCTGAGAAATTGGAACACAGCTCTCCATCTTATTCCAAGCAACCAGGTGGCCGTGCTCTGTCTTGCCCTGGGGACAAGCCTGCCCTGACTCCCTCAGATTCAGATTCCCGGCCGCAGGGCTTTCTGTAGCAGCTCTGCTCCCTACCTGGGCCTGCCCTGGCTCAAACCAAATGTAGTCCTCTCACACATGTATTTCTGGAGCTGAACTCAAGTCACACTGGCCACATGCAAAGAAGAAACACCCACTGCAGCCTGGTCACAGCCCCACCATCGGCTGCATCCCTGGGAGGATCCCCAGGACTCGCCGGCCAGCACCCCTTCTGTGGCACCACTGCCTTCCTGGGTTCTCAGGGGATCTCACTGCAGTGACAATGAGGCGAATCCTTCCCCCTTCAAAGGTTGAAGTGCTCACTCAGGATTTCTCAGCAGCCAGAGCTGCAGGCCCACACCCTGGGGCCAGGCTGCAGAGCAAGCACGTCCGAGTCCCAGCTGAGGTACAGCCAGCCATGGCCCACTTGGGCTTGGGGGTCTCAGTCCGTTGTCTTGGATGGCGGGCGTCATGCATTTGTCTGGCCTGATCCGTCACCGGCCGTGTGGAGCCTGACTAGACAGCCTTGGCCCTAAAGGGTTTTCAGAAGCCGCCTCCAGTCTCTCACCAGCATGGGACGTGCTAACCACTGAGATCAGGCTTGGAGATGATGCCACCGCTGTCTGAATATGGAGCTACTCGGCACAGACTGCCTTGGATGGCACGACCCTAAATATAGGTGGCCTCCTGGTCATGCCCTCCAAGGAATGGAGCTCATGTCTGAACAGGAATGATTCTGTCAGAGACACTGGAGGCAAGTGTGAGCATCGCACTAACACTCCCCACGCCACTGCGCTCAGGAGGCCAAGTCCGGGTCTGAGGGCACGGCCACCCCCACACCCCCCTTCTCCTCCGCAGCCGTCTGGGCTGCATCTGTGCTGTTAGTTGAGCAGAGGGCTCAGTCTGAGCCAGGACAAGCTCCTCACTAGCATCCCTGAGGGTCACCAGAGCCCAGGGCAGGGTTCAAGAGAGGCACACCGTCTGAGTGGGGTGGAGGGTTGAGGCTCCCCAGAACATCCCTTTTGCTCAATTGAGGGCAGTGAGTGGCCTTGGTTTGGGCCCCTGCACCCTGGTCTTGGTCACTGCACAAACCCCCAGCCCTCGCTCCTCTGCTCTGGCCACGAAGCATTCCACAGCTGTGACTGAAGCGGGACGCTCCAGGTGGACCCTCCCATCTCTGTGGCAGAGGCTACCAGCAAGGTGTGCAGGGCCCGGGATTCAGGGCCAGGCGGGGGCCACAAGGCACAGGTCAGCATCTAATTCACCCAGAGTGGACAAGAAGCCTCAGGAGAATGTGGCAGGGGCTACGGGGTCAAAGCCAGGGACTCCAGAGTGTCACGAGACCAAGGTCTTGCTCCACTGATAGGGAAGACCCGTCTCCTGGGGCTGCTTTCTGAGCCCTAGTGCCCTGGCCTCGGGTTCTCTATCTCAAACCGCTTCCTGCTGCCAGGGCTCCAGCAGCCCCAGGGCCCAGCCTCCAGCTCTGTCCTTCCTGAGTCCTGGGCAGCTCCATGAAGCAGGTGCTGTTGTGCAAGGAGCTGACATGTGGGGAGGCAGTGGCTGGTGCCCAAGTCCCGGCAACAGGGCAGTAGCCAGGCCAGGGAAGCCTGGGAAGGCTATGAGGTGTCCAGAGGCCCTTCGGAGTGGCCGGGCCTCTGAGGCACTGTCCCAGGAGACACATGCAGGCCGGTTGCAGTGCAGGGCCCCCAGGAAGCCCCGGCCACAGGTCTCCCATGCCACCCTCCACCCCGCCTCTCTCCCCATCCAAGATCTTCCAGGGGACATGAGAGAACACCTAAAATACTTTGGTGCAACAGAGACAGATCAGCCACGGAGCCCTTGACAACATCCTGTTCTGTCCCGTCTGCTGCAGCTCCGGCCACATCCCTGGCCCCGACTCCGTGTCTCCTAAAGCTATGGCTGCAGACAGGTGTGTTTCTGGCTGGTTTCATCTGCACGGTGTTTTGAGAAGAATTCAGTTAGCTTTAATTAGTACAAATTTAATCAATTTTAATTAATTTTAACTAGTTAATTTTAAGTCTTTAATTAGTTAAGAAAGGCAGGGTTTCACATAAGAATTACAGATTTCAAGCTTCTCTTTAAAAGTTGGAAGCATCAAAAATCCAAGCCCACAGCCGGGTACTGGTGGGGAGCAGCGGGGGAGGACTGCTGACCCGAGGCCTGGCTCAGAGCATCTTCCACCCTGGGCCCTCACAGGCTCAGCTGCCCTGCAGCCAGAGCTTGAGCTTGCAGTCTTGGGTCGGCCTGGTCTTTCTGTCTGCTGGGGCGGTGGAGACGCTGTTGTGCTCAACTTACAAGTCTCAGGTCTCCCCTGACCGCAGGCCATGAGGACCTCTGCTGGTCACCCCCCTGGTGACTGGAGCTACCCTCTTCCGGGGACTGGGACGGGGGCATCCTTGTGGCCTGGAGGGGACCCTGCTGGTGGCCGCCCGACACTCAGTCCCCTCTTTCCAGCTCTGTGTGCTCCACTCCAGCTTCTGTTCTGGCTTTGATCAGTGACCTCCGACCTTCAGAGGGTTAGGGCAGGGGTCTTCCTGGAAACCTCATGGGAGCGTCTGTCCCGTGGCCACCTCCCGGGTGTAGACCTTGGTCCATGCGCACCATGGCTACCTCCTGGGTGCAGACCTTGGTCCATGCACACCGTGGCCATCTCCCGGGTGTAGACCTTGGTCCATGCGCAGCATCGCAGTGATGTCACTCACTGGGGCCGTGGGGACCACGTGGATCCAGCCTCAAGGTCCGCGACCCCCTCCCGGCACCTCCAGGACCGCGCAAGGGAGGCAGCTGGGCCCCTCGGGCTCGCGCGAAACTCTGCGTGTGTCGCTTTCTGCCAGCGCCCGCCGTTCGCGTGGAGACCACCCTGAACGGGAGGCTGCGGTCCCAGGCCCCGGGCCAGTCTCAGGCGCTCCCCACGCAGGCCGCCCGGCCCCCGCCGCCGCCCCCTGCACCTCCGTTCCCAGCAACCTGCGCCGCCACCCAAGCCGGTCCCCTTGCCCCTACAGCCGCCTCCAACACCCCCCACACCGCCCCTGCCCCGCCATGCTGTCCCCGCCGCCCCCTGCAACCCCCACCCCCACCGGCAGCGCCGCCCTCTGCGCCGCGTGGCTCCTGCGCTGGGACCCGCGGAGGCTCCGGGCGCCGCTCGCCCCCTGGTGGCCGCTCCCCGCGCTGCGTGCGGAAAACTCCCGGCCTCCGGGAGCGCGCACAAGGCGGCCCCGCACATCACCTAGGCGGGCTCCGCGGACTGGGCGCGGGGTCCTGGAAACGTCGACCCGGGGAATGGACCGAAAGTCCTGATGTCGTCAGAGGGGCTGCTGCTGGGGAGAAGGCGGGCGGCCTCGCCACTGAAGCCAAGAACAGGGCCGGCTGCTGGGGCTCAATGAATCTGGACAGTTAAAAGCGGACAAAATGGGAAAAACCCAAACAGGAAGAGGAAGGTTCATTGTCAACTTTTCATGGCAGTGATAGTAAAAACGATAGCACAGCGGCTTTAGTCCCCACAGCCAAGCGGAAGGACACGGCCACATGTCCATCCGCGAAGGAAAAATGAAAAGGTGGAGACGCACGCAGGGAGGATCGCCGGCCTGAGAGGAAGTTCCCGCGCCGCGGTCCCGTGCGGGGGCCCGGAGACACGATGCTGAGCGCACCTGGCCAGGCACCAGAGGACGCCCGCGGTGCGCGGTTCCACTGAGAGGCCGCCGTGGCCAAACCCGGCCAGAAAGTGGGATGGGGACGCGGGCGATTGGGAGGGAGGACACGGGAGATTGGGGGGACGCGGGGAACTGGGATGGGGCGCAGGGGATTGGGATGGG
>NC_045452.1:33844512-33849480 GCF_002776525.5 Piliocolobus tephrosceles
GGATTGGGAGGGGGCGCGGGGCATTGGGATGGGGCGCGGGGGATTGGAATGGGGGCTTCGGGGAATTGGGAGGGGGGCGCGGGGGTTTGGGGGTGAGTGTGTCCTGGGTGCTGAGCCTCAGTTTTGCAGGATGAAAGAGTTCCGGAGATGATGGGGGTGACGGCCGTACAACAGTGTGAATGTCCTTAATGCCATTGATGTGTGCAGTTAAAAATAGTTAACATGGTACTTTTTATGTCTCTTTTACCACAAAAAAATACAAAATAATAGCAACAAGGCCTAGGGCTGGCACTGTGATGGGCCAGGCTGCCTGTGGCTCCGCTGGACTTTGTCCCAGGGACCCTCATGGGCTGGAGGGAGGATGTGGTCTGGAGTCATGTCCTACACACATTGCACAGGTCCTAAAGGTCAGCGGCTCCGTCCCCTTAGGCGGGTGGGAGGGATGCACCGTGCCGGGAAGGACCAGTAGAGCTTGCAGGGCACGACGCAGCCCCAGCCTCTGCTTACAAAACAGCACCCAGGGAATGGCAGCGAAGGCCCCTGCCCTCCAGGCCCAGCCTCCAGCGAGGCCGGCTCCTGTCCTGCCCCAGCCCTGAGCCTGGCCACCTGCCGCTCTGATGGAGTCTTCTTCCTTCTCAGCCTGGGTGCTGAGGCCTCCAGGCGGTGAGATAGTGGAAGCTCATGGTACTGTGAGCACAGGCGCCTCAAGCAGGAGGGATCGGCCCCTGTGATTTGCATGGAGGAAGAGCTTCCATTGCTCGAGGTCTTGTGTAAAAGTGAGCACACAGGGGGCCCCAGGGAGAGCTGGGGCTGGCGCTGCCCCGGGTGCCCTGTTCTGGGCGAGAGGCCTTCTGCTGTGCTGGTGAGTGTGGATCATAGCGCACAGCCGTCGTGTGTTTTGTGCAGCGTCCTCTTATCAGCACAAACGCAGGGACAGGGTGGACAGGCGGACCAGCCCAGAGACTCCGTGTCAGGTCAGACTCGTGGCCCAGGAACCTGCAGGCTCGGCATTAGGGGTCTGAGACCACACCCAGGCCCAGGCTGTGATTGGCCCCACTCCACTGAGACCTGCCCCACTCTGCTGAGACCGGCCCCTCCCTGCTGGGGCCGGCGCTGTCCCCCGGGTGCCCTGTTCTGGGCGAGAGGCCATCTGCTCTGCTAGTGACTGCAGATTATAGCACCCGCTTGTCTCTCATCCACATAGTCTCGAGACCAGGGCCTGGGTGGGGACGGGGCATCTCTGCACATTCCAGGGCTGTGGTCCTGGCCTGGGCTGAGCCTCGAGGTGGGTGTGGCTCTCCCCCGTGGCTCTCCCTGAGGCCCCTGATCCAACAGTCACAAATGTCCACGCCGCCTGCTGGTGGCACAGCCTGGGGGTCTCCCTGGAGCAGACAGGAGGGCAACTTTCCTCTTCCCCTGGGATGCTCCTGAGAGCTGGACCGGCCCGACCCCTGCTGCTCAGGCCGGGAGGGAGGTCCTGAGGCCAGGACGCAGCTCCCCTGGGCGGACACAGACACAGCAGCAGCAGCCCAGCCTCTTCTTTGGCCCATTGCAGATCTCTTTGGTCTGGCAGTGCCCATGCCCACTCCCTGGGTCATCACCGGCTTCTCCTGAGGAGGCCGTCAGTCCCCACCACACAGCCAGCCTGGTGGAGCGGTGGAGACCATGGATCAGGCACTTGGGTGGACACCTTTTGTAGAAAAGCAAATTCCACCCCATGCTCTGAGGGAGGCACCAGAAACAGCCATAAGGAGGCTGTACAGGAAGCCGAGGGTCTCAGGCCGGCGCAGTGGCAGAACACGCAGGTGATGCGGGTCCATCTCCACACTGCCCTAAAATGTGGACACGAAGGCGTGGACATGCAGGGAGGCGTGAACCCCAGTCACAGAGGGCCCTCGACTCTGGCAAACTTGACACATACCCCAGAAAATGCAAATGAGGCTATGAAAGACTGAAATCCCACTGTTTGCAATTTAGATTTTATTGTTCATAGAAAACACAATGTGCATAGAGAATATGCATTTTTCAAAAGCCCATGAAAAAGTTTAAAAGATAACCCAAAACCAAGCCACAAATCGAAGCGCAAAACAATTTCACAAAATGAAAACCTGCTTAGGTCACTTTCTTTGATCTTAACTTTATAAAACGACATATTAATGAAACCAACAACAACATCTGGCCGTTGGAAACGTTTGAATCATTCTCTCAAGTGAGTCATGAGTCCAAAAGGAAATCAAGCAAAAATCACGTCCTACGTAGAGGCTGATGGCAACAAACGTAGTGACACAGCACTTACGGGCTGGCCAGAGGTGCCCCGTGAGAGGAATGAATTATTAAATGGTTTATTATTCCTAGTTTTATTCAAATTAAAGGAACATAGCAGTTAACTCAGAAACTAGAGCAGAAAAGGAACAATAAAATCAACAGGAAAAAGAAAAAATGAGAAAAGCAGAAATTAATTGGAAAGCAATTAAAACTTGATTTTTGTTTTGTTTTCCTTTGAGATGGAGTCTTGCTCTTGTCGCCCAGGCTGGAGTGCAGTGTCTCGGCTCACTGCAACCTCCATCCCCTGGGTTCAAGCTATTCTCCTGCCTCAGCTTCTTAAGTAAAACTTGATTTTTTAGATCCAAAAGGTAGTTCCTTGAAAGAAAATAAGAGGAACAGAGAATGCGCTAGCCAATTTAACCAGGAAATAAAACGAACTTCCAGTGCTAGGACCGAGAAAGGGTGCCCAACCCAGGTGCAGCTGGGACTGTGAAGAACAGGAGAGGGACTAAGATGAGGGGGAAGGTGGAGGAGGAAGTGGGTGTTGCCGGGAGGAGAATGGAGGCAGGCGCCGGTGCGGGGAAGGTCAGGGAGGGCGGGGGACGGGTTGTGGGGGGTGGCAGGAGGGAAGGGGAGGGAAAGGAGGAGGAGAGGGGAGGAAGGCGGAGGAGGGAGGCAGGGAGGGCAGGTGGGTGTGTGGGGAAGGGAGGTTGAGGGGAAGGCGGAGGAGAGGAGAGGGGTCTGCAGACTGCACACCCCTGCACCACTGCATGTGAAAATTGAGAGGGAACGCCAATTATCCAGGAACACGTGAATACTGAAACATTCTGAAGACGACGACGAAACCTGCGTGCAACAAAACCACAGAAGCCCGAGGCCTGCAAGGCCGAGCCTCTGAGCGGGGCTGCCGTGATCCTGGACCGTGGATGGAGTGCTGGCCGTGGTCTCCCCTCGGCTGGGAGAACTGAACTCCATCCTGCCCAAATCTGCCTGTTTATCTTCTGCAGTTCCACTCTGGATCTAATAAGACAGTGCAGTCCAGGAAACTCCAGCTGGAGAACCAGCCCTCCCCACCTGGAACCGTTCACGTGTGCTTGTGGACAGGGTGGCAGGTGGGCCCTCGGGAAGAAGGGAGCACGGAAGACCTGCTCTCCATGGGATCTGGCATACGGGGGCCTGAGGTGTCTGTGGGGGCCAGAGAGAACCACCAGCTGCCACCGGGGGACACAGTCTCAAGTGACCCTTTGGGGCTCAGAGGCCTCACAGGGCAGGAGGCACCTCCCCAGGAGGGAAACACCCCAAACCACGAAGGTGACCAGGGCAGTGCATGGCGTGTGGGAGAGACCAGGAGGAGGTTCCATCCTGCTGGGTGGACAGGAGCAGGATGCACAGGAACCCGGGAGGGGCTGGGCTGGGATGGGGTGGGCGGTACCCCACACTGACCCACACTGTCTACTTTTAGCCAATCCTGCAACATCCACATGTGCCAGCCTGGCCGGGGAGAGACAGTTTCCAAGATGCTGGAGAATTTGGGGCTCTGCAGCCTGGGAGGGCTGCCCTGGGGCTGAGAAAGGGCAGAGGTGGGGGTCTTTGTGGGGACAAGATGTGAAGGAGGACACGTGGAGACCTACCTGGCCAAAGCACACTGGACATGCACCCCACCTGCAACCAAGAGCCAGAGTGTGTGCCCAGCCCTCCCCTCCCCCCCCCCCCCCCCCCCCCCCCCCCCCCCCCCCCCCCCCCCCCCCCCCCCCCCCCCCCCCCCACTGCCCACCACCTGTTCCCCTGCCCCTCCCCTGCCACACCACTGCCCTTTTCTCCCGAGGCTGAGGCCATTCTGGGTTCTCCTTTGTAATCAGCTGAGGCCTGGATTTTCTCCCAAGAGACACGAGAGAGTTTGGAGCATTCGACCTGCTTCCAGGCCTTTCACCCACTTCCACCAGTGCAGGCTTTTAAAAAACAATTTTATTGAGGTGCAATTCACATGCCATAAATTGTACCCATTAGAAGCATTTGTCAAACATGTCTGACAGGTGAACACAACCATTAACCTCTACCCCCATCAGACACAAAACAATTCCACTGACCCCGAGCCTCCACCACAGGCCCCTGCTCACCTGCCTCCTTCCAGGATGGAGCCTCCCTCCCCCACAGATCAACTTTCCCAGGCTGGACTCTGGCCCCCCAGCACGAGGGTGCTGAGACTCACTCCTTTATTATTTCCTTTTAGTCTGAGTAGTCCCTGTTATGTGGATGTACTGCGTGTTTATCCTTCGTCCCATAATGGATATTCGGGTTGTTACCAGTTTTTAGCAGTTACATGAGAACAGGGTACAGCCTGTGTGCATGGGCTTTTGTGGGATCATGCATTCATATCTCTTCAGCAGATGCCTAGGAGTAGAACTGTGGTTCATAAAGTAGACACATGTTAAACTCCACAAGAAGCTGCCCCAGTGTTTTCCAAAGTGTTTGTAACATTTCACATCCCCATATATTGCTCCACAGCCTTGTCAACACTTAGTATTGTCAGCTTCTTAAATTTTAGCCTTTATAGTGGGAGTGGTTTGGTACCTCAGGCCTTAATGACAAAGGATTATGATATTTATGATATTAGACATATTTTCACATCTTATTTAAGTGTTCAAATCTTTTGTGCATATATATATATATATATATATTTTTTTTTTTTTTTTTTTTTTTTTT
>NC_045452.1:33849580-33856810 GCF_002776525.5 Piliocolobus tephrosceles
GAGACAGAGTCTTACTCTGCTGCCCAGGCTGGAGTGCAGTGGCGAGATCTCGGCTCATTGCAACCTCCACCTCCCAGATTGAAGCCATTCTCTTGCCTCAGCCTCCTGAGTAGCTGGGACTACAGGCACCTGCCACAACACCAGCCTCATTTTTGTATTTTTAGTAGTGGTGGTGTTTCACCATGTTGGCCAGGCTGGTCTTGAACTCCTGACTTCAAGTGATCAACGGATCTCAGCCTCCCAAAGTGCTGGGATTACAGGCCTGAGCCACTGTGCTCGGCTTCTTTTGTGTATTTTAAGAAGTGGGCTGTTTTCTTATTAGTTGTAAGGGACAGTTATGTGTCTGGATACAAGTCCTGTATCAGATACAAGGAATATGAATGTTTCCTCCCAGGTGTGGCCTGACATTTTGTTTGCTTCTTGTGTCACTGGACACAGATCTACAAGTTTGACAGTGTTAGCTTTTAATTTGGGTCTATCAGCCGTCTCAAATTAGTGTTTGTGAAAGGGATGTGGTAAGTCTGATGTTCATCTTCCCCTATGGATATCCAGCTGTTCTCGAACTATGTGATCTAGAGACCGTCCTTTCCCCAACTGAATTAAATGGACACCCTTGTTGGAAATCTGTTCTCCGTGTGGGTGGTCCTATTTTCGGACTCCACCAGCTTCCCTTAGTCTCTATATCTCTGAGCTCTCCAACGTCGCTCTTCTTAGTCACGATTGTTTTGGCTATTATAAATCTTTTACATTTTCACCTCAATTCTAATCAACATCTCAATTTCTAAAAAATAAGCCTGTGAGATCTCTATTGGATTGTGCTGAATCTATGGATCAATTTGGGGAGAATTTTCACCTTAAATAAAGCACCTTCCAATTGTCAATGAAAAGAGTCAAACTATGTAAAATATATGAAAAGATTTATGCTGAGCCAAATATGAGTGACCATGGCCCTTGACACAGCCCTCAGGAGATCCTAAAGCATGCGTCCAAGGTGACTGGGCACAGCTGGTCTCATACATTTAAGGGAACATGAGACCCAATCAAATACATGTAAGATAAACACTGCTCTGGTCTGGAGAGGTGGGACGACCTGGTGGGGGCTGGCTTCAAGGTTATAGGTAAAGCTAAAAATGTTGGAATTGGCAATTGGTTGAAAGAGTTATTATCAATAGAAAGGAATGTCTAGGCTACAGTAAGGGGTTGTGGAGATCAAAGTTTTATCAACAGTTGAAGTCTCTGGGTCGCAGGCTTCAGAGACTAGATTCTAAATGATTCTTATCAGACTTAAGGTCTGTGTTGACGTTGAAAGCTGGTCAACTTTCCCTGAATTCCAAAAGAGGGTCAGGTATAATGACGTGTATCCATGCCTCCCTTCCCCTCGTGGTCTGAACCAGTTTTTCAGGTTAATTTTGGAATGCCCTTGCCCATAGGAGTGGTCTGTTCAGAGGGCTGGGGGCTTAGAATTTTATTTTTGGTTTACACAATCCATGAACAAGGTCTGTCTCCCCCATTTGTTTAGCTACTCATTAATTTCTCTCAGCCATGTTCTGCAGCTTTCGGTACAGGGAACTTGCAAATTTTTCATTAAATGCATTCTTAGGTATTTTCTGATTTTCAATGGCATTGTAAATGCTGTTTTTCAAATTCTGTCTTCCAATTATTTGTTGCTAGATTATAGAAGCACAATTACTTTTGTATATAGACTTAGTATCTCATGACCTTGCTAAATGCCCTTATTATTTATAGTATTTTTGATAAACTGTTAGGATTTTCTGCCCTGGCAATTGCATCATCTGTGAAGAGAGACTCTGCCCCTTCCTTCCCAATCATTTCGTCTTCTAAAATCAGGCACAGGTTTCTCAAATAGCTTGCTTGCAACCAGGATGCATGCCTGTGATTGCAGAGCTCAATGCAAGCCTCTTCTGACCACAGGACGTTCCTGTAGCTGGGCATCACTGCACACTCCACCTGCGGGCAGGAGGCTTATCACCTCCAAGTTCTGGAAATGAGGACCAGGCTGGGTAGGCTTCAAACTCCACCTTGCACTGGCCAGACTTCCACTGGTTATTTTAATTTTTTTTTTAACACTCTCTTGTTAGATGACATTATTCTAAACAGCTGCCTTGTGATTCCAAAGAGGTTCAAACCTCCAGCTCTCCCTGGTAAAGATGGGCTATTTAATCACAATTTTGTGAAAGTCTGGCTGTAGGGAGACTTGGAGGCATCAGGATTCAGTGTTCTGCTGCTGGGCGAGGCAGGGCTCAACTGGGAGTGGCTGGGCCTGCTGGGGCCACTGTCTGGGGCCCCAGTGGGGCTCGAGATTTAACTCCATAGGACCAGGTGGGACACACTTCCAGGAAAGGAGTGTGGCAGGCACAGGCCCAGTTTAGCCCCACTGCTGTGACGGGCTGTGACAGCCTGGGAGGGTCCTGTGCTCCCCTGGGGGATGCAGAAGCCGGGAGCTCCTGGGCTCCAGGAAGGCCAGGGACAACACTTCTTCCTCTAGCGTTTGCTTCTCCGCTCAGCCGCCACAGGGCTTCTGGCTTCATAGAGAAGGTGCTGAGAACGGTGGCCCGGCTCAGCCTCTGAGAGGATGGGGGCCACAGCTGCAGGCCGGCCTGGGCCTGGGGGCCAGTGCTGGGAGGCCTGACACAAAGGCATCCATGTCAGCCCCCTTTCTCCAGACCTTTGGGCCCCTAGGTCCTTGTGATGGGCCACCCCTGGCCGCTGGGAGTGTTAGGAGGTCAGCTCGTGGAAAAAGGGGGGGTGAAGGCCCGGCAGGAGTTGGGGGTGGAGAGAAGGGCAGCTGCAGCAGAGACCCACTGGCCAACAAGCGAGGCAAGGCATTTACAGGGCGCATTGCACCTCTACCAAGCAGATTCAGATGGGAGCAGAAGCACCTGTCATTTGGTGAGACTGGGGCGACGCCTGGAAGGGTAGGAGGAGAAACTGTCTGAGGCCGTGTGCAGGCCAGTTCACTGTACACGCTGGGGCATGGAAGGCTGGTCCGCACCCATCTTCCTGCATATGGAGTGCCATGTGCATGTGAGCATACATGTGTATGTGTCTGTGTCTGTCTGCATCGTGTGTATGTGTGTTTACATTTCTGTATCTGTGCATACGTCTCGGTGGTGTCTGTACGTGTATGTGTCTGTGGGGGGCTGTTTTTGTGTTGCTATAAAGGAATACAGAGACTAAGTATTATCCAGAAAAGAGGTTTAATTGGCTCACGGTTCTGCAGGCTGTACAGGAAGCACAGTGCCAGCATCTGCTCCTGTGAGGCCTCAGGAAGCTTCCACTCATGGTGGAAGGTGACAGGGAGCCAGTATCACACAGCAAGAGTGGGAGGAGGGGAAGGACAAGGGGAGTTCCCAGACTCTTTTAAACAATCCACTCTCGAGTGAGCTAACTGAACAAGAACTCACCCATCACCAAGGTGCTAAGCCATTCATGACAGATCCGCCCTCATGATCCAACACCTCCCACCAGGCCCCACTTCCACCACGGAATCACATTCCAACATGAGATTTGGGGGGAACAAAGAATCCAAACCACATCAGTGTGTGCGCGTGTCTGTGCATGTGTGTCCATCTGTGTGTGCACGTCTCTGCACGTCTGCGTGGATCTGTATCTCTGTGCATGTGTCCATGTGTTAGCATTTGGTCCAAGCCTCGCTTCCAGAGCCACAGCAGCCACAACAGCACCAGCTGAGGGAAAGGGCTGCTCGAATGCCACTGCCTCCCTGATGCTGACGGGTAACTTAACCACAGGGACAGCCCTGGGTCTCTCCAGCCGAGGCCGAGGATTGGCTGGTTGGTCTCAGAAGGCAGTGGGTGGGCAGGGTCCTCATTCTCTGGCCGAGATTTCTTGGGCCTGGACTATGGGTGCTAAGGCTGCTGAGGAGTGGGGGCCCAGGAGCTGGGGATGGGTCACTGCTGTGGGGTGGGCTGCAGAGCCCACCTGAGCCCCTCCAGGAGGGGAAGGGGTGTCTGTGGCCTGCAGCCCCCAGACATCACTGTATATGGCTGGAGCCTACAGGCTGGAGGGCTGGGATCCACACTGCTGGGCCCCTGCTGATCCCTCCAGCCCAGGGCTTCACCCAGGAACCAGCTCTCCCTCCCATCTCTAACGCTCAGGCACTTAACTATTTGACAAACTAATGACGAAATACGCAAGGACGGGGACCGCTGGAGCCTGATGAGGCCCCAAGCACAGGATCCATTCCCAGATGCCAGTGTCACTCCCAAGGCACCTGCTTTTGTGAGTCTCTATTTTGGGTGGAGCCCTCTGGAAGCCCACACCCTTTTGTCTGTGGCCACTCCTCGCAGCGAAGCCTCAATGGAGGTTTCTGTAAGGTCTTCACCAGTCTCCTGGCTCCTCCCTCAGAGCAGCTGCCTCCAGATTATAATGGCCACGTGCGGTTTGTGGCTGCAGCCCCACCCCCCTACTCCGAAGCAGCTCCTGCAGGAAACCTGGGCCTTGTGTGGCTGGGGAACGCCCAGGACTCCTGCCACACAGGTGGACCGGAGGACAGCTTGGGCCGGCCCCTCGCAGGCAGGGGAAGGTTCGCTTGGCTCCACCTGGCTGGAGAGACAGGTGAGGGACTGGCCTTTGTGGGTCCTGTGGGGTCCCCTTCGGGCTGTGGCTCCTTGCCTTGCTGTTTCCAGGCGGGAAGGGGGTGGGAGCCAACCTTCTGTGGGAAGCGGTCTAGGACCCCGCTGCTGTTCATCCCCGCTTCCTCTGGGCTTCCTGGCCTGTCTTGCGCGTAAAGGGAGCACACTGCCCTGGAGAGCTGGCCCCATGGCCGGCTCCTCTTTGCCTGGAGGGAAGGAAGGCCTCCTCCTCCTCCTTGGGGTTGCCCCTTCTGTCTTCCAGCAGGGCCAGGCTCTGCCCGCCCGTGGAGAAGGCCAGTACTGGGGAGACAGCCTGGGCTCCCACCAAGCAGGGAGTCCCTCCAGGCGAGGCGCTCCATCCTGTAGTGCTCCCTTAAATTCTGCAACTTACCCCAGATCCTCTGTTTCCAGCCAACAAATCCTTTTTAAGTTCCTTTGAAATTTGTTCGTGTGGACTCCGGAAAGAAGGCCCAGGCCGGAGCTTTGGGCAGGCGGCCATTTAGGGCAAGGGCGCTGTGCCGGCTTCCCAGTGGGGCTGCCCGGCTGGTGGGCAGGAGAGCCAGGGCACCCCTCACACCAGAAGGCAGGTCGTGGACTGTGTCGTCTACAACCGGGAAGGGGTGCATTCCAGGGGCGCTGCTCCAGACTCACCGCTCACCTGGGACCCGCAGTCTTGAGCTGTAGGTACCAGGGTGGCCATCCCCTTCTGTTCTGTGCGGCTGACTTCCTGGCTACTCCTTAGCCTTGGGGCACCCACAGCCCTCGGCTTAGCTTCCCTCCCCATAGCCAGGTCTTGGATAACTCCAGGGTAAAGTGACCCTGCGGACCCCCACGTCCCCTGTGTCCTGCACAGTCCTGGGGCTTTCGGCGGCGCTGTCTGCTGCAGCCCCGCGCCTTCCTGGGAGAGTTGCCCAGCCCTCCCTTCCTGAGTGTGACTGCGCTGCCGTCCCCACCTGCCAGGCCTGCGCGGGTCTTCCCCGGGCTCTCCCTGCGGGGATGGGGACTGGTGGCCCCGGGCTGCGTCCGGGATCCGGCTTGCTCCTTCGTACAAGCCGGTGGGGGTCACCGTCAGGCAGGAGGGCGGGCGGCGGGGGTCCTGGGGGCGCCGGATTCGGGGCCGTGCAGTCCCCAAGAGCAGGCTGTGCGTGTCCCTGTTGGAGCCCCAGGAAGGCGGCCCAGGGCCACCCCTGAGGGCGCGTGGGCCCGCCGTGCTCCGGGATCCGGCCGGGAAGGCAGGTGTTTAACGGTGCAAAAAAGAACGCACAAGGCCTCGTCCAGGAGGTGGAGGTCGGGAGGGGGGCTAGGGAGGGGGACTAAGGGGGGGACTGGGGGTGGAAAGAACGCGGGGAGAGGGATGGCAGGGTGCCCGCCCGAGGGACCGACACTTCCGCGCATGGCGCCCCAGGATGCTGACGCCGGCGGGGGTGGGGGCCCCAGGGGCGGTCGGGGTCAGGTGGCCGCCCCAGGGGCAGGGCCGCAGCACGAGGGGCCTCGTGACCCGGGCGGGGAGAGGGCAGTGGGCGGGCGCTGCCGTAGGTGGGAGGATGCCCCCTGGGGACGCTCCTGCAGCTGCGCCCCGCCACGCGCGAGGCCCCGCCCTCAAGGCGCGTTCAGTGGGGACGGGCCCGCCCTCCCCGCAGCCGCGCGCCCGCCGCGCCGCCTTGTGGGCGCTGTAGTCCTGGAGTCCGCGTGCGCGGGGCCGGGGCCGGGAGCCCCAGGGCAGCCGCGCCGCCGAGCCGCAGGTACTGGTGGGGAACGGGGCCGCGTGTCGGGGGCTGCGGGGTGTCTCGGGGCCCTGGGGTGAGTGCGAGGCGCGGGCCGAGGTTTGCAGGGCTCTGTGAAGTGAATGTGGGGGGCTGGCACTGGGGTCCGCGGGGCTCTGGGGAGGGTGCGGGGGCTCGGGCCGGGGTCTGCGGTCTGCGGCCTGGGACCTGGAGGGCCCTGGGGAGGGTGCGGGGCGTGGGCCGGGGTCTCAGCGGGGGGCGCGGTGGGCTGAGAGCCGGGCGCCTGGCAGAGCAGTTGCAGTGCAGTGGGTTTCCTGCCGCTAACTTTCCGCCCCAGCCTGCTATTGGGTTGGTGAGGCCCGCCCCCCAGCCTGCCCTCCGCGTCATCCTGGGGCGCCAAGTCCCACCCCCGGGTCTGGAGAAATGCGTGGATCCGGAGTTCGCGTCCAGGCACGTGCTGCTTCAGGACGGGCCAGCCGGCGGGTGAATCCTGCCAGCCACGCGTGGGGCGGGCCCTTGGCACCTCTCCAGGCCATTCTCTCCTGTGCCAGAAGTTTTGTAGGTGCAACTTCCCCTTGGAGCAGCTGTGAGTGCGGATCCAGGAGAGCAAACCCGAGGCGTCTCAGAGAGAGCCTGGACAGCCGCTGCAGCCCTTCCCGAGTGGGTCCTAACAACACCCCTACAGCAAGAAAGCCATCCCGCTAGGGTCCTGTCCATCGGAAACTCCTGTCCTGGGGAGTCTGGCCTGCCTGGCCTCAGGACACAGGCTAACTAAGGTGGCCCCGAAATCCAGAATGCATCCAGAGGGGAGGTGGGAGAGTCCTTGGAGGTGCCTGTCGGCAGCCCTGTAAAGAGGTGGCTTGTAATCCCAGCACTTTGGGAGGCCGAGACGG
>NC_045452.1:33857210-33867931 GCF_002776525.5 Piliocolobus tephrosceles
GTGGGAGACAGGCTGCATCTCACTGGCTGCGTTTGCCTGGGTGCCACCTGTGCACTGCTTGTTGCAATTGCTAATTGCTTTCTTTGCAAAGGGGCTTTGGTGGATTTTTACAATACCAGATAGTACAGTTTTCTGTGCTGGACACAGATGAGAAACAGTGCTTCTCGGGTGTTTGGGCCTGCAGCAGTGATAGCCGGAGGGTCTAATTATGCTCTTAGGAACCCTGAACTTGGTCATCTGAACGGGGGTGGGAGGGTGTGCAATGCTTTCTTCTTCTTCTTTTTAACTAGCAGGTGTTCCCACAACGCGATGAACATTCTTGGTTAGCCTTCCAGAGTAGGAGCTGGTTTAAACACGGAATGATAGGTGGTGTTTGCTTTTGTTTTGATTGCGGGTCTCCAGCCTTCTCAGGTGCTGGGAAGGACAGGGCCTGGGCGGGGGTGGTCACAGGGGACAGTGGGGCTGGGGATTTGCGGGGGCTGTTACAACCTTCTCCTGAGGCAGGGATTCTCACTGCTTCCCCGTGGCCCTCCTGTGTGGCTGGGGACTTCCTTCAGATGCCGGGAAGAGGCCTCAAGCTTACGGGACTGGGCTGGAGTCTAGGCTTCCCCTGGCTTGGGGCTGCATTTCTATGATGGTGACCAAGTTCCCTATCTTTCCTCTTGGAGGTGGTCTTGGTCATGCGCATCTGCCAGGGGGCTACGTTCATTGCACATAAGTTAAGCATGCTGGCAGCAGAGGCTGTTAAGACCAGCAGCACCCCCTTTGCTGGCTGAGACTCTGGCTGTCTTTCCAAGGAAGGAATGTTCTGGTCGCTTCTGGAGGTGGCACCTTTCCGAACAGGAGGCTGAAGTACCTGGGGCTCCTGGGGGTCCTGTGGGTGGTGATCTGTCTCCTGGGGCCGTGGACTGTGGGCCCACACCCTGGGCTTAGTTCAGCTCCTGACGGCTCCCCGTTGTCTGCGGTGATCTGGTTGCTCTGCGTGTCTGGGGATCGGTGCACCTGTCTAAACCTGCTGCCGGGTGGGAAAGTGAGCTTGACGGGGAGTCCCAGGGCCGAATGGGTCTCCCAGTGGGGAGGGGTGGGTGTGGTCCGAGGTATGTGCAGCTCTACCCGTGGCCTGTCTGGGCATCAGGGTCTCTGGGCATCAGGGTCCCTGGTAATGGAGCCCAACCTTTGTGCACTGATCCTCCCAGCTGTTGTCACAGGCCCTGGGGAGGCGTGGAATGCGAGGCCGAGGCAGGTGACCGTCAGATCTGCCTCAGCCTTGCAGTGGCCCCTGCCTGCGCTTCCTCCTGCCTGACTGGCTGGTTTCATTCTGGTCCTTTGAGAACTTCTGGAGTCCCGGCTGCCTCCCATGGGGGGTGCTGGTCCCATCATCTTCCCAGCTGTGCCCTGCCGTGGAGCTCTGGAAATCTTGAAGTTCCCCAACCCTTTCCCCGCTTCCCTGCGGCCCCCACGGCAAGCCCACCAGCCTGTGCCTCTTAAGGGCTTCCCTGCTGTCACCTGTCTGTGTTCCTTTGTCACAGATGTGAGTGTGTAGAGGTGTGAAGACGGGACCCGGGATGATGCTGATGGCTTTGCCTGAGTGGCCTGGGGAGGGTCCCCCTCTCCGGTCCCTGCAGGCCACCTCTTTCCTAAACCTGTGTGTCAGGTTGGGGGCAGTTCGGGGACCACTTCCAGCCTCAGTGGTCTCTGATACTCGGAGACTGAGTGCTGAGAGCTTGCGGCAGCTTTTCCTTAGAGTCCCTGGACCCCCAAAGCCGGCCTCACATCGAGGGATGCTCTGAGCCCGTGCTGGAGGGTTGGAGGAGACGCTCCCCAAATCCAGACCCTCTGCAGACGCCCCCCGCCACCCTCCCAAGCAGGCCCTATGGTGAGGCACACTGTCCGACTGTGTCAGGCCAGTGCAGACAGAACGGCGACCCCGCCCCATGCGGCTGCCCAGCTGCCCTCAGCATGTGCCGTGTCCCCACCCTGCCTGAGCAGCAGGCGGCCTTTCCATGAGCACTCTGCCAGGCCTGGCCTCCGGGAGCAGAGGTTGGCTGATACAGACCTGAGGTGCACCTGTGGGGGACCAGGGCGGGGTCCTGGCCTCACTGGGTTGGCTTGGTGTGGGCCATGACACACTTGTTTATGACGGCTCACTTTCGACTTACTTGAGAGAGAACTTTACACTGAGGCCTTAAATGGAAAACCAGCACTACGTGGCACCTGGAGACATGATTCTGATAAGCTACCCCGCAGCTAGAAGGCATGATTTGTGGTGGCGAGATGAGCTCTTGCCCGCACCAGAGGAGCCTTTCTCCTGGGCAGAGTCAGGACTGAAAGAGACAAGCCCTGGAGGGGGCTGCGTGCTGCTGCTGCTCTGCCACGTGCCCTGGCCGTGTGGGGCGGGGGTGCTGCTGGGATGGTCCCCAAGATGCATGTTGCCTCTTGGATGAAGGCCCGTGGTCTGGGGTGCTCCATTTGGAACGTGTCAGGTCCACTCATGGCTCCTGCCAGCTGCTTTTGTCTAGGATAACCTGCCTTCGGGGATGCTGGGGTCCCTGGGCTCAGGGGCTGGGCGTTGGCTCCATCCCATCCTCCATCCCATGCATGTTTCACCCTTGGCTGCCCTCAGCCCCCTCAAAGACAACTGCTTTTTCCTCTGCCCTTCCCTCCCTGTGGACTTGGCCTGCATGCCCTCCTGCCAGGGCACGGGGGCGCGTGTGTTTCCCACGCTCGTGTGCAGGATCCGACCCCAGGCTGATGGGGACCTGAGGCTGGTACCTGCAGCCACCCACTGTCAGCCACCCGTGGTGTGACCAGGTGTGTCCCCGGCCTCTAGCAGCGTCTGTTCTGCCTGTGCCCTCCCCGGGCCACCTGGGTGCTGCTAGAGCAGCAGCAGGCATGTGGGCTGCCCTTAGGCCTGTGGGGTGAGGTGTGCCCGCCTGGCCGCCATAGCCACACGTGCTGCCCAGCAGTGACATGAGTCTGGTATGGCCCCAAACCTAAATTTTGTTAGTTTAGTTAATGTAGTAAGTCAATTAGTTAATTAACTTGGTTTTGATTGGCGTTTAAATCACTCCATGTGACTGGAGACTTCCCTTAGCCTCAGACACCCTGGAGGTGGTGACAGCCTGGCCTGGGGGACTCCAGAGCCACTCAGGCGTGAGTGGCTCCCAGTTTGGTGCTGCGGGGTGAGGATGGGTCCAGGGTCTGCGTTCGTCTCCAAGGTGGTTGGTTCTGAGTGGTGAGGAGGAGGCCGGCACTGGGCCTCATTCTGCGGGGTGGGGAGGCCTGCAGACCGTCTTCCGAGCTGCCCTGACTCCACCCCTCCTTCCAGGCAGAGTGTCACCAGTGTCCCCTCCGGAGCTGCATGTGACCTGAGCAGCATGGTGCCCTCCAGCCCAGCGGTGGAGAAGCAGGTGCCTGTGGAACCTGGGCCTGACCCCGAGCTCCGGTCCTGGCGGCGCCTTGTGTGCTACCTTTGCTTCTACGGCTTCATGGCGCAGATGCGGCCGGGGGAGAGCTTCATCACGCCCTACCTCCTGGGGCCAGAGAAGAACTTCAGGCCCGAGCAGGCACGTAGGCGCCGGGGTGTGGGGGCGGCTGCCTGTGGGTGGGTGGGGAGCAGCTTTGGGGGCCAGGGTGCTTTTCCTGTTGGAGGCGTGAGCACCTGAGGCTGGAGAGGGTGAGTGGCCACATCAGCTGATAATGGTCCAGGAGGGAACCCGGCTGGGGTCTCACACCCCCTGCAGTGGGCACCATCAGATGGAGGGGCCTGGCTGCGGCTTAGTAACCAGGCTAGATAAAAAGTGATACTGTTCCTGCCGAGAGGGAGCCTGCCCCACCCCACCTGCCAGGCTGGGCTCATCGGCCCTCCTGGAGGAGGAAGCCCACATTCAACCCTGCTGGGCACCTGCCTCCAACAGACTTAGTGGCTATTTATCTAAAGAGATTATTGAAGGAATTTTCATTTAACTCAGCCATGAGGACAAAGGGTCTTATTGAAACTGTTCTAATAGACTTATGCCCAGTCGCGGGTCTCTCAGGCCACATAATGGTGGAGGCAGGAGCGGCCGTATCTGAAGCAGTTTCCTCCTGGGGCTGTGGGGTCCTTGTCCATACGGCACGTCCGCACAGGAGGAGCCTGGAAGCTCTCACAGGCTGCCGGCCCAGCTGATCACCCCGACACCCCATCGCAGGGCCCAGGGCCTGCTCACCTGCTCGTCTCAGCCGCTGTCCCCGTCCTCTGCAGCACAGCCACCTGGCCCCTGCACCCACATTGCTGTCGCTAGGCGTGCCTCTTGTTCCCCGCGTCTCCTGGCCGGAAGCCGGGCCCCCACCCCTCGCAGACCCTAGAATTGTGAAACTGATGTGCAGCCGAGGGGTGTGGTCTTGGAAAAGTGGGGGTGCTGCCCTTCCCGCGTGCCTGGCTCAGAGCACCATGTGTGTGTGACTGTGTCTAGTCCCACGGCCAGCACTGCTAGCCACCAGGGCGGGGTCACTTTCCAGGTGAGGACAGGGTCTTTTCCTGGCTCTGGCTGTCGGTGGCGGGGCTGGGGCTGGAGCGGCAGAGCCATCTCCTTGACCCCTCATGAAGTGCCTTCTGCTCCTGGCCAGTCTGCCCCTCTCCCTGCCACCCACTGACCAGATGGCATCTCTGCTCTTAGTGGAGGGCCACTGTCAACCGCCAAGGTTATTTATGGGGATAAGCATTATGTGTGGCGTTTCCCTTAAAATAACACGATAAGAAAAGTCTCTAGAGCGAAAATGTTTAAATCCCGTCTGCCTGCCCTCTCATGTTGCACATTAACGGATTACAAAGTAGATTCCAGAAATTAAGCCATTCCACCAGGCCTTGGATGTCATCAGAGGGACGATGGGTGCAGGCGCTCTGCGCACCTGCCACTTGGCGGGCCCCCCTGATCTCAGCCCCTCTGGCTGCAGGAGAGGCTGGAGGAGAGAGCTTTATCGCCCCCTACCTCCTGGGGTCCAACAAGAACTTCACACGGGAGCAGGCACGTGGGCGCCGAGGTGCGGGGGCGACCACCGGTAGGTGGATGGGGAACAGCTTTGGGGGCAAGGGAGGCCCAGCCTGCCAGGACTTGCCAGCCCCTGTTGTTGCCAGGCTTGTGTCTAGGAAGTTCGCGTAAGTGGTGTCTTGTGACTCAGCTTTTGCAAGTTGCTCTCCTGCCCAGTCTGACTTAAGAGATGTTCCACGTGGCTTCAAGAGTGTTCTTAAGCTGCACCTACCGGGTTGAACTACAAGGTGCTTATCTGGTGCTTTGCTGGAGGCGATTAGGGGATTCCGGCTTCTCCCACTGCTTGGTGATGGCTTCGGGTAGAGCATGAGCCGGCAGCCTCAGGCGGTGGGCCTTGACCCAGCTGGCCCGGGCTGGCATTTCCAGCTTAGTCCTGGGGCGAATGCTGCTTCCTCCGCAGCCTGCCACGGGCTGCCTGTGTTCCCCTCACCAGCTCGGGTGGGCTGCTCAGCGCCAGCCATCTGGCCGCTGTGAGGAGCGTGGTTTCATTTGCTCACATTTGCTCTGCCTCCGTTTCTCCCGCCGTGGGCCGGTGTTTCCTGGCATCCCTGCGGTTGCTGTCCTCCTTGGACCTGGTTCCCTCTTCTGCTTCCTGGGGACGCTGTGCCCTTGGGATCGGACTGGCTGTGTGTTACGTACGGTGTTTCTCTGGAGTCATTTTGAATTTGGCCGCATTTCCCTCTGGGGTTTCTGCTTTGAGTGGCAGCTGAGAGCGCTTTCCGCGGCCAAGTCCGTGAGGTGCTCCTGGGTGGGTTGCGGTTGCCTAGAACCCCACTGGAACTGTGCTGTGTGGTGGGAGCTGCAGCCCCCACCCTCCTCCAGGGAGACCCCCGGCCCAGGACCCTGTGCACAGCCATCCTTCCTGACCCGCGGCCCATGCCCTATCCCCAGCCAGTCCCTGTTGGGTGCCCTTCTCTGGCATCCAGTCCTGCTGCCCCACGCCCGGCCCTGCCCTCACATCCTGCCTGCCTTCGGGCCTTGCCCACCTTCCCACCTCCCTGTTCAGAGAAGCCTCCCTTGCTGTCCAGGTGTAAATTTGGGTGCAGCTCCCTGCGCTCTGCCCGTTCAGCCTGGACGCCAACCACGACCTGTGGAGAACAGGGCCGACGCTAGGCTTGGGCAGCAGGAGGCTGTCCTCGTGTCAGAGCCGTGGCCGCCTGACAGATGCCACCTCCCTGCTGGGACCGTTGTGGGGGCCCCTCCCCCAGCAGCCTTGTAAGTGGGTCGTAGGTCACAGCTCTGGGCAGAGCCTCCCTGCTGTCTGCCTGCCACGGCTGAGGAAGGGGGAGTAGGGGCCATCGAGGAGGTGCAGGGAGAGGAGCAGGAGGGCCCTGGGTGGGTGTTGGGGGGTGTTCAGGCTCCACCTTGACCCTGTGGTCTGCCAAGGGGGAACTCTGCACTCGGTCCCTCAACTAAGACCAGGAGGTGCCTGATGAGGCCCCGGCCTGCAGAGCCGGTTCCTGGTGGAAGAGGAGATGAGTGAGGTGGGTGAGGCTTCTAGGACCCCCAGCGCCCTTTTCCAGAGAGCCGTGGGCTCTGGGGAGAGCCTCTTTGCTGGCTGGCTACCATTTTGACTCTGGGCTGTGGGCAGGACCTGTGCCCTGGCCAGGGGCTGGGGCGGTCGTGCCCCCGCGCGGCCTCCTGTGTCAGGGGGTCGGGGTCCCTGAGGCCCTAGGAGGGCCCCCGCCTCTGAGCCGCTTCTTTCGGAATCTGCAGGGGTTCCCTGGGCTGGCCCCGAGGAGGAGCCTCCCGCGGTCAAGCAGGCCGTCAGCCAGGAGAGCTTACCCACAGTGGGGCTGCTTGATGTCCCCAGGACATTGCTGTAAACACAGGGCAGAAGCCGATGGCCGGCCCTGAGGCTCTCTGTGACCCGGCATGGTCACTCAGCCTCCTGGCGCCTGACCTACCCTCAGAGTGTCCTGGAATGTCCTGAGCAGGATGGAGTGCAGGAGGGACCTTGGGTGCCTGGTGCTGCTGGGACCACAGTCTTCAGGTCAGCCTGTTCTCCATGAGGGTGCAGACTCCGGGGTGCAACCTCAGGGTACCCTGAGGTGGGGTCTCTGGGCAGCCTTCCCCTGAGCCCCTGGGAAGCTTCTCAGCGTACTGGCCTGGCTGCAGGGTCCTGTTCCCCAGCTGTTCACAGTAGCCGGTGGCCAGACTCTGAGCACATCGGGCCACACATCTTGGGTGTGCCAGACACGAGACTGAGAGGCCCTGGGGAGGAGGCGTGGCTCGGCACAGCGCCCCTGTGCTGACCCAGGGTTTGGTCTTCTCAAGTGTGGCTGGCAGGGGCTGAGGTCACCTGGGGCAGTATGAGTAGGGCTGTGGGGTTGCCGGTTGTCAGGCCTGAGTCAGGTGGGGCCTGCTGGAGGCCCAGGGTCCAGCAGGGCCCTGCTGGCCCACCTGGTACCAACCTCCAGCGGATCTGAGGTGGGGTCTGGTGGGGCCCCTGGGCAGGGCCACCTGCTGAAAATGCACCTGGGCCCCAGGGGAGGCTCCAAGCATAAGGTGGCGCCCACACCAGTCCCCAGGGAGGGGCAAGGCAAGCGGCTTGGGCCTCACGGGGGTGGGGCCTCTTCCTCTGGACTGCGCCCAGGTGAGCCCAAGTGTGCCTGCAGAAACCCTGGCCCCTGCCAAGCCAGCTGGGGACATTTGGTGCCTGCCTGGAGTAGAGTCTGGGGCAGTGCCCTCTGACCTTGTCCTTTAGGAGGTAGCACCCCCAGACCCATGCCCCGCTCCACGTTCCCATGGAAGGTGGATATGTGTTGAGGCTACAGGCACGGAAGCCAGGCCTGGAGTGTCCGCTGGCAGCTCAGTGGCCAAGGCCGTGGAGCTGGGTTCCCACATAACATGTGATGGAGGAGGTGGGGGTGGGCAGGCCGACAGCCTGTGCTCCCCCTCCTGGGTGGGTGCAGGGCGGCTGCAGGGGTGCTTGCCCCCCTCCCTGCCCCTGGGTTGGAGCCTGGCCTTAAAGACCTTGCTCTGGGGACAAGTGTGAGATGGGACTGCGCAGCCCAGGGCCCTCTGCCCTTCCCCACGCCCTCTCTTTCCCTGTCTTTCTTTTCCTGTCTGTCTTCCCCTGCTGGGTTCCCCACAGTCCCTCCCACGAACCTGCTGTTCCTGATCCTGCTCTTCCTTTCTGTGCCTTCTGTTTTTGTCTCTCTCCAGGAAGGACGGAAGGAACTTGTGTTAGTGTGAATGTGTTACGGGTTACAGCTCTGTTTTCCCTATTGTTTAAGATGAAATAAAACCATGTTTTTATTCTATTAAAAATAGAGAAGCTGGCTGGGTGTGGTGGCTCGCGCCTGTAATTCCAGCACTTTGGGAGGCCAAGGCGGGCGGATCACCTGAGGTCAGGAGTTCGAGACCAGCCTGTCCAACATGGTGAAATCCCGTCTCTACTAAAAATACAAAAATCAGCCACACATGGTGGCACGCACCTGTAACTCGGGAGGCTGAGGCAGGAGAATTGCTTGAACCTCGGAGGTGGAGGTTGCAGTGAACTAAGATTGTACCGTTGCACTCCAGCCTGGGCGACAGAGCAAGACTCTGTCTCAGAAAAAAATAAAAATAAAAATAGAGAAGCTTAGATGAACAGGATTGTTAATAACAATTCCTTCTGTGGCTACTGTCAGCTTTCTGCAGGCAAACGCTCCCAGGCTCCCGGGAGGGTCGGGAGTCAGAGGTCCCTGTTCAGAGAGGAGGATGCAATGGGACATGGGACAGGGGCGTGTTGGGGAGAGGGGTCACACCAGGCAATGTTGGGGCAGGAAGCCATCAGCAGCCATGACCTCGGGCGGGCTGTGTCTGCTGCAGCCCCAGCATTGCTAACGCCTCGTGGGGCGCCTGCCCGCCTGTCCGCAGGTCACCAACCAGATCACGCCGGTGCTGTCGTACTCCTACCTGGCCGTGCTGGTGCCCGTGTTCCTGCTCACCGACTACCTGCGCTACACGCCGGTGCTGCTGCTGCAGGGGCTCAGCTTCGTGTCGGTGTGGCTGCTGCTGCTGCTGGGCGACTCGGTGGCGCACATGCAGCTCATGGAGTTCTTTTACAGTGTCACCATGGCCGCGCGCATCGCCTACTCCTCCTACATCTTCTCTCTCGTGCAGCCCGCGCGCTACCAGCGTGTGGCGGGCTACTCGCGCGCTGCCGTGCTGCTGGGTGTGTTCACCAGCTCCGTGCTGGGCCAGCTGCTGGTCACCGTGGGCCGAGTCTCCTTCTCCACGCTCAACTACATCTCGCTGGCCTTCCTCACCTTCAGTGTGGTCCTCGCCCTCTTCCTGAAGCGCCCCAAACGCAGCCTCTTCTTCAACCGCGACGACCGGGAGCCGGGCGAAGCCTCGGCTTCGGAGCTGGAGCGCATGAACGCCGGCCCGGGCGGGAAGCTGGGGCGCGCGCTGCGGGCGGCCTGCGGGGACTCCGTGCTGGCGCGGATGCTGCGGGGGCTGGGGGATAGCCTGCGGCGGCCGCAGCTCCGCCTTTGGTCCCTCTGGTGGGTCTTCAACTCGGCCGGCTACTACCTGGTGGTCTACTACGTGCACATCCTGTGGAACGAGGTGGACCCCACCACCAACAGTGCACAAGTCTACAACGGCGCGGCCGATGCTGCTTCTACGCTACTGGGTACGCGCGCCCTGGTCCCCGAGGCTCCCCGTTCACACCCCCTGCCCCGTGGATCCTTCCCCCGGAGGCTCCCCGCCACCTCCCCCTGCCCCGTGGATACCTCCCCCCAGAGCCTCCCGCCACCGCCCCCTGCCCTGTGGATCCTTCCCCCGGAGGCTCCTGCCACCTCCCCCTGCCCCGTGGCCCCCCAGGGCCGCTGCAACGCCCCATCCCTCCCGTCTCAGGTGCCATCACGTCCTTCGCCGCGGGCTTCCTGAAGATCCGCTGGGTGCGCTGGTCCAAGCTGCTCATCGCGGGCGTCACGGCCACGCAGGCCGGGCTGGTCTTCCTTCTGGTGCACACGAGTAGCATCTGGCTGTGCTATGCGGCCTTCGTGCTGTTCCGCGGCTCCTACCAGTTCCTCGTGCCCATCGCCACGTGAGTTCCAGAAGGGTGGGGAGCCGGGGGTGAGCAGGCACCAGGATCACACCCCGTTCGCCAGGTGCTCCCATCTTCCCGCCGCGCCCCAGCGACTGTGCCATTGCTGGCCCCGCCAGCCACCTGGAGCTGACCAGGGTCACCACTTGTCTCTCCCTGGGACCTGGGGCATCCCTGCCTGTGCCGTCAAGCTGCTACCCCAGGCCCTCCACGCTCCTCTCTGAAGCCTGCTGGGCTTGCTGCCCTGCTCCCAACCCCATCCTCCAGGCCCCAGGCTGCTGAGACCCCATCCAGGCAGGAGCGGGAGCATGCACCTGTGTGAGTTCAGCCTCAGCTTACACTCACACCAGGCACTCACACCACACAGACACACACCACACGCTCCCACATGGACACACACCACACACTCATGAACACACACCACATGCTCACAGACGGACACACCACACAGACACGCCACACCTCACATGGACACATGCTCACACATGGACACATGCTCACACATGGACACAACACACACACGAACACACCACACACGTGAACACACCACACACATGAACACACCAACACACACGGACGCACACCACACACACGAACACACCAACACACACGGACACACACCACACACGTGAACACACCACACACACGGA
>NC_045452.1:33867941-33888898 GCF_002776525.5 Piliocolobus tephrosceles
CGCTCACACATGCACACCCACCACACATGTGAACACACACCACACACTCACCAATGGACACCACACACATACCACACGTGCACACATGGACAAACACCGCACTCACACATGGATATGTCACACATGGACACAGACTACACATGGACACCACACACGGACACATGCTCACATGAACACACCGCACACTCGGACACGCCCACACGCTCACACATGGACACGCCCACACATTGACACACCTACCACATACTCAGACCACACACACTGACACACTCAGACACTGACCCTGTGTGCTCACACCGGCCCCTGCCTCCCTGGACCTGCCCCCTCTTTCCTGCCAGCTGGGAGGACTTTGGCCCCAGCTCCCCTTCCTGGGTCTCCACTCTAGGGTGGCTTCCGAGCCCTGTTTCCCTGCCTCCGTGGGTCGTCCCCCTGAGGCTTACGCTGGCCACGAGCCTGTTGAGCTGAGAGCGCCCTGCCGACCCTTGCATTGTGCCCTCTGCGTTGGTAGCCTCATCCCTGCAGCATTCTGCCTGGATGTGCCCAGCCCCGTACTTCTCCGTCCTCCCCACACGCAGGCAGCAGTCTCCTGGCATGGGCAGCCCGGCCCACCCTTCTCTCCTGACCCTGCCATACTTGGGTCCCCTTTTGCTCCTGTGTGGCCGCCTTCTCCACGCTCCCTGAGGCCCACACAGGGCTCTTGCTGCCCCCAGCTCCTGAAGACCCCCCTCCCTGACCTGCCAGCACTGTGGGAAGGGCCAGGGCCTCTGCTGATGTGCCGTCCCATTGCTGCATCCAGGGGGACAACACCTGAAAGGTTTTAGTTATAAAGTCATTGATGCCCATCGCAGAAAATCCAACACGGTGCAGCAGTGTGCAAAGGAGAAAACCGCCATTTGCTGCGGGAAATCCCAGCATTTTCTGCTTGTCTGTGTGGGGTTGATGTCAGACGCAGACGTAGGTGGTCACTCCGGGTCATGAGTGGTGGGCCTTACAACCCACCCCCAGTCTGGGTAAAGTCACCATTTCCATTTTTCTTACAACAGAAGAACACTGAGATGAATGCCCTTCTACCTACATTTTTCTTTCCAAATTCTAATAATGGCCCTCAGGTGGATTCCTGGAAGGGGAATGGCCAGGTTGGAGAGTATGTGCTTTTGAAAGGGTTCTGTCAATATTGCAGGTACCCTGCAGGCCGGCCTGCGGGCTTTCTGCCCATCAGGATGGTGGAGTGGCCTTCCCACCCTCCCTGAGCCCCTGATGGACCAGCTGGGCTCCCAGCCTTTCCTTCACAAGAGCGAGGCCGGCCCGCCTGCTGTGGACTGAGCGGCCCCTGTGTGTCTCCTGACTGAGTTGGGACTCGCGTTCCTCTCTGCTGATCTGGGGGGCGCTCATCTGTATCATGTATTTTCAATCACCTGTGCCCACATCATGCCCCACACTCGTTTGCCTGTAATTCAACTCCCAGTGTTTCTCAGTGTCCTTGGAAGCACCCTGGGGGCTGGCCTACCCAGTGCCAGCGTCCAGAAGCTCGTTTGTGCTGCGTTTTCCCTGTGGTTCATCTGCCCTTTGTCCTGCTGACCTGCTCACCGGGACCTCCGTGTGCTTCTCGTCCTCACTGCCGCCCGCCCGCCTGCCCCCGTATCTGCACTGTCCCCGCTGTCCCCTCATCTCCAGTGCCTGGCAGCACAGACACCTCTGCCCTTCTCTAAAGGGTTTCTGGGCATTTTTGTTTATTTTTTCTTCAGGTGAACTTTAGGGCATTTTTTTGTCAAGTTCTTTTTTTTTCTTCTTTTTTTTTAAGCACTTTGCGGATTTTAATTGGAACCGCATCCGAAGACTAGTTTCTCTGCAGAGCACCAGAAGCCTTGTGTGTCACCTCTCCATGTCAGGAATGTGGTGCCTTCATTCCTGGACATGTGCATGCCACCACCCACTTCCAGGGCTCGCGGTAACCGGTTGTCACCTCCAGGGCTTGCTCTGCCTGGCTGCCACTCACCTCCAGGGCCCTCACCACCCAGCTGCCACTCACCTCCAGGGTCCCCCCTACCCAGCTGCCACTCACCTCCGGGGGCCGCTGTATCTGGCTGCCATTCACCTCAAGGCCTGCTCTGCCTCCGGGCCCCCCCACCTCCCACCCAGCTGCCACTCACCTTCAGGGCCCGCCCTACCCAGCTGCCGCTCATTTCCAGGGCCTGCTCTGCCCAGCTGCCACTCACCTCCAGGCCCTGCCCGGGTATACCCGGGTGCTACTCACCTCCAGGGCCTGCTCTGCCCCTCTGCCACTCAACTCCAGGGCCCCCCCTACCCAGCTGCCCCTCACCTCCAGGGCCTGCCCTGCCTGGCTGCTGCTCCCTCACCGACTCTGGTTTCACTGCTCTTCTAATTTATCGAACATTTAACCATGAAAGACTTTCGTTCCAGACTTTTCTGTCTGTGCCCAGGGCTTCTCTTGATGATGATTTTCTGAGCGTTTTGAGATGCCTGTGACCTGGTCCGTCCCAGAGCTCATGGGAGCCCTTCTAGGCATCTTGTTGAGTTTGTGTTTTGTGACACCCATTGTACAGGTTCAGCATCCCTAATCAAAACAGCCAGAATTCAGCCGGGTGCGGTGGCTCACGCCTTTGATCCCAGCACTTTGGGAGGCCGAGGTGGGCAGGTCACCTGAGGCCAGGAGCTCGAGACCAGCCTGGCCAACATGGTGAAACTGTCTCTACTAAAAATACAAAAATGAGCTGGGCGTTGTGGCGCGTGCCTGTAATCCCAGCTACTCGAAGC
This sequence comes from Piliocolobus tephrosceles, assembly GCF_002776525.5. Classification (NCBI taxonomy): domain Eukaryota; kingdom Metazoa; phylum Chordata; class Mammalia; order Primates; family Cercopithecidae; genus Piliocolobus; species Piliocolobus tephrosceles. The sequence continues at coordinate 33,870,717 of NC_045452.1, forward strand.
CTGAGATAGGAGAATTGCTTGAACCTAGGGGGCAGAGGTTGCAGTGAGCTGAGATGGTGCCATTGCACACCTGGGCAACAGAGCGAGACTCCATCTAAAAAAAAAAAAATAATAACAACAACAAAGAAAACAAATCCAGAATTTGAAATACTCCAAAATCTGACAGTTTTTGAGCTCTGAAAAGACAACGCAGTGGAAAATCCCACACCTGACCTTGTTTGACGAGTCTCAGAACACGGTCAAAAGTTTCTTCACGCACAAAATTACGCCAGAACTCAGGGTGAGGCCCTGGGCAGTAGCAGCCCCTTTGGCTTGCAAATGTCTGTTAGGTATTATATAAAATCACCTTCTGGCTGTGCGTATACAGAGTATATGAGCATAAATGAATTTCATGTTTAGACTTGGGTTCCATCGTCAAGGTATCTCCTTATGGATATGTGAGTATTCCAAAATCCAAAACCTCTGGCCCCAGGCATTTTGGATAAGGGACCTTCACCCTGTACTGAGCCAGGGGATGCAGCAGCTCCCAGAATGGCCCCTCAAGGGTGGGTGGCCTGGGTGCTGGCTCCTGCCTGGCAGGGGCGGGCATGTGTGGGAGAGATGGGGGCCTGGTGGGGGGGTTATGCATGCCCTGGGACCCCATGGCTGCCAGGCGAGTCATGGGCTGGTGGGAGCCGGGCTGCAGGCTTTTCCCTGTTGCTGCTTCTCGTTCTCCCAGCAGCGCCTGATCTGCCCGCTCTTCCTGTTCAGCTTTCAGATCGCATCTTCTCTGTCTAAAGAGCTCTGCGCCCTGGTCTTCGGGGTCAACACGTTCTTTGCCACCGTTGTCAAGACCATCATCACCTTCATCGTCTCGGACGCGCGGGGCCTGGGCTTCCCGGTCCGCAAGCAGGTGAGCCCATTTCAGGTCAGCGTCCTCGGGGAGGGAAGCTACTTGTGGGGACGTTGCCAGGGCCTCCTGGTGCCCTCCTGATGTGGAACCCACTGTGGGCTGGTGGCACAGGGTGCGGGCCTGGGGCTTCCAGTGGGACACACCAGGCCAGCGAGAGCAGGAAATGAGACAGACCCCAGCAGGGCTCAGTTGCTGTGGGTGGGAGCCTCCGTCAGGCCCTGGGCCTTGGTGGAAGCGACTGAGCCTCTGCTCGCCAAGGCGGACCTGTCCTTGTCTCTGCTCTCTGCCTGTGGCTGCTGGCTGCTGGAACTTGGTGTCCTTGAGCCCTGGCTAGAGGCCACGTGAGCTTTGTTCTCTTCAGGAAGGAGAGCTGAGCAGAGCCACTCAGCAGTGTTGGCATGCAGGCTTCTGCGGGTGCCCTCCCCTTCCCCACCTCTGGCAGGCCTTTGCTGCTTCTAAGAGGAGCTGGAAAACACACATTTAACTCCTGAGGGTCCCAGCCAAGGCCAGGTCTCCAAGTGAGCTGGATACAGCCATGGTGGGCGTGGTGTGAGAGGTCCTCCCGGGCTCCTCAGGACTGCCCCGCCCCAGCCTGCAGCTAGACAGATGCGCTTGGCGGGTGGAACAAGGGCTTTGTCCACCTGCAGCTCAGGTCTCACTGGGCAGGAGGACTGTCAGGGCTGGCCCTGATCCTTTGAGGGTGCCGCGTCTGTTCAGCGTTGGTGACTCTGGAGCTCAGGGTGAGGCCTGGGCAACAGCAGGCATCCCCTTCGGCTTGCGAATGCCTGTTAGGTGAGGGTGGCTGTTGCTCACTCATCGAAATGCATCCTTCAGCCCAAGAGTGTCATTAGGGCCTGTCCACACTGGCAGGCCACATGGCCCTGTTCCACAGAGCCCTCTGGTGCAACGCCCCTGACCCAGATGTGAACACTCAGGGCGGTGACCCTCCGAGGCCTGGGGGTGAACGCTCAGGGTGGTGACCCTCTGAGGCCCGGGGGTGAATGCGTCCAGGCCTGGCCTGGGTGGACACAGCCTCCTGGTGGCCGGGCTGGTCTCAGGTCTGCAGAAAGGGGGCCCAGAAGGCTTCTGTTGAATGCATGGCCCCGGGGGTGGGGGTGCTGGCAGCAGTCCAGCTGGCCTTGGAGGGGCTCCAGCACCCCGTAGGAAGTCCTCCCCATTCTTGGAGCCCCTAGTTACCTCTGCCCCCAGACAGCGGTGGCTGCCAGCGTGTATGGGCAGGGAGGGCCTGTCCCAGGGAGACTCCAAGGGCCCTGTGTGGCCCCTGCCAGGCTGGCTGGGCCTGGCTTTTGACCTGCCTCTGGGTGCTGACTGCCCCTGACTACTGTACCCCCCCCCGCCAACCTACATCCCTCTGTGACCGCCTCTAGTTCAGCCCCTGGCAGCTGGAGGGGCAGATACCTGAGGGCCCTTTAGGGACCCTGTGCGTGTGCTCCCCTGCAGCTGCCCTGTGGAGGGGACCCCGCACAGTGGACTTCTAAGGGCCCATGGGGGCTTGGTGCAGGGGTGCTGCAGTTCTTCCTGAGGGGGCTGCTCACGAGGAAGCCCCTTCCCTTCCTCAGCTGGTCCTTGTCCTGGTGTGGCCATGGAGGCCGTGGGGAGATGGCTATGGGGAGGTGGAGGCAGGTTCTGGCCTGTGGTTCCTGGCTGCCTCTTGTCACATAGAAAAAAAACACACGGACTTTTACCTGGCTGGTTTGATTTCCAGGTTAAAAAGTAACTAGTGGGGCATTTTGCTCATGGCTAGACATCCTGTTGGGTCTAGAGGAGGTGGTGCCGGCTCATCTTGCCCCCCTGCCTGTTACTGGGTGCCGAGTGTCCACTCTGGCTCCGCCAGCATGGGGAGAACAGCTGGAGGAGTTCAGGCTTGGTTGCGGGTAGAGTCTGGAGACGGGTGGGAGCTGTGATGGAGCACCACGGGGCAGACAAGCCTGGAGCTTGCCTGGGTTTGCCTGCTTTTTAAATTAAGCTTTATGTTTGGGTAATCTTATATTCACATGCTGAATTAATTATTATTTATTTATTTAAATTAATTATTGTGAATAAATAATACAGGGAGACCCATGTACCCCATACCCAGTTTTCGCAGTGGTCACATCTTACAGTTCTGCAGCACATCACGACCAGCATGGTGACAGTCGGGATCCAGAACATTCTGTCCCCACAGGGATCCGTCACGCCGTTCTTGACAGTCACGGCCCACCCTGCTCCCAGCCTCACCTCCTCTTGAACCCCTGGCAACCACTACCCTCTTCTCCACTTGTACAAGCTTGTCATTTCAGGAGTGTTATATAAACACAGTTACGCATTGGGTATCGTTTAGGGATCGGCGCTTTTCACTCAACGTTGTTCTCTGAACATTCATCCAGATTGTTATTGTGGCTCTAGCTGATTCCTTCTTGCTGCCGAGTGGTGTTCCAGGGTGTGGATACAGCACACTTTATTTAACTCTTCACTATGAAAGACTTGTTTCCAGTGTGGGGTATTACAAATAAAGCTGCTACAGACATTCTTTTATAGGTTTTTGTGTGAATATAGGTTTTCCTTTCCCTGGGACACACGCCCAGAAGTGCAAATGTTGGGTCACCAGGTAGTTGCCTGTTTATGAAGAAGAAACCTGCTTTCCACAGCAGTTGTACCTTTTTGTATCACCCCCAGACTTTGAGAGATCGGTCACAGTGTCTTCAGCATGTCGTGTTGCTACTCGTTTTTATTTTGGCCATTGTGATAGGTGTAGTGATATTTGATTGTGGTTTTAATTTGCATTTCCTTGGGGGATAATGTTGTTTTAATTTGCATTTCCCTGGTGGATAATGATGTTGAACATCTTTTTATGTCCTTATTTTCCATTTGCAAAATCTTCACGTCTTCTGCCCATTTTCTCATTGGATTGTTCATTTTTATACTCTTGAGTTTTAAGCATTCCAGATTTTAGTCCTTTGTTGGATATATACAGTCTGCAGTTTTTTTTTCAACTCTGTAGCTTGTTGTTTCATCTACTTAACATGGTCTTTTACAGAACAAGTGTTTTTTTTAACTCCCACGAGATCTGATTTAACAGTTTTTCCTTTTATGGAAACTCTTTGCCTAGCCCTAAATGCAGAAGATTTTCCTCAAATTTCTTTTTTAAAGTTTTGTGCTTTTAAATTTAAGTCTCTGATCAGCTTTGAGTTAATTTTTGTATAAGATGTGAAGTTTGGCCGGGCGCGGTGGCTCAAGCCTGTACTCAAGCCAGCACTTTGGGAGGCTGAGACGGGCGGATCACGAGGTCAGGAGATCGAGACCATCCTGGCTAACACGGTGAAACCCCGTCTCTACTAAAAAAGTACAAAAAACTAGCCGGGCGAGGTGGCGGGCGCCTGTAGTCCCAGCTACTCGGGAGGCTGAGGCAGGAGAATGGCATAAACCTGGGAGGCGGAGCTTGCAGTGAGCTGAGATCTGGCCACTGCACTCCAGCCTGGGCGACAGAGCGAGACTCTGTCTCAAAAAAAAAAAAGAATGTGAAGTTTAGGTTGAGGTCACTTTTTTTGGCCTGTATATCCATTTATTCCAGCATCGTTTGTTGAAAAGACTTAGCTCTCCCCATTGAATTACTTTTACACCTTTGTCAAAAGTTGGGCATATTTGTGTGAGCTTGTTTCTGGGTTCTTTATCCTGTTCCATTGAACTGTGTGTTTCCCGTTGTACCAATATCACACCGTCTTGGTTATGAAGCTTTCTAGCAAGTTTTGAAATTGGATAGACTGATTCCTCCAACTTCTTTTTATTCAAAATTGTTTTGACTCTTACAGTTTCTTTGCCTTTCCATATACATTTTAGAGTAATCTTGTCTATATCTGACAAAAATTCTTGTCAGATCTTGTTAGGAATTGCAATTAAGCCAGTATATCAATTTTGGGAGAACTGACATGGTGACTGTGTTTTCCAATCCATGAACATGGCATATCTTTCCAATTATTTAGATCTTTGATTTCTTTCAGCATTTTGTAGTTTTCAGCATATGAGTACTGTACATGTTTTAGTTTATGCTTTTTTTTTAAGTAAATCAAACCGTATCTTGAAATTTGTTATCTGCATTAGTCTGTTTGGGCTGCCATAGCCAAATATCACAAACTGGGTGACAAACAACAGAAATGTATTCTCTCACCGTTCTGGAGGCTGGAAGTCTGAGATTAAGGTGTTGGCAGGTTGGTTACTCCTGATGCCTCTCTTCTTGGCTTGCAGATGGCATTTTCTCCCTTTGTCTTCATATGGTCTTTTAGTTTCCCTCTTGTTGCCCAGGCTAGGGTACAATGGTGTGATCTTGGCCGATCGTAGCCTCCTCCTCCCGGGTTCAAGCAATTCTTCCTCAGCCTCCCGAGTAGCTGGGATTACAGGCATGTGCCACCGCGCCTGGCTAACTTTGTGATTTTAGTAGAGACGGGGTTTCTCCATGTTGGCCAGGCTGGTCTCGAACTCCAGACCTCAGGTGATCCACCCGCCTCGGCCTCCCAAAGTGCTGGGGTTACAGGCGTGAGCCACCGCGCCTGGCTACTGTCTGTCTGCTTATAAGGACACCCAGTCAGGTTGGAGTAAGACGCCATCCTTATGACCTCATTTAACTGTAATTACCTTTTGAAAGGCCCGATCTTCAAATGCAGTGACATTGCGGGTTAGGACTTCAACATATGAATTGGGGGATGGGTTCACAACAATAGTGAACCCAATACTGTATACGTGTTCATTGCTAGTGTATAGAAATATAGTTGATATTTGTGTTTATCTTGTATACTGCAATTTTGCTGAGCTTACTTATTACTTCTAGGAGGCGTTTCTGTTTTTTGGTCTTTGTTTTTTAAATTCCTTGAGATTTTCTATGTAGATAATTATGTCATCTGCAAAAATTTCTTCCTTTCTGATCTGTGTATCTTTTATTTTTTTTTCTTAGTGCACTGGCTGGAACTTTATTAATTCCTTATTTCTGCTTACTTTAGATTTATTTTGCTCTTCTTTTTCTAGGTTCTGGAGGTGAGCTATCGATTTGAGACTTTTCCTCTTTTCTAATTTATGCATCTAATGCTATAAATTTCCCCACTCAGTACTGCTTTAGTTGCATCCCACAAATCTTAATAGGCTATGTTTTCATTTTCATTCAGTTCAGTGTGTTTTTTGATGCATCATTATCTCAAATTTTGTTGTTTAATTTCCAAGTGTTTTGAGATTTTCCTGTTATCTGTTATTAATTTCTTTTTTGATTATATTGTGATCAGAAAACACATTCTATAATTATTTCAGTCCTTATAAATTTGTTAAGATTTGTCTTATGACCCAGAATATTATCCGTTTTGATATACTGTGGACACTTGGAAAGAATGTATATTCTGCTTTTGGGTGGAGTGTTCTGTAAATGCTGATTGGATCCTATTGGCTGATGGTATTGATTTCCTCTCAGTTCTTGTGGATTTTCTGTCTAGTTTTATTATTATTGAGAGGGGATATTGAAGTCTCCTAAGTATAATTGTGGATCTGTTTCTCCTTTCAGTTCTGTCATGTTTTTGCTTCACATATTGGTAGCTCTTTTGTTTGTTACATACACGTTTGGGATTGAAATTTGTCTTGGTGGACTGACTTTCTTGTCAATTGTGTAATAGTGGATTATATTATGTCCTTCTCTGTCTCTGGTCTTTTTTTTTTTTTTTTTTTGCTCAAAAGTTTACTTTACCTGACATTAATATAGCCACCCCTGCTTTCCTTTGATTAATGTTTGCATGATACATCTTTTTCCATCGTTTTACTTTCAGCCTTCCTATCTTGGTATATTTGAAGTGAGCTTCTTGTAGACAGCACGTGGTTGAGTCGTGTTTTAAAATCTACTTTGCTAATCTCTGTCTTACAGTTGGTGTATTTAGACCATTTATATTTAATGTGATAATTTGTATATTAGGGCTTAAGTCTGCCATTTCGTTTTTAATTTTTCATTGATTCTCTGTATTTAGTTTCTGTTTACATTTTTTCAGCTTCCAGTGGGTTACTTGTACATCCTTTAGAATTTTATTTGGTTTATCTATTGTGTTTTTGAATGTACTTAGTATAGCTTTTTTGGTTGCTTTATGTATTACATTACTAGTTTGAGTGAAGTATAGAAACTTTGCCTGCCTTTATGTCACTTTATCATCTCCCGCTTACAGTACAATTATCTTAAATATTTTCTCTACATACCTTTAGTGCTACATAAGAAAATATTGTAATTTTTGCATTAATCATCACACATATTTTAGAAAACTCAAGAAGGAAAGTCTGTTTTACTTACCCGTAATGTTGCCTACTATGGTATTTCCTCTTTCCTGTTATTTCAAGATTCTTCTTTAGTAATTTCCTTTCTGTTTAGAGAACTTGTTTTTTTTTTTTTGGCCATTATTTTAGATAGATCTGCTGGTTATGAATTTCTTCTCTCAGTTTTTCTTCATCTGACAGTGTCTTGATTGCTCTTTTATTCTTGAAGGATGTTTCACTGGATATAGGATGTTGGGTAGACTGTTCTTTTTTTTAGCCTGTGAGAAATGTGGTGCCCTTTCCTCATAGCTTTCGGGATTTTTGATGAGAAATTAGTGTTATTCAAATTGCTTGTCCATGAAGGGTCATTTTTCTCTGGCCACTACCAAGATTTTTTTACTTATTTTTATCATTAGCTTATAGAAGTTTGAATATGGTATATGTTGGTGTGATTTTGTTTGGGTTTTCTGTTTGGGGTTTGCTCAGCTTCATGAATCTGCAGTGTACGTCTCACCAATTTTGGGAAGTTTTCAGCCATTATTTCCTAAAGTGCTCTTTGAACCCCACTCCTTTTCTCCTCTTTTTCTAGAACCCCCGTGTCACAAATGTTAGGTTCATGTTATGAAACCCCACAAGGAATGAGACTTTGTTCATTTTTTTTTCAGTCCATTTTTTCTTTTGTTCAGGTTGGATAATTTCTGTTGTTCTACCTCCAGTTCATTGATCATTTCTCTGCCTCTTCTATTTTGTTGAGATGATTCATTAAGTTTTAAAATTTTGGTTAATCTACTTTTCAGTTCTAAATTTTTTTAAATTTCTCCCCTTTCTTTGCTGAGACTGTGTTTTTTCATTTGTTTCCAGCATGTTTGTTATTGTTCCCGGAAGCATTTTTATGGTGACTGCTTTAAGATCTTTCTCAGCGAATTCTACCGTCCCTGTTGTCTTTTTTTTTTTTTTTTTTTTTTGAGAGACGGAGTCTGGCTGTGTCGCCCAGGGTGGAGTGCAGTGGCGCGATGTTGGCTCACTGCAAGCTCTGCCTCCCCGGTTTACGCCATTCTCCTGCCTCAGCCTCCCGAGTAGTTGGGACTACAGGCGCCCGCCACCTCGCCTGGCTAATTTTTTGTATTTTTAGTAGAGACGGGGTTTCACCGTGTTAGCCAGGATGGTCTCGATCTCCTGACCTCGTGATCCGCCCGTCTCAGCCTCCCAAAGTGCTGGGATTACAGGCTTGAGCCACCGCGCCCGGCCTCGTCCCTGTTGTCTTAGTGTTGGTGTCTGTTGTTTTTCAGTTTGAGATCTTTGTGGCTTAGTGTGCCAAGGGATTTTTTAGTGAGATGCAAGCATTTTGGATATGATGTAATTTCAGCATCCTGTCGTGGCTGACGCAGCTCCAGCAGGTCAAGTGGGGTGTGCACCTCGCTACAGGGAGGAGGAGTGGAAGTCCAGGCTCCCACTCAGCCTTCGTGACACCTGAGCGAGGGTGGGTGGCTGGGTGGGGGCTCCTTCTTGTTGCCAGGCAAGGATGGGAGTCCAGCTCCCCTTGGGGTCCCCTTGATGCCCCTAGGGTTGGGACATTCTTGTTATTCCTGGGTTGGGTGAAAGTCTGGACTCCCTGCTTGACCTCCTCTGACACCTCCCAGCATGGAGGGGGATGGCACCCTCTTACTACTGGGCGAGGCTAAGAGGCCACGCTCCCCACATGGTCTCCACTGACTCCATGGGGCTTTGGGGTGACAGTCTAGGCTTCCCTGTGGTCTCCGCTGACTCATGCGGGTGAGGGTGGGCATCTTTACCAGCCAGTGGGAGTGAAAGCTGTCGTGCCCACTGGTGTTGTCTGATACCACCCTGCAGGGGACTTGGGGGTCCTTGTTACAGGCTGAGGAGGGTGAGGGGTCCTTGCTGACATGGTGGGTGGAGCCGAGGTCTGGTGTCTGCAGGGAGCAGGGCGATTCCTGTCAAAAGGTCTTTCCTCACGGTGGGCTGCTCCTTCCCTGGGTCTGAGGCCAGAGAGAGCTGCTTTCATGGGCTTTTTCTGCATCTGTTGGCATTTCCAGCCTGCTGCCTTCTTCAGTTTCAAAATATGTAAGGCGAAAAGAAAAGCCCCCCGGGAGCTCTGCGTGGCACAGCTCCCCAGACCCCGAGGGCCCCCGGTCTGCCCGCCTCGCTCCCACTTTCAGAGTCTTCCCAGGTTTTTATCTCAGTGTCTTGGGTAGGAGAACAGGGAGAAGTGTGTCAGCCCCATCTTCCTGCGTTTGCTTTAAAAACAGTTTTCCTGGAAGGGTGCCGGTGCCGACGGGCTGCAGGGATTCTGGCCTGCGGGCGTGGAGTTGGGGCCTTGGGGTCTTGGGCGGGACTCACTGGGCTCTGCCCACAGATGTCCTGAAAGCACTGCAGCCTCCTGAACCCTCTGCACCTCCGGGAATGATCAGGTCCCTCCCTGGTGTCCCAGGGACATCTCCAGTCCCTCCTGCCCCTGGCAGCTGTGAGAATCAGGAGAGACGTGGCCGCTGCTGGTGCCGCTCCTTCTGGTCATCGTAGCACAGCTTCCACCGCCAAGGCGGAGACAGGCTTTGTGTGCAGGCTGCTGAGGGGTCGCTCTGGGCGTGAAGCCCTGGGGAGCAGCTCCCGGTCACCTGCTGTGGCTGTCCTCACCCTGATCTGCCCGGGGGGACATTCTAGCCCTCATCGGCGTCCTCCTGTTGTCTCAGCACCATGGATGGGCAGCAGGCACCACCAAGCAGGGGCCTCAGGAGCAGACACTGCAGGCCATGCAGTGCCACCTGCCAGGTTCCAAGGGGTTCTTGAGAAATGGCGGGAGCCCCTCTTCAGGTCTGTGCCAGGCTGTGGCGGGAAGGGGGGCTGTGGTGAGCACTGTGGCACCTGCTCCTGGGGCTGGCTTCTGACTGCTGTGCCATGTTCAAGGTCAGCCTCTGAGCTGGAGGAGGATGAGCCTGGGAGCAGGCGTTGGGGTGTAGGGTGCCATCATCCTAGCCAGGCCCTCCTCACCCGCCTCACCTGCCTCTCTTTCCAGTTCCACTTCTACTGTGTGTACTTCCTGATCCTGTCCATCATCTACTTCCTGGGAGCCATGCTGGATGGCCTGTGGCACTGCCAGCGGGGCCACCACGTGCCGCTCCCCCCAGCCCAGGGTCTGAGGAGTCCCGCGGAGGAGAAGGCAGCACAGGAGCTGAGCGTGCAGGACAAGGGCCTCGGAGGCCTGCAGCCAGCCCACAGCCCGCCGCTCTCCCCAGAAGATGGCCTGGGGACTGTGGGGCCAGCGTCCCTGGAGCAGAGACAGGGCGACCCAGCCCCAGCCCCGGCCCTGCAGGCAGCTGGATTCCTGAGCCCAGTGACAGTCCTTTCTGCCTGCACTCCGTGCTCTGCCCAGGCCTCAGGCTCTGATGCTGCAGATGAGACCTGTCCCCAGCCGGCTGTCCATCCTCCTGCTGTCAGCAGGCTGGGTTTGCAGTGTCATCCAAGTGACAGTGTTCAGAATGTGAACCAGTGACCCTCGGGGGCCCCTCTGGTAACTTTGCAGGTGGCCCTCGGTACGTCCCTGTGACCCCTGCCTCGAAGGTCACTTGCCTTAGCCATGGGGGCCTCCGCTTAGCCTGCGGGCAGGTCCCCTGGGATTCCCCCCACCCTGTGCTGCACTCTAGCGGTGGCCACAGCCTGCTGGCGACACTCAGGGCAGCTGCCTGGCCATGCTGTCCCTGCGCTGTGCCCCGCGGGCTTTGGTTGCTGGAAGAGGTGGGTGGTGGGCTCCTGTGTCCACCAGGCCTCACTGGCTCATGCCCCTTGGGGGGCTTGAGACAAATCTTCTGTGCCCCTCCGGGCTGGTGAAGTGGCCTTAGATACCAGCTCAGGGGACACTGGCCACACAGGAGTTCTGAGCCCTCTAGGGCAGGGTGGGAACCTAGGCCCCCAGGCGTAGCTGAGCTGTGACATTGCTGGTCATCCTTGGTGCTCTTGTGTTTTGGAAGGTGGCTCGGCTTTTTTTTTTTTCTTTTTGAGACAGAATCTCACTCTGTTGCCCAGGCTGGAGTGCAGTGGCGCCATCTCGGCTCACTGCAAGCTCCGCCTCCCGGGTTCCCGCCATTCTCCTGCCTCAGCCTCCTGTGTAGCTGGGACTACAGGCGCCCGCTGCCACGCCCGGCTAATTTTTTTTTTGTATTTTTAGTAGAGATGGGGTTTCACCGTGTTAGCCAGGATGGTCTCCATCTCCTGACCTCGTGATCCGCCCGCCTCGGCCTCCCGAAGTGCTGGGATTACAGGCTTGAGCCACCACGCCTGGCCCTTTTTTTTTTTAAACTGATGTAGAATGAAGAACTGCACGTGGCTTCTCTGTCTCTGTGGAAAAGCCATCTCAGGTTGGCGGCAGAGGCATTCTCATCAGAGGGGAGCAGCGACTCTGGTCCTCGGAGCTGGTTGCTCTCTCCCACCCTAAGGGCAGCCCTCCATGGTCCTGTCTGTCCTTCTGAAGTGTGTCCATCCTGACCTGCAGGTCCTCAGCTGCTCCCACGCTTGTGCCAGCCCGGAGTGGACTGGTCCCGATCACCGCAGACGTGCTGGCCTTGGTGTGTGCAGGGCTTGCCTGGGCCGGGGAGCCGGGGAGCTGCCTTCGTGGTGGGCGCTGGGGAAGTACGTCCCAGCGGCCTCGGGGTCTAAGGAGCGCTAGTGCCTTGCCCACAGGTGCCGGACCATCTGATGTGATGTGAACGCTCTTCCCACATACATCAGACACACTTGTTACGTGAGTGTGCCCAGGGCTTCTGACTCTGGGCCGGCCTGGCCTGGGGGTTGAGGGTCGGCAGTCAGTGAGGAAGCCAGAAGAGGCATCCCAGCCTTCTCCCCCCACCAGCCCACTCAGGGCCTTGGTGCCCATGAGCTGAGCCCCCCTACAACCCTAGTCAATGGGCCTATCCTGCAGGGCCTCGGCCACATCTCAGCGGCCCTGGGTGAATGGCTGGCTGATCACCGGCTCCTCACAGAGAGCTGGGGACAGAATCTCTGGCTGGGGAGGGGCCGCTGGAGCTGCTCGATCCAGGGGTCTCCCGAGGTGGCTCAGGGGAGCAGGCATCTTTGGGGTACCCTAGGTTGAAGCAGAGGCTGCACGTGGAAGATGGCCCGAGTCAGTGGATGGTGCTGGTCAGACAGGGCTGTGGTCCTGGGTGCATCCAGGGACCCTGTCACGGCCACCCTGGGGACCGTGCTGGGAAGGGTCTGTAGCAGCCATTTCCTGGGCTCGTAGATCTAGCAGGATGTGATGGGTGGAGGTGGGCTGGGCCTGTGCCATGGGCCAGAGCGTCACTGGGGAGGCCCACGCTGTCATCAGAACCGGCCCCCCAGGAACCGGCCCCCCAGGCAAGGGCTTGCTCCCTCCGCAGCCCGCTCACTGCACCCACCGCCTGCCCGCCTCTGAGTCCTGCACTCACCTGGCCACCAGGACAGGGATGGCTGTCAGGATGTAGTGTTCCCGGGAGCAAGCCAAGTGCTGCTGTGAGGACAGACTTGAGAGTGTTGGTGTGTGTCCACACACCTGTGCATGCCTGTGTGCCTGTGTACACTATGGATGCTCCTGCACACCTGTGTATAACTGCACACCTGTGTATGCCCAGGCACACCTGTGTATAACTGTGCACACCTGTGTATGCCCAGGCATGCATACCCCCATGTAACTGCATGCCTGTGCACACTCGGGTTCTGCCAGTGGGGCAGTCCGGGGATAGAAGACTCCTGAGGACTCCTTTTGGAGAATTGTGTCCTTCCTGTGACAGTGAAGGCTCTTGCAAACCAAGAGTCAGTGTAAAAGGTCACTTTTATTTACCTGTCTGAATGGGCTTCACATCACACACAGTTATAGAACCAGCCCCACCAGTTTCGTCGCAGTCCCGAGGCAGGTGTGTGCTGGCGTGCTGTGGTCAGCCTGGCACTGCCCTGAGTCCACTTGTCCCTCCACACAATGAATGACTCTGGTGTCGATGCTGCCAGATCTCACGGGTGGCTGCGACAGAGGACTTCGTCGCACCTCGTGGCTGCTTTGTTCGCCTGCAGGGCAGCCTGTGTGCACCCCGGGTGTCCCCTTCAGTCCCAAGGAAGGCAAGGATGTGGGTTTCTTAGGAGACAGCCGACGACTGCCCTGCGTCTGGAGCCAGCCTGTCCATGGGCAGTGCACAGATGGCAGCCCTTCCCCACTGCCCTGTGCGCTGGCTGCTGCATGTCCTGTGCCAGCCTCAGCCTCTTCGACGTGGCCTTGTTCCATCCTGGCACTCAGCTGGACAAGTGCTGGCTGAGCCAAGTCCCAGCCAGGGGCATGAGATAGGGGTCCTGGATGGGAGGCTGCCAGACCCCAACTCACAGGACCCTCGTATCTCCCAGCTTGGACTTGGCCAGCGTGGAGCTGTCTGCTTTGGATGTATCTCATGGGTCATTTGGGAAGCCAGCCCCAGGCTCCTGTGCGTGATGTTGGAGGACAGGCCAGAGCCGGGGGTCACAGTGGGCCTCTGAGCTTGGAAACCTGCTCCCGCCTGGGGTTGCTGTGAACAGCCCAGAGCTGAGCAGAAGGGGTTGCCCCTAGCCCCAGAGACCTGAGCCCGCCTCCCATCTATCGCAGGGCAAGCACACACCGTGGAGGAGAGCCCAGGTCGCTCTGTGCTGAGTGTGGCCTCCGCTCCCATTGCCTCACGGGGCCCGTCTGCTACCAGGTCTGGGTTTTGGGCACAGAACGGAGGTGCTAGGTGGGAGATGAAGTCAGTGCCTGCCGGGGTGAGCACAGCTTCCCAGAGGAGGAAATCCTGGAGCAATCAAGCCGTGGTCGGATTCAGGCCAAGAGGCTGTACAGGGCATTGCTACTGCAGCCTACCTGACCCAGGCTGCATGACCCAGGCCGCACCAGCTGGGCTCACAGCTCAGGGGAGAGCTGGGGCAGGTGAACGTCAGCATCAGGCTTCCGTTTTAAACTTTAAAAAAAAATACACTCTTTGGCTTCCTTTTATTTCTTGAGGATTACATGACACGTGAACTATACAGGCAAGTATGGCCGCCAGGTCCTGGGGCCGGGGGCTGGCCGGCCGCTCCCTACCCACAGTGGCTGCTTCCTCCGAGCCGCCCGTCCTCTCCGGCCATCCGCATCCAGGTGGCGGCTACTTGGAGGCAGTCATGAAGCTGTTCTCAATGCAGAGGACGATATAGGCGTGGTGGCAGCTTGCGGCATTCTGCCCTAGGAGCCGGCCCCCCAGCAGGGAGGAGGCCTGACCTGTGACCGAGGGAGACTCTGTCCGCCACGTCTCGCAGTAGCTCTCAGTCAGCCTGCGCCCGCTGGGGTCCGAGCCATGCCACACGCTCTTCTGCGGCCTGTAAGAGACGCCAGGCCGTCAGTCACACCCAGACCTGCTCCACTTAGGACAGAGGCCACCCCCCCCAGGCAGGAAAGGTGGAGGCAGGAGGCCGGCCCTAGGGGTGACGGGGCTGCAGAGGCTCCCACAACCTGGAGGGCCACGTGGCCTTGCTGCTGGCTGCCTGTGGAGGGAGCTGCATCTCCCAGACTGCACGCCATGCTGCTGCCACACACCCACAGCAGAGGGGAGAGGGCCCAGGGCTTGGCCTGGCAGACCTGGCCCTCAGGCCTAAGCAAAGGCTTCCTGGGGCTGCCTCACCAGGAAGCAGCTCCGCCTCCTGGGCTCCTGGCTGCCGGCCTGCCCTGTGGCCCAGCCCCACCCACAGCGCTCCTGTCCGAGACCCTTGGCACATGCATCTCCGTTACATCAGATGGCCAGGCACTGCTGGGGACATGCGGGGTGGTACCCCGAGACACCCCTAAAAGCATGTGTGTTGGAAGAATCGGGGCGCTCCTGTGGGGAGGGCACAGCGACATTTGGGATGAAGCGTTCTTCTGGACACCCTGGAAGTTTCTGTCAACATTTTAAGGGCACACATGCTTGGACTCTGTTGTCCTTTGAGGAGTTTATTCTAAGTGAATAAACTCACTGTGATGCTTACACGGCTGACCACGGGTTTGGTGACATCCTGGGAGACTTGGAATCTATCCACCATGGGCAGAGGGCCGGGAGCGCTTAAAGGAGTTCTTAGAACTACATTCCTCTCAAACACATGCTAATGATTACTTATCATCAGAGCAGTTTTCATTTTTCTCAATGCTCTTTTGGATTTTATAATTTTTAAGTAATGAGCATGTATAAGATCTGTCCCAAAACTTAGGGGGAACTGCTCTTAGGAGCACTGGGCACACGCCTGCCCATCCATCCGTCCTGCCCGCCCACCTGCCTGTCCGCCTTCCCTGGCTGGGGCTCTCAGAGCTGCTCACACGGCACTGGGAACCTACCAGGTGGGGTGCCTCAGGACGTCCTTGCCGTCAAAGGAGAAGATGCGTGCCCCAGGCTTCAGCGGACCCTCAGAGCCCGCGAACAAAGCCTCCCAGCTGGGAAACAGCAGCTCATCCTGGAGGAGAAACGTGTGTGTGTGGGTGGATGGGCTTTTGCAGCCTCTGGGCATGTCCCGCCGGGGAACAAGCACAGGGAAGCCAGGCCTGGCCAGGCAGCCTCTGCAGACTCCAAGAGGCCTCAGCTAAGGCAGGGGACCCTGTCCCCTCATGCCAGGCTATAAGAGGGTGGGGAGCACCGGGCCGCAGCCACCTGCTCCCAGCCCTGGACCCTGGCTCCGTGACCCCTCTGCTGTTGCTTCTGGGAATGTGGTCCTCCCCAGGGCACCCAGAAACAGCCCAGTGCACGAAAAGGAGCCACAGAATAAAGCAAACATGGAGGGGGGTGTTGTGGCAGAGGGGCCACCAGGCCAGGTGGCACTGGAGGCCCAAGGGACGGTTCCTGATTCCAGGCTTGTATGTGAGGCCTGTCACCTGTGTGGACACTCGGGCCAGCAGCACGGGAACCTCTGAGAGGCACTGCCGGGGGAGTGGGGGTCAGGGGACCATGCGGAGGGCCTCATGGGATGGCCTGGGGGAGGCGGCAGCGCCCAGGGATGCAGAGGCCCTGGCCTGAGCCTCATGGGATGTGACCCACCCGGAGCCTGCCCTGAAGTCACCAGCCTGGGTGGCAGTGTCTACCATGGCAGCCTCCAGAGGTCCTTAAGGGGAGCCCCCCGCTGGGAGTTCGCCCCAGAGGTCACGTGGGGGCCGAGGAGCCCACACCCTCAGGACTGGACTGACCCACCTTGAGGTTGACGATGGGCACGGCTGCGCGGTCGGCACGGCGCACGATGCTGTACAGGTCCTGCAGCCGCGAGGACAGGAAGGCACGGAAGGTGCCCGCCAGCCCCACAGCCCGCGCCTGCTGGAAGCACTGGAAGTCGGCCCCCCGGATGCCCCGCATGCTGCCCGGCAGGGGGATGTTGAGTGCAACCAGGTGGAGCTGTGGGGAGAAGGGTACATCATGGGCTGTGTCCCATGCTGCACCCTGCACCCAGGCCCTGGGCGCCCCACCCCGGCCCCGCACCTGTGTGGACAGGCACGGCCAAGGGGGGCTGAGCGGGAAACGCCCAAGGGACACACTGAGGAGCCCAGGCAGCAGCCCCCAGACCCTGCTGGGTCAGAGCAGCCCCGGGCAACGTGGGTGCCCCCAGCTGCCGCTGCAGGCGGAGGCACGCCGGTTCCTCAAGGATGTGATAGGGGCTGGCCTTTCATGACCGCTGCTTGGCCACCAGAGGGCAAGTCCCAGGCTGAGCCACCAGACACCCACCCATGGCCGAAGCCTGGGACCCCCAGCAGCTCTGCAGGGACTGGGTCCTCTTCTGCTGCCCTGAGAGCTGAGGGATTAGATGGAGCCGAGCCCACTATGGGGGCACTCACCACGGGCTGGAAGTCGCGGTGGGTGTGGGCGGGTGGGCTCGTGGGGAGCGCCGGCCGCAGGTGCACGTAGGAGCTGTGGTGCGGGGCTCCAGGGTAGGGCCGGGGCTCGGGCAGGCGAGGGGGGCTGGCCAGGATGTCGTCTGCCCGCCAGGGCCTTGCGGTGGGGTGGGCATACTCCCGCCGGGGGTAGGGGTTGCTGTCGTGCAGCTGCACCACGGGGGGCTGCAAGGCAGCCACTTCGTTGTCCTGCAGGTGGGAGATGCGGGGCCTGTCGGCAGGGGGGCCCTCTGCCTGCCCTTCCTCCATCTGTGTCCTCCTCTGGGCTGTGTGAGGGGCTGCGCTCCAAGCTGGCAAGCAGGGCGCTGTGCCCCCGACCCTGGAGCTGCCTTTCCGTTGGTGGGGGGGGGAGTAAGGGCGGGGAGTCCTACCTGCTGTGGTGCTGGACCGTGGTCACCTCTGCTCAGGCCCCCAGACCCAACCATGCGCAGAAGCCGTGGGCCTCACTGACCACATGCCCTGACCTGCCCTCTCCTTGCTGTGGCTCCAATTTAGGGCCCCTGACCTAAGTGCAGCGACCTCTAACCTTCTCATGTCCCTGAGCCCTTGCTCTGTCTCCCTCAGAGGTGACCTCCACCCTAGAAATCCCAGCCCCCACGTCTGCACCCCAGTCCGGATTCCCCTGATTCTGCACCTTTCCCCACAGCCCTGAGCCCCTCCTGACCCAGCTGCCATCCACCTGCACTGCGTCCACATTACTGTCCCCACTGTCCACTCCACAGGGCTGGGCTGTGTGCTACCCAGGGCAATATCCATGGCCACCCGGCACACAGGAGGGGCTGTGACTATTGACTGGCCGATTGAATAAATGAATGAATCGGCAAATGAGTGAGAGCAGACTGGGCTGAACCCTGTGAGGAGACCGGCTGCTGCAGAGCCCGACACTGCTCCACATCAGGCTTTACTCCTGAGCCAATTAAGGAGTCATGACCTGTACTCAAGGAGGGGCCAACAGCAGCCGGATGCAACACTTAGGAAAACAAAAATATTCACCCAGCTTTGCACCATCCATCCACCCACCCATCCACTCACCCACCTGTCCGCCATCTTACCCACCCACCTATCAACTCACCCACCGGTCCACCATCCATCCACTCACCCACCTATCCACCCACCCACCTGTCTGCCATCCATCCACCCACC
>NC_045452.1:33888908-33917762 GCF_002776525.5 Piliocolobus tephrosceles
CACCCACCTATCCACCCACCCACCTGTCTGCCATCCATCCACCCACCCATCCACCCACCCACCTATCCACTCACCCACCTGTCCGCCATCCATCCACCCACCTATCCACTCACCCACCGGTCCACCATCCATCCACCCACCCACCCATCCACTCACCCACCTGTCCACCATCTTACCCACCCACCTATCCACTCACCCACCTGTCCGTCATCCATCCACCCGTTCATCCACTCATCTACCTGTTCACCATCCATCCACTCACCCACCTGTCCATCATCCACCCATCCATCTACCTCCCCATCTACCTATCCATTCACCCACCTGTCCATCATCTACCTACCCACCTATGCGCTCACCCACCTGTCCACCATCTTACCCACCCACCCATCCACTCACCCACCTGTCCACCATCTACCCATCTCCCCATCTACCTACCCATCCACTCACCCACTTGTCCACCATCTACCTACCCACCCATTCACTCACCCACCTCTCCGCCATCCATCCACCCCTCTATCCACTCACCCACCTGTCCACCATCTACCCATCCATCCACCTCCCCATCTACCTACCTGTCCACTCACCCACCTGTCCATCCACCCATCCATCCATCCACCTCCCCATTGATTCACCCACCCAGTCAGCCACCACCCTAGAGATATCCAGTCTTGTGTCCGGCACTTTGGGAGAGGGAAGGCAAAGATACAAGATGTGGATTTTGGCGCCAAGGATTGTGACCCTGAGGAGGGCAATGAGTGACAGACACAATTGGGAAAGTTGAGGGATGAGAGTGGCTCCCTCGTGAGGCCAGCAGCTGAGACGGAGGTAGTGGGGTGTCCTGCACTGAGACGGAGGTACTGGGGTGTCCTGCACTGAGACGGAGGTAGTGGGGTGTGTCCTGCACTGAGACGGAGGTACTAGGGTGTCCTGCACTGAGACAGAGGTACTGGGGTGTCCTGGACTGAGACGGAAGTATTGGGGTGTCCTGCACTGAGACAGAGGTACTGGGGTGTCCTGCACTGAGACAGAGGTATTGGGTGGCCTGCACCCGTTTTCTGCAGCAGAGCCTGATGGTGAGCCACATGCTCAGCTCCAGGACTCCAAAGGACCACGTGTTGTTCCCCAAACAAGAGACAGCACATACCCCCTCGTGTCCTGACTACCCACCAGTCTCAACAGAGAAAACGCTCCTTACCGTCCCTCGTGGAAGTGGCGTCCGGGGCTCCAGCTGGAAGAAAGCAGCAGGGTCATCCAGGACCTGCGGCTGGGCCTGAGCCAGGGTGCCCTCCCTGCCCAGCACCCGGCCCTCCCAGCACGTTTGCTAGAATGCCATCCTCTGCCTCCTCCTGTCAGGACCAAAGTCCCTGAAAGTTAGGATGGGGCTGCATCTCAGTGCCTACGAGGACACCTGGCACACAGTGGGCACCAGCTTGGCGTCTGCTGTGAGACTGGCAGCCTCTCCCTTGCCAGATAAGGAACTGGAATGGGATTCACAGCCTGGGGGGCTGCAGGGGCCGGCCCAGGCCCAGGTGGGGGCCGGTGGCGAGATGGAGGGAGTGCTAGCAGGAAGGTGGGAGGACTGCAGAAGTCAGGGCTGTGTCAATGCACAGTCTGCCGTGGAGGCTTCCACAGACGTCACAGGCCGTTTTGGCGGCACGGGGCTTCTACCAGCCCTCACCTTTGCCACATGAAGGCAAACAAACCATGCCACGCCCACCTGGGTCAGAGTGGCCGCTCCTGCCGTCCAGGCCGTTTTGGGAGAGCAGGAAAGAGGCTGGCCTGGCCTGGAAGGGGCGATCCCAGGTGTGTCCGAGGAGCCAGGCCGGTGAGCAAGGCCCATGCTAAGCGGCGAGGGCACATTTCATCCCCCCTCGGTGTTTATAACGTGGGGTGCAGAGCCACGGGACAGCCTGCATCCCAGCCGGGGCCGTGCTGTGGACATCACGTGGCCCTGAAGGACCCGAGCCCCACTCCTGCCTCGTCCTGCCAGACACCTTGTCTTGTTAACGGGCGTGTGAGGTGATGTTTATCTTTGTAAATGTTCACTGCGACATGACCCGCCAGGAGCCCCTCACGCACCATGTGTTCATCCACTTCCAGAAGTTTGAGCTCACTTTTCTCTAATCCCAAAACTGCTCACAGAAGTATTTTACTAAACTTTGCCAAAAGTTTGAAAGTTTAACAAGCGCTGGCTGCCACCTGCCTCCATCCCTGTCTGGGGCCTGGGCCTCTCGCCTCCCTTAAGCCCCAGGAGGCAGCTTGGGTCCTTCCACAGCTCAGGAACCTGCCGTGCACAGCACTCACCTGGACCTTCCGGAACCCATTCCGCACGCGCACGTAGAGCTCCTCCTGCTCGGCCACGAAGATGAGCCAACCCTCGGGAACCTCGTGCACCTGGCCCAACATGGCCTGGCGCGTGGCCCAGAGCCTCACCTGCTGGGACCCAAACGCAGGGGCGTGGGGCTCGAGGTGGGAGGGCACGGGGCAGGGGCAGAAGGAAGGGATGCCCGTTTCAGGGTGCTGGGCAGGGGCCGCAGGGCTTTGGGCAGGCATGGACTGAGGCAGCTGCCCCCATGAGCACTGTGGGGACCCCTGCCCGCCTCCAGCCCCTCAGCCTCCGTGGACAGTGCATGGGCCCTGGACACTTCCCAGCTGGTGGTCGTCTCCCTGGGCCCACTGGATCCCCCCGCGGCCTGGCCCCGCTTCTACCCTGGAAACCACATCTCAGCCTCCTGTGCATCTCCCTGTGGGGTCCGTGGGACAGTGCCTCTGAGGGGCAGGGGCTGCAGAACCAGCCAGGGCATGGGACCCAGGTGCCCAGCGGTTGCCTAGATACTCACCCCTGAGGAGGTGCCCATGGTTCCAGGTGGCCCAGGGGGCCCAGGGGGGCCCGGAGGGCCGGGAACGCTGACAGCTGCAGGAGAGAAACCAAGGTGGGCACAGGAAGCCACACGAGGCGGCCTCTGCCCGGGGTCCACTCCCCGCTGACTTACTCTGCCTGTGAGGGCCGGGAAATGAAGGGGGCCCTGGGGGGCCAGGGGGGCCTGGGGGGCCGGGAGGGCCCTGGCGCCCCTCGTAGCCGATGCCGGGGGGTCCCTGAGGTCCAGGTGGGCCAGGCTGGCCCCGGATGCTCTCTCCCTTGGGACCCTAGGGACGGCGACAAGAGACGCTTCCTGGTTACCTCGTGCTCTGGGCTGGGGGCGGGCAAGCTTGTGGGGCTGGGACTGCACCGGGCTGGGGGCAGGCAAGCTTGTGGGGCTGGGGCTGCACTGCGCTGGGGGCGGGCAAGCTTGTGGGGCTGGGGCTGCAGCTGCCAACATCCCCTTGAGGAGCGCAACCTGAGTCACCGGTCCCCTCCCTGCCCACGCCATAGCCTGAGAAACCCCCACACCATCACCCCTTCTTCCCTGGGGGTGCGATCCCAGGGCAGAGACCAGCTCTGACCAGAGAGACCAGCAGAGACCAGGGACCTGACAACAGTGTGGGCCCCCAAGCAGAAGCTGGGGCCCACGGCTCTCTGGAGTCTTTCAGGACTGATGGGCCTAAATCCCGATCTGAACCAGCCCAGGAGCAGAGGTGGATGCGCTTGGCCCCGGCAGGAGGGCAGGCCATGGAACACTGCAGGGGGACGGGGTGTGTCCGGGGCCAGTGCACCCACATCTGGGCGGCCTGCTGCGTCCCCACACGGGGACAGGGCCATGTCGGGGCTGCTGAGCTTGCAGGGGCAGCTCCGGCCTTGGCGGGCGTCGGTGGCCGGGCTGGACCTGCCCTCAGGTCCTGTACCCAGACCCCTGGGACATACGCTCTGCCTGCACAGGCTGGGACTTACTGGAATCCCAGGGTAGCCAGGTGGGCCTGGGGGGCCGGGGGGGCCTGGCAGGCTGGAGCCAAAAAAGCCGCCACCTCCGGGCTCACCCCTTTCGCCTTTCTGTCCTGCATCACCTCGGTCTCCCTTCTCCCCCTGTGGATGGAAACACTTGTCAGACATGGGAGCCCCGAACCCCTACAAGTCACAGGTGACCTCCCATCCCTCCCGAGCCAGGGTACGGCAGTCGGAAGCTTCTGGAGCCCAGGCCTGGGAGCTGCTGGCTGCAGAGAATAGGGCTCGACTCCCCACCTCCCACTGTATTAGCCAAGTCCCCAAAAACTGAGCCGGGGACAGAAACGTCCTGAGGGACGCCCTCGACACCCTCTGAAGCCAGCGCTCCTCTCAGGGCTGAACAGGAAGGGGTCTTGGGCTGGATGGCGCAAGGAATTGGGAGCAGTCACCCAGGGGGATGTACAGGACCTTGGAGGCCCCCAACCCCACCAGGGAGGTCACCCACCTTCATTTCAGCCTCCAACTGAAGGAAGTCGAATGGAAACTGCCCTGCAAGAGAGAGACAGGTGGGGTCTCGCTGAGATGGTGTCTGACGACGCCGGGCTCCCCCTGCAGCCCCCAGCACTGGCGGGTTTGCCTGAGCCGCTTCTAGCCATTGCCATATTTCCTGGTAGAGATCCCATATTTCATTAGGTTCTTCTTAGCTAACTGATACTTTCTGATGTTTTTGTTAATGGTGTCTTTTTTTTTTTTTTTTTTGAGATGGAGTCTCGCTCTGTGGCCCAGGCTGGAGTGCAGGGGGCGATCTCGGCTCACTGCAAGCTCCGCCCCCCGGGTTCCCGCCATTCTCCTGCCCCAGCCTCCCTACAAGCTGGGACTACAGGTGCCCACCACCACGCCCGGCTAATATTTTTGTATTTTTAGTAGAGACGGGGTTTCACCGTGTTCGCCAGGATGGTCTCGATCTCCTGACCTCGGGATCCGCCCACCTCGGCCTCCCAAAGTGCTGGGATTACAGGCGTGAGCCACCGCGCCCGGCCTCGTTGGTGGTTTTTCTAAACTCCCCTTCCATCTGACGACCTCGGTGAACCCTGACGGTCCACCTGCAGATCCACTTGGGCAGCTTATGTGGGAAACGTGCTGAGGAAAGAACAACGCGATTCCTTCCTTCCCGGTTCCTGTCCTTCCTGTCTGTCCTCTGCCCCTCCCAGGGTGGGCAGGCAGCTGTCTTGGCCCTGACTTGAGGTCCCCACACCCTCTCCGAGGGTGAAGCTGTGGAAGTTCCAGGTGGCTCCTTCCAGACCACGGACGAGCCCTTTGCTGAAATCACTCGTTGCTTCTCTCCTTTCCATCAGCCTTGGCAGAGGTCAGGAATGTCGTTAGCCTTTTCAAAGAATTAACTTCGGATTGTTGGACTTTCTTGATCCTTGCTATTTTTATATACATAAACCATACACAATTTCCCTTCACTCATTTTTGATCTTTAATATTTCTTCCCGTCTATTTTCATCAAATAAATGTTTGTCGCTCTTAATAAATGCTGTTTGTTCTTTAGCATCTTAGGCTGATGTGTGGAAACAGGTACTATTTAAAGCTGTAATTTTGTCAATGGAGAATGACAAAACCCACTCTCCTTCCAGGTGGGACCTTAGATGGCCTTGGGCAAACCTTCTGCTGTGACTGTTCCCCTGGAACCCTGACCGGGGTGGAGACAACCTCACTCTTGGAGGTCGTGCCCTGTAACCCAGAAGCCTCTGAGCAGGTGGCTCCACACCCCCAGGGCACCCCCATCCCACAGGTGCAGTCCCTGGGGTTGGAGGTCATGGCTGCTGTCAGGACCCATGCTTCCTCCTGGGCTGGGTCCTTCCGCAGAGGGAGGTGACTGGCTGTGCAGGCCCCTGAGGCTGCAGTGTGAGGACTAAGGATGCCCCGGACGCATCTAAGCGCCAGGGGTTCCTCACTTCCACCTGCTTCTCCTTGACTCATGAGCCTCCTGGAAGGGCACTGCCCTGTGGGCATTTCCCACTCGCTTCTACTGCACTCGTGAGATCACAGTTCCTGGAAGCCAGGCCTGCATTCGGCCTAGCCTGGGCCCCTCCAGGGCAGACCCTGGTCCCGATGCTGGGGACGCGGCCTGGAGACGGTTGCAGGTGACGCCTGTCAGACCTGCTGTTCAGATCTCCTTGGGCTGAAAGTCCCCCTATAATGATTGATTTGTTTTTCTTTTTCACTTTGCCAAGTTTTTACTTGTCATATCTTGAGGGCTATCTCATTAGATGCACACAAATGTAGAATTACTGAATTTCCGTGGTAGACTTGCTCCGTTGTCTCAATGAACATTTATTTTTGACCATGTCTCTTACTCCAGAATATACTTTGCACGCACACACACACACCAAACCACACCCCCACACGACGCACACCCTCCCCACACACGCCAAACCACACTCCCACACGACACACACCCCACACACGCCAAACCACACTCCCACACTACACACCCAGCACCCACATAGCCACACTCCACACACACCCCACACCTAACACACCCACATACCCACACTCTACACCCCCACACTACACACCCAACACACCACTACACACTCAGCACACCCACATATACACACTCCACACTCAGCACACCCACACCTGCACATTACACAGCCAGCGCACACACATACACACCCCACACACACCCAAACCCACACCAGCCTCTGGGTGCCTTGACCTCTCCAGCCCTCACGTTCAGGGAGCGTCTCCTGTAAGGAGCATACGGTTTTGCTGCGTCCCACTGACAATGCCTGTCCTTCCGTGGATCTATCTACCCCAGTCACACTTACAGCACCTGCAGATGTATCGGGGCTTAAGTCTACTGTTTTATTCCCTAGTTTCTGTTCATCCCACCTGTTCTGCATTCCGTTTTCTCTCCTGTTTTGCCTCTTTTGGATCCACTCTGTGTGTTTTAAACGTCCTGTGTGTGTGCCATCCTGCCTGCCCTCCTGCCTCCCCAGCGGTGTCAGCTCTGCATTCCTCTCCAACCTCACTGTCCAACAGAGTGAGAACCACCGCCGCCCCTCAGGGCGCTGAGACCACGGCAACCTCTAATTGCACTGTCGCTGGGACCCTGTGCCGGGCAGCCTTCGCCAGTTCCTGCAGGAGCCTCTGACCCCATTGTCGCTGGGACCCCGTGCTGGGCAGCCCACACCGGTTCCTGCAGGAGCCTCAGATCCCACTGTCACTGGGACCCTGTGCTGGGCAGCCCACGCTGGTTCCCACGGGAGCCTCTGACCCCACTATTGCTGGGATGCCAGTTCCCACCGGCGCTGTCTCTCTCCATCTCTGCACTCCTTTCCCTCGGCCTCATCTTGTCCCTGAAGTGCCCTCCACCGCCGAGACGGCTCGGGTCTGGAGTGGCCAGCCTGCATGTCATCCTCGTTCCGAAGGCTACGGGAGTATCATTGGCTGTCGGAGTCTACACTGGCCTTTCTTGGATATTTTGGAAACCATTTGTGGTCTTCTAGCTTCTCCCGTTTCGTGGATGCATCTCTCGTCACTCTTATTGTTGATCCTTCGAATGAGGGGAACACTCTGCGCCTTCCTTGGCCATTCCACCTGCAAACACTGTTCCCTTTGGAGCCCTTGGAGCCCTCGTTCTGGCTCCCACGGACAGGCAACCCCATGTCCACCAAAACCTATAGACAGGTCTCAGGCTCCAGCTGTTCCGCCTTCAGCCCTCGGTTCGCCCCAACACCTCTGAGCTTCCCGGCTCTCTGCTGCCATCTCCAGGCTTCCTGGGGCTTTTCAATGTGACCTTCAGAGTTCAAGGCGGGTCCGATGACCCCACGAGCTGGGCCTCCCGGTCGGGTGTGTCGTCGCCCCCTCTCCTCCTGGTTTCTGGTCAGCGCCAGTCATCTATGCCCCACTCACTCCTTCCTGGGCGTCATGTGTGACGCTGAGAGATCCAAGGATGGGACAGGCGCGTCTTCCATCTTCCCGCTCGCTTTCTGCCTGCCTTTTCCTCCACAGGCCTTAAGGATGTCCCAGCCTGACTCAGCCTCTGCCTGCCTGGTCCCTTCCCACTCCAAGGTGCAGCCCCAGCTAGAGCAGGTATTGCAGCGTCCTCAGCAGAGGACCCTGGTGGCGAGAGGGGACCCTGGTGGCGAGAGGGGACTGTGGCGGTGAGAGGGGACCGTGGCGGCGAGAGGCGCCCAAGGCTGGCCTGGCTCTCTGGGCTTCTGCTCTGCCAGCCCCCAGACATCCTCAAACAGTGGTTTTCTCACATTTTATCCAGCTGTTCTCGGTGGTCTTGGCAGGACATCCAAGCAGCCCCACCACCCTCAATGGAGGTGGGGCTCAGGGGGCAATTCTCGTTCTTCAGGAGGAGCGGGGGTGTTGGGCTGCCCCTCCGGACAGCCTGTTGGGCAACGCCTCCTTCCCACACGAGGCCCTGGAGAGTTTCTCGACAGAAGGTCCTCCAGGGTCAACCCCCGGCCCCATGTAGGGGAGGGGGCGTCTCAGGACCGCCGGCCCCATGGAGGAGAGGGGAGGGGGCGTCTCAGGGCCGCCGGCCCCGTGGAGGGGAAGGGAGGGGTGTCTCAGGGCCGCCGGCACACCGAGGCTGCTGTGTCTGCGCAGTGCCTACTGGGGTCCAGTGTGGAAGGGCAGCCGCCTGCTCCTCAGGAGATGGGGTGATGGGGGCATCTTGCTGGGCCTGTGCCCTGCAGCCACCCCCGCCTCCAAATCCAGGTCCTCTGACGTCCGCATCAACCCAGAAGGGGCTTCCTTCCCACAGGGCGAGGTGGTCACCACCCAGTGAGGGTCCAGGAGCCGCTGGGGGGCTCTGGGTGTGACCATGCCTCAGTGCTGGCCACACCACCTCCTCCGCCTGAGGCCCAGAGGTGCTCACCTGGTGGTCCGGGGGGGCCCACTTCTCCTTTGGCGCCCTTGGGTCCTGCAGGGCCCTGATTCCCTGGAGGAAGAGAGACCCAGTGCCTGTCACGGAGTACGCCAGGGAGGGCTCCAGGGTGGTGCCCCTCCTGCCTGAAATGCCCCAGTGCCTGGGGGCCTAGATCGTGGGCATCAGATGGACGGGGGGACAGTCAGGGTAGGAGCTCCTGGAGAGCAGGGGCACCCCGGGTCCCCCTCAGCAGGCCACGTGGAGGCCAGGCCACATCTGCAGGGCACGTGCTGACCAACAGCAGGGATGGGGCTGCTTCCACTCTGCTTTGGGCAGAAAAGCAAAGTCTAAACGGAGAACAGCAAATGGGGCCACCCCAAGGTCAGGTCCTGGACAGCCGTGTTGGGAGGGCCCCCAGGAAGGGCCAAGATCATCAGAACTGGGGCGTGGGCTGGGCTTGTGGCACTGGCCTTAGGGCACTGGGGGAGTCTCACTGCTGCTGGTGCAGGAAGGAACGTGGGGCCCTGGAGCATCCCTTCAGCGCCTGTATCCCCAGCTGTGGGCCCGGGGCCCTCACCTGGCAATCCTGGAGGCCCGGGGCGGCTGGACTCAGCAAACACCTGCAAGGAAGAGGGAGAGGTGGCTGTGAGGGCGATGTTCTGAAGTGAAGGCCGCCACCACTCAGGGGTCCCCAAGTCCAGAAGCACCAGCCCCTGCATGAGGCCACATGGCAGCCACCCCTAGTCAGAGACAGGAGGGAACAGGGGTGTGGAGAGCAGGAGCCACAGCGTGACGCCACTTGACCCTTATCGGTCACCTCACCTTGCTGAGCCTGGGAAAAAGGGGGTGCTCCTAGCACCCCTGGGCTCAGGCTCTTAGCAAAGTTTCAGCTGGAAGCAGCTCCACACCCAGAGAGCCCTCCCTTCCACATGCCTTCACCTTCCTCGGGAACTCAGCGGCTAATCCACTGCCCACCAGACTGGCCCATCCCAGAAGAACCCCCGGACGCAGAGGCCAGGGGAGAAGGTGGCCCAGCCCCTCTATGGGGCTCTGTGTAAGAGCCAAGGGCAGCCGCAGGACAGTGGGCGCCCTGGAGACTTACATTGCTGTCATAAACAGGAGTCCCTGGAGGGCCTGGGGGCCCTGGAGGCCCTGGGGGGCCGGGCATTCCCTGTGGGGAGGGCAGAGAGCTGTTGTCAGGCTTATGGCCTGCCTGTCAGGCAGCAGGTGGGAGCAGGGACAGTTCAGAAAAATCAGAAACCTGACCAGGCAGAACCGAGAATGCAGTGGGTCATTCGGGCCACGGCTCCCTGAGGACAGGAGCTGGCCCCGGCCCCACCTCATCCCACGTTGGAGTCGTGCACAGACGTCCCTCGGGAGGAGTGAAGAGGCCACCGGGTCTGCGTCTCAGGTAAAAGCTGACTGAAAATGCCCCACCCTGCTGACACCAGGGACACAAAGCTCTTGGCTCAAAAGCAGCAGAGTGGATGCCTTTGGGCTGAGCGGGAGAACCCCCAGCATGGAGGGCATGGAGGGCATGGAGGGCTTCAGGGCATGGCCCAGGCCCACAGACGCCCTGCTGAGAATCCATGCTGGCCTTGTGTGTGTGTGTGCATGGGTGCACATGCGTGCATGTATGCGTACAGGTGTGTGCCCATGTGTATATGTGTGCATGAGTGTACGTGTGCAGTGTGTATGCCAATCATGGAATGAGCCAGGGAGGGCTTACATTCATGTATGAGTATATGGATACACACGTGTATATGTACACACATATATGAGTATACACGTGTATGTGTGTGCATGTGGACAAGCACGCATATGCACAAATACATGTGTATATGTGCACATATGTGGAGTGTGTGGGCATGTGTACATGTATGAGCACATGTGTGGATATGGAATGTGCACGATGTATGAGCACATGTGTGGATATGGAATGTGCACGATGCATGTGTATGTGTGCACACATGTAAGAAGAGTGTATGGGCATGTGTGCATGCATGTATGAGTGGGCACACGCGTGCATGTGTGTGGACATGTATGAGTGTGCATAGGTAAGACAGGACCAGCGCAGTGTGGCCACATGGCAGGGCGGCTTCTAAGTGGTCTCTGAGAGGAGCTGTAGGACCCCAGGCTGTGGCCAGGCCATTCCCAGGTCCTGGTCTCCCAGCCACCCAGGTCCCGCTTGAGGGACACTCACCCTCATGCCAAATCCAACGTGGGCATCTCCCGGCTCCCCTTTCTCTCCTTTCAATCCGTTCATCCCGGGGCGACCCTGGGATGGAGCACAGGGGGTGGGGACTGGTCATCACCAGCCACGTTCCCGCAAGGTGGCTGCAGTAGCCCCATACCAGGCCCGACCCACACTCAGCCTCAAACGTTCCCAGCCCTCAGGCTACCCCAGCCCTTCTCACCCCTCCTTCCTGCTCAATAACCCTTTTGGGAGGAGGTGACTGACCCCAGCCTACACAGGCCCACTCCCCTGTCTGCCCCCCAGGGCCTCCTCCTGGGTACTGGCCCCTCCTGGTGTATTGCCAGCCACATCCAGGACAAGAGCTGTGCCCAGGCCGGTTCTGGGGGGAGCACAGGGGGTGCGTGGCCGTCCACTCCCCTCTGGACGTGTCCCCCCCGTGGGCCTGGGCTGCTCCCCACCTGCCAGACCCCATCTGCTGCCCCCACTGGAGACCCCAGGTCCTCACCGGCCGTCCGGGGAAGCCGATGTCTCCCTTGTGTCCCGGCCGTCCGTACGGACCCTGCGAGAGGAAGGGAGCCAGGCTCAGCGGAACAGACCCGGCCCTTGTCCACGAGCTGGGGGGTCCTGGGGAAGGGGAGGGGCCGTGCAGAGCCGTCGCCCTGGGCCACCCATCAGCTCGGAGGAGCCCGCTGCAGCCTCACCCCGACAACTGCCCCACGTGCTTTAGAGCTGCATTTGGGAGACGAGCCCTGGGCCGCACAGCACGCACTCAGCAGCCGCGGGCGACCACGTCCTTGGGGGCCGTCATGCCCAAGCTCAGTGCAGAGAACTTACCGGGGGTCCGACTTACCGGGGGTCCTCGGAAGCCCGGCTCTCCCTGAGCAAAAACAACCAAGAAGGCACAGTTGGATGGCGGCTTGTGCCCCACCGGCAGCCTCCCTGAGGACCCTCGTGGCCCCTTTGGGTGCACTGGGCCGTCCCCAAGGCGCTGGCAGCCCTGGGGAGGACGGGAGCTGCTGGCAAGGGGAGGTTCGGGATTGGGGTTTACATCCAGGTTGGTGCAAGCACAGGGTATACCCTGGGGCCCTGAAGCAGGGGTGGAGGGCATGTGTGCCACAGTGTGCTGGTTGCTGCAGGCCCCGGCTCCGATGCACAGCTGGGTAGGGCAGTGGAGCTCTCGCTGGGCCTGGGGATCCTGTGTCTGAGGTGCACCCCTAAGACCCCAGAGGGCTCACTGCTCCTCTGAAAGTGGGAGAGCCAGTGCTCCACACCCCAAAGATCCAGGTTCCCCCCCAGGACCCTCCCCCAGGGCTTGTCTGGGTGACTGCCTGCTGGGGTGGGGACCCAGGCACAGGCCCCTGGACGAACTGACTCCGGGCCCTGCCATGCTCAGGGTCCTGCAGGCACCCTGGGGCTGCAGAGAGGAAGGATCCTGCGGCTGCTGCCCACAGCATCAGGGCCCCCAGGAAGAGGTTGGAGGGGCAGCAAGAAACCTGCTGAGGCTGAGGTGGTACAGCCTGGGCTCCTGCACCCCACAGGCCAGGCCCCAGGGAGGCGCGAGTTCAGAGCCGCAGCCCACTGAGAATCTCCCTTCGGCAGGGTGGGCTCAGGGGCAGGGAGAGGATGAGGGGCCGACGGGACCTCTGACATGGGTGTAAGAGAGGAGGGGCCGCGAGGGCCAGGCCAGGATGCTGGAGCCCTGCTTGGGAGAAGCTTGTGCGTCAGGAGCCAGACCCTAAGGAAGACCTTCCCCAGGCTGTCTCCACAGCCCCAGGAGCCCCCAAGCCCACTGGAAGGAGGCTGCCCAGCCCTCACCTTGGCTCCTTTCTGGGCAGAGCCCAGGGTACTGCCATCGGGGCTGAAGACGCTGCCCGGTTCACCCTTCTCACCCTGGAACAGCAGCAGGTACGGCAGGGTCAGGGCCAGCTCCTTCCCGCAAAGCCTCACCCAGAGCCCCGAAGGCAGGGCCGCTGTGACTGAGCATCACAGCCCGGGGTCCTCTCACGGGAGGTGACCACAGGGACGGCAGGACCACAGGGACGGCAGGGTCTCTGTGACTGGGCCTCACAGCCCGGGGTCCTCTCACGGGAGGTGACCACAGGGACGGCCCAAGCGTGGCTGTACTCCTTGTGAGTCACAGTAGCAGCCGGGGGGTCCCGGGTTTCTCCCAAAAGTGGCCACCTGGGCAGGCTGGGGCCACCTCTGCATCACAAAGTGGGTTGAGGGACAGCACCTGAGCCCCTTACCTTGGGTCCTGGGGAGCCTCGTTCACCCTTAGAGCCCAGGTCGCCCTTGGGTCCTGCAGGTCCCTGGAATGGACGCCACGCAGTGAGGCCTGAGCGGCCAGCGTCTCCCCCATCTCTGACAGCTACTCCACCTCCCTGGACAGCTGCCCCCTGGCAATATGCCTGTCTTGTCTGCCCCATCAGGGCCCCTCTCGGCCCCAGCCTCACTCCGGACACTGCAGGCCTCCGCAGGTGACCCCCCCGGGGCCCCTCTCGGCTCCAGCCTCACTCCGGACACTACAGGCCTCCGCAGGTGCAAGGAGCGGCCTCAGTGTCACAGGTGCCCACCCAGCACGGGGCCTGCCAGGGGCTCTCGCCCACATCCTGCTCCCATCACTTCCTCAGGGCAGTGACTGTCGCTATCCCTCGGGCCTGACAAGGCCCACCCCAGCTTGACCAGGCTGCTCTGTGCTACCAGGAGGAGACCCCTCCCCAGCAGGGAGGGCAGTGGCGGGCAGTGCGTAGCTCTGGCGCCAGGTTACTCACGGGAAAGCCTGCGAAACCCGGCCGGCCCTGGGGAAAAAGGGACAGCGTCAGCTGGGGTCATCACGCACCCACGCGGCTGCCCGGACCCCACCCAGCCTTGTACCAAGGTCCCCACAGGCCTGTCCCTTAGAAGCCAGGCAGGCACGTACCTCAGGTCCCGGCACGCTCAGGACGGCACCCTGTCCACCAGTCAGGAAAAAGAAAAATCGGAAACAAAGAGCCACATTTAAAATGAAACTGGACTCCCACCGAGCGACTTACAAGATCAACAAAACACCGAAACAGGAAATTCAAGGAAAATGTTCTTTCCACACTCTTTCTAGGCCTGGGGCGTCCCTCCTGCAGCGCAGACGCCCCGCGGCTCAGAGTGGCGGACACAGACTCCAGACGCCCTAAGCCCTAAGCCACTTTTTACTTCCATTTTGGTTTAAAATGCTCCTCCCTCTGCTAGATGCTCCCTTGCTTGCTGGCGGAGGCAGCTAGGCTGACGGGGGGCTTTTCTGATGTTCCAATGACTTGACCGTCACGCCGAGGTCCCTGTGGCCTCTCGGGCTGCTGTCTCCCGATACCTGTCTGCCTGCTCCGAGCAAAGCAATGAGGGGGCAGGCCCTCCCCTGCCTTTCCCCAACCCCACCCCTCGTCTCGAGACTGTTATGGTCCCACCTCCTAGGTGAGGAGCCGGAGCACAAGGGTTAACTAACTTGTCCAGTGTCACAGACGGTGCCTGCTCTCAGCTCTGCCCTGGGCAGCCCCTTCCACTGGTGGCCACAGAGAAGCAGGGATCTGAACCCCTGGCCACACCCAGCTCTGCTCCCCTGGGCCCTGCGTCTGCTCGGGGCTCAGCTTCCTGCCTAGACGGGGGCTTGGTCCCTGTGTTCCATGTGGCGGGGCTGGGTGGGGACGCGTCTGCCTCTGTGAGGCCAGGGGGACACGCTGCTGGCAGGCGCCGAGGGTGCAGCTGAGAGGCCTGATGGACGGGCTGCGGTGGGGAGGAAGGTTCTGGAACCAACACAACCCTCACCAGAGAGCCAAGGGTGCGTCTGCTTCTTCTGACGGGGCAGCTGGGTGACTACATGCAGCTTTGGCGCCACAGTGTCAAGGACACAGGGACTGAACCCGATGGGAGCCTCTGACATAAAAACACTGGCCCCCTGTGCAGGCCCTCACCCCTCCCCAGTGTCTCCATCACCACATGGAGCTGGGTTCCCCGGGCGTCTCTGACCGAGGGCCTCTGCAGCCCCCACTGTGGAGTTGGAGTGTGGCCTTGCAGTCAAGGCCTGTCCTGACCTGGGGGGTGTGGGGGGCTTGGGGAGGGATCTCTGCACCCAGTGGGGTATCTGGACAGATTGGGTGCCCACCCACGCAGCGTCCTTACATCCTGCTCCGACACGTAGACCACAGGCCCCGGGGGTCCGGGGGGTCCGGGGAGGCCCGGCTGCCCGACTCCGTCCTTCCCTGGATCTCCCTGGAAAAGGATGAAACCTGTCCAGCATTTCATCTCAGCCACTCTGGCCAGGACCCCAAAGTCCACCCAGTCCTGGAGGGGGTGCCCAGAGCCCACGGGGGGTGAGGAGGCACCCAGGGCTGTGGACTGTAGCCTTGGAGCCCCCTGCCAGGCAGGGCAGGCGTCAACAGGGATGGCCGAGCCACACGCACTGCCCCCAGCCTGAAAGCCACCCGTCAACTTGAGGGTCTTTTCCCCGAGTCTCTGAGGTCACATGGGTGGCAGGGGCATGGACCTGGGGACAGCTGAGGCCAAACCTTCCAGATGTCCCAGCGCCCCCCACCCCATCCACCCGCCCCAGGGACACTCACCTTTTCTCCCTGGCTGCCTCTGTCTCCCTTTGGCCCCTGAGGAGATAGGAAGGAAATGGTTGATCACCCACAGAAAGAGGAGCCCCTGGCTCCCTGTGAGGGAGGCTGTGATGAAGACGTGGGGTTATTTCCCGACCGGCCAGGGCCTGGGAGGGAGGCAGCCACCGAGAGTTCTGATGGAGACCTGTATTCGGCTCCTGGCACTCGGAGACCCGGGAGGGCACACGGAGGCCCAGGGACCCAGGAGGGACACAGCTCCTGCCAGCTTTCACCTCGGCATAGTCCCTTTGGGGCTCCACCCCCCGAACCCTGGGCCCACCGAGGCGGCTCACCTGGGGCCCAGCAGTGCCCTCTCTGCCAGGCAGGCCGGGGAACCCGGGGGCTCCGTTTGCTCCAACTTCTCCCTGAAAGGGTCACATGGAGGACACAGGGCATTGGCCACATGTCCAGGAATGCGGGGACCCCCACGAGGAGTCTGGGGCACCCGTGGGCGTGGTGGTGGCCTGGGCTTCTCTATCTCACCCCTGTGGGCTTGAGCAGGGGCTGTGGAGGGATGGAGGAGTGGGGGAGGGGGGGGTCGGGAGGAGGAGGATGTGGGGGAGGGGGAAGTCACAGAAAAGGAGGGAGAAGCGGGAGGCCGGTGGCAGGGGCTGAAGGGGCCTGCACCATCAGACAGCTGGGAGGAAGGCAGGTCATGTTCCTGACGCAGTCAAACCAGGGGGTACCCTGGGGTTGGGTGCCCTGCAGGTGGGTGTTCTGGGGGTTGCCTTTGAAACCAGCACATCTTCAATCACAAAGAAACAAAGCAGTGCGAGGAAGAGCAGGCGAGGCTGCCCCTAGAGGATCTCCACAGGCGTCCGCCTGGGCCCTCCCTGCCTCTGCCTGGCCATATCCCCGTCCAGTATTTCATCTCAGCCACTCTGGCCAGGACCCCACAGCCCACCCAGCCCTGGAGAGGGTGCCCAGAGCCCACATGGGGTGAGGAGGCTCCCAGGGCTGTGGGCTGTGGCCTTGGGGCCCCCTGCCAGGCACAGAGCTTACCTTGGCCCCCCGCAGCCCAGGCACACCAGGATCCCCCTAAGTGAATAAAGCGGGCTTGGTAAGCACCTGCTTGGGCAGGCCCCGTCCTCAGGCAGCGTCCACCCCGGGGGCAGGGAAGGGTGACCCAGGATGCATTTCACCGCCCTCCCCCAGCCCAGAGCCGAGGGGTCCCAGGGACACTGAGCAACTTGTGCAGGGACCCCGTGGTCCCCGCTGGCCGAAGGCACCCGGCCTGGACTGCTGTGGAGCCTGGGGACATATCCCATCAGTAGGACTGCAGGCAGAACCCCGCTGAGATGGCCTCATTTAAACAATTTAAGAAATTGAATACATGGATCTTCCAAAAAGCCTTTTGTAATGTTCCAGTGTCTTGTAAATGAAAGCAAAGCATTCTCAAAGGAGCGGGTGCCACGGTAGGGGCTGGTGACAAGTGAAAGTCCAGTCCCAGGGGGGGCCCCATGTGCCCTTGGCCCCGCACACAGCAGAGGACACATTGATGAGCACGCAGCGGGGTGAAAGGCGGCTGCTGCCCAGGGCCCAGGAGAGGAGCCTCCAGGCTCACCCCTCAGGCACCTGCCCTGGGAGCTTCGGGGCCTGGGCAGGGGTGGGGTCTTTGGGGCCAGGCTGGGGGCTGGTGTCCCCCAGGGACAGGGGAAGCAGAGGACAAAGCTCCTGGGTCCTACAAGGTCACCACGCCTCTGTCCCTGAGCCCAGGAGCCCACCTGTCCCTGAAGCTGAGGTGGGGACCCCGGGTTCTTCTCTTATGCTCCGCTTTTCAGCCTGAGTCTGAGAATACACTTCAGGTGTGTGAACCCAGGAAGCTTTGGAGAGAGAACGGGACAATGGTCCCTTAATGCTGGAAAGCTGGGTTGGAGGAGTGTGTGATTGTTTCTGTTAGGCTTTTTTGCTGTAAATTTTGCAAATTTCCCAGGATGAATTCATCCTACTCCTGCCATCAGAAAACCTGAGGGAAGGCCCTGTCACCCCCAGCTCCGGGGTGCCGAGGCCAGGGCCAAGCCAACGACCGCAGAAACCCAGGCGCATCCATCACTGACCTTCAGTCCTGGCAGGCCGGGGGGTCCCTGTCAGGGCAGAGGAGACACAGCGTTAGTGCAGCTGGAGGCCCTGCTGTGAGATGCTTCTCCCACAAGAAAAGCCCGCTGGTAACAGTCAAGAATTAAAAATGTGTGTGTAAAAGGAAACGTACTGACTTAAAATGGTAAAGCCATTCTAACTTATTATGGAATCAATTAGTTTCTGCCTAATTGAAATTTCTCATTCATTATGCTCAGAGTAAGAAATGTGTCCCAGACACCCGTGCTCTCCACAGGCTGAGTCTCTGAGCCTGAAGCTGGACGCTGTGCCTTCAGCCGCCCCACGTGGCTCTTGAGCAGGGCTGTGGCCCTGGGGGCTCCTCCATGCTGGTGCCACGGGAGAGAGGGTGGCGTGGAGGGGACAGCGGGGGTGGGGGAGGAAGGAGCTGCCGGTCCCTGGGTCTGCCCCTGACACATCTGAGCTGTCTGAACACCGTTGTTTTGGGATTTAGGTCACTCTTTGCTGGCCCTAACCCTGAGCAGTATATATGTTAACAGTAGAACAAGGTGGAGATTTCATAGGAATTTCAGATTCTACTCAGGCCAAACATTTGTTACTTCCCAAAACTGGGGCCACAAAAAGAATGTGATGACTTGAATTTCCCCAGAAAGGCCTGTCTTTCAGGCGGCATGCGGCCCCACGCCCCTTTTGTCTTGACCACCCACAGTGTCTCCCACTTTGCAGACTAGGCCCTCATTCCGTGACTTTACTTCAATGAAGGGGCATCTCCAAAGAGCGAGGGTGGCCCACGGTGCACAGCGCCTGCCACACGCGGCCCTCACAGCTCTGCAGGGCGGCGTCCGGCCCCATGCAAGGCTGGTGGCTCTCAGGGACACCCTCCTGCCCCAGGCAACATTCCCTCAGCCCTCAGAGCTGGCCATGCCCAGCTCACAAGAGTACCTGCAGCCCGTCAGCGCCTCGGGCTGTTGCCCAGAAGGGCCCCCCGGAGCCTTCCATGTCATCCTGGAGGAGACACACAAGACACATGTGGGCCTGTGTCCCTTCTTAGGTAAGGACCCCTCCCTGGGCCAGCACCGACCCCTCCCTTTGGGGCCATGGTGGCCTGGGGAGCCTCCATTCTCAGATGGGGACTGTCTACCTGGTGGCAGGGCCTGGGTGGGGGCCCCCAGGGGCAGCCCATCTCGGGCAGCTCATTTGCTCTTGGTCAGGGCACAGGTGCCAGGGTATGGCTGGGCTGAGTTCCCCATCAGCACCGTGGGGCCAGGGCAGCGCCAGTGAGACCCCCGCCCAGGACGTGCTGCCCTGTGAGTGAGATGCCAGGGGTAGCAGGGCTGGGGCAAGGGCAGCCCCCGGCTCTCCAGGGGGTCAGGTGTAGGCGGTACTCACAAATCCAGCGGGGAGTCCTGGTCCTGGTGGCCCAGGGGGCCCAGGGGGGCCTGGTGGTCCAGCGGGTCCAGGGGCTCCTGCCAGGCCGCTCTCCCCGCGAGCGCCAGCAGGACCAGGGTCTCCCTTGCTCCCCTGCGTGGGGTGAGGAGAGCATGTCAGGACCCAGCCCAGCCCCCGCTGGCCCTGCAACCCTGGTGTAGACAAGTTTTCTTATGATGCCTTCTAAACCCTGCAAATCAAAAGGTAAGGAACATTCTGCAAAGCAATGCAGACCTCACAGCAGCCTTTCTTCTAACTTTATGCTGGAGAGATCTGTGTGTGTGTGTGTGTGTGTACATACGCTGGAGATTGTATGTGTGTGTGTGTGCATTGTGTGCGCGCGCGTGTATATGCACATGCATTCACTCCCAGCCTGTGTCCTCTCAGCCCTCCTGGTGCTCTCACCACCTGCCTCGCTGCCGTCCTCTTCCTCAAGCCTCTCCCCACTGGCCTTCCTTCCCTCATCACCCCCAGCCTGGAGCTTGGCCGTGCTCTGGGGGACGCTCCCTGTTAGTGCCAACCCTGTCCAGCCCAAGGTGAGGAGCTCCCGATGTTTTGGATATGATTTGAGTAGGCGGCCCACAGAGGCCTGGATCCTCGAGGGGACCTCGGGGGGCCTGTGTGGTGGTGGGGTCGGCACAGATGCCGACTGGAGGCCCAGGACCAGCTCCCAGCGCCTCCTCTGCAGGGTTCCGGCTCCTCCACCAGCTCCACTCCAGCAGAACAGGAGGAGGAAGTGGGTCGTTGTGGGGGCGTCAGATAAGCTGTCACAGTGGCCCAGACCTCAGGCTGCCCGAAGGAAGGCTGGGTCCATGGAGAGTGGCTGCCCTGAGTCCAGAGGGTCTGAGCAGACTCTGGGCCAGGCCAGGGCCGCCAAGGACACCCCGGCTGCCTTCAGCGCTCCCTCAGAGTGCCCCCAGACGCTCATGAGCCTACAGGGCAGGCGAATGGGGCTCGCCTGTGGGAGAATGTTGGGGGGCCCAGCTCAGGGCCCTCCCCAGGCCACAGGCGACCTCTCCACCTGCAGTGGCCCAGCCCCTCCTCCCAAAGCTCCCAGAGCTGCTTTATCGCACTTGCCACAGGGAGCTCGTTTCCAGAGGAGCTCAGCTTCCAGGACACATCTGCCCTCAGTTCACCAGCAGACCAGAGCTCAGTGGAAGCCACATCGCAAGAGTGACAAGGGCCGAAGCCACCTCACCAGAGGGACAGAGGCCGCTGCCAGCAATTCCGGCAGGGCGGACGGATGGCAGGATTGGGGGTTGAGACCAGCCCCAGGAGAGCTCACTCCCTCGACCGTGGGGCCCCCACCCTCTTTGGGGGCACGACCACTGAGTGGGCACCAGGGGCAGGGGACCGCTGTGCCGGGGATTCTACTTGTACCTTATGTCCCGGGGCGCCTGCTTCACCCTGTACGGAAAAGAGCAGGGTTAGGACACAATCAGACCCGCAGCACAGAGGACAGAGGAAGGCACGTCGCCCTGCCAGGAACTACGCCCTGACCGGGGTCCCTGCTTTGCTGCCTGCGCCGGTTTAATAGTTTCTGAGGCTGTTGCCACTGTCATCCCCCTTTCTGGTATGGTTGGGGTCCTGAAAGGGAAGCCACAGGGGACGCCAAGCCTGATCCCAATGCCGGACCCGGCTCCCCGTGGGGCCTGGGGCCCGGATGCCTCCCCAAGGAGGGCCCTTCAGCTCAGCCACAGGCTTAGAGCCACAAGGGGCATTTACAGCCAACGTCCCCTGCTCAGCCCAAAGCAGAGCAGCTCTCATCCGAGGTCACGCTGGAGACCGCTCCCCCGGGGGCTGGACGCAGGCACCTCCTGCCAGGTCCACCCACAAACGTCTGGGATCCCGGCTCCTGGCGTCAGTCCGACAGAGGCTCGTGGCCACTGCCCCGTAACCAATGTGGAAACTTGGAGTAAGATCTCAGATCTCGCGGGGCGCCCACGTTCTTAAAACCAGTAAGTCCCGTCATTATCGTGGTCCATAATTTCTATCCGAGCCACAGCCGCCCAGGTCAGGGCGACCTGCAGAGCCCGGGGCCCCAGGCTGTGGGGTTGTGATGGGGGGGCTATTCCTGGCATTTCGCCTTCACGGACACCAGGCACTCCTGGACCCCTAGGGCTCGGCCAGCCCTGGCCACATGCTGTGGTCCCGGGCCCCATTCGCCCTGGACTCGAGGGGAGACTTACCAGGCTGCCTTTCTGCCCCGTCCTTCCTGGGGGCCCCTCTTTTCCTGGAGGGCCTGGGGGTCCCTGGGGAAGAGCAGAGCATAGTGGATCTTGATGGCCTTCAGCCACTAAAACGATTTCTGGGTTAACAGGTTATCTGGGCTTCCACAGGTGGTCCAAAGGCAGGACACAGAACGTTCCCCAGACACAGGACCCAGGTCCCAGGGCTCACGGGAGACCCCACGGCCTGCACAACCCACAGTTTCACGGCCACATTGGCAGGATGAGATGGCAGGGCCGACAGCACCACGGCCGGAAGGCATTAACACCAGGGCTGGGGTAACCGCTGCTCCCTCTGAGGGACGGTCTGGCCACACGTATGAATATGGATTAGGCATGTTCTTTAAGCCCAAACTGCTCCTTAGAACGGATGCTGTGGAGGGCTTGCCACGCGGCACCCAGAGAGGCCTCAGAGCCAATGGTGATGGCGAACGCCCATCAGGAGGGTTGGTTGGCTCAGGAAGGGACTGTCACGGAGGCAGGGGCATGTCATGGGTGACCTAACCACACACTCCCTGCCCTGCACGCCATGGCCACCGAGTGACCTCGGGCCACGGGATGCCAGCGCAGCGTGACCCAATTACGGCAGCCACGTCTGCAGGCACCTGCTGCCCGTTGTGTGTGGCAGAGCTGGTGGGGAGCCTGCCGCGGGGCCCTGAGACCCCGCAAGTCGTGCTGGCCAAGCAGGCTCCTCCCTCCCCTGACCCTCCGGCAGTGCTGACCTCGGCCCTCCCACCCCCACCCATGGGAATTGCTCGTGGAGACACTGTGCGGTCCGCGGACCCACAGGGCCAGAGAGGTCGGAGGCCTTACTTGCGGTCACCCCCACTGGTCAGCACCCCCAGAACCACGGGGTGGCCACTCAGGTGCCTCCGCACACCCCAGGGTGGCCCCGAGTCCGCAGTCGTCCGCCAGCTCCCAGAGGAGATGAGGTGAGGGGTGGGGACTGGGGAGGCCTGAGGCGGGGCAGGGGCCCCACGTGGGGTGTTCACCCCCCACTCCCAGCAGACAGGGCTCACGAGGCAGGACTTACCGGGAGGCCGGGAAACCCAGGGGGACCCTCGCGCCCAGGCACACCAGGAAGGCCGGCGGGTCCTGGGACGTCAGAACCGTTCACCCCAAAGCGGCCCGGCTCACCGGGCAGGCCTGGGACACCGGGGGGTCCGGGGGGTCCAGGGAAGCCTCGAGGACCCTGGACGTGGGCAAACACAGAGGGTCACAGCCCATGTGGCACCCACCAGGGATGACCACCACCCCCAAACCAGGCCTCGTCCCCACCCCCAACAGGATCCCAGCTGAATCTTGGGGGTCCGTGGCCTGTTCCTCACGGGCACAGACATCGGGCAGCGCCGCAGGTTAAGGGCCACTCACCCGCAGGGCCTCCAGATCGCCACCAAAGCCAGATCCCTCCATGTCAATGAAGGTCTGAGAAGAGCCAGAGAGAAGCGTTGCCCTGAGCTTGGCCCCCACCTGGCCTACTCCTGGCCCCTGTGCTGCAAGCTGCGTATCAAGCTGTTTCTACGAGGAGCTGAGAAACCACGGCCCCTCTGCTGCCCCCAGAGAAGCCTGAGGCAGGTGGATGGGAGCTCCCACCACACCTGTGACCCCTCAGCTCAGCTGAGACCTCATGCAAGCCCCTGAGGGTGGAGCTGATGCTCCTGGGACAGATGCCCTCCCAGAAGTAGTGCCTGCTTTTGAGGAGGGCAGACCCCAAGTCACAGGAAGGCAAGGGCGGCACTCACCAGTTTGTCATGTCTGAAGGAGGGTCCTGGGGGCCCCGGAGGCCCCTGGGGTCCTGGGGGCCCTCTCGCTCCAACCCCGGGGTCTCCCTGGTAACACAAGACAAGCTCATCACACCCTGGGCACGCACGCAGCCCCCACCTCGGGCCAAGGGCCAACACAGGAAGGGGCCCCACCCAGCGATGAAGACTCACCTTGTCACCCTTGGGGCCCACGTCCCCTGGAGTCCCGGGGAAGCCCTGTGGCCCGGTGTCGCCCTGGAACACAGCAGCCGGGAGCCCGGTCAGGCGAGGCACCCCACCGTGGACCGCAGCCCGGCACCCTCAGTGCTCTTCCCCCGGGCAGGGAACAGACGGGAGCTGAGCTCTTCAGGGAAGTCTCCGGGGCCCGGAAAGTAGGAGGGTGCCAGGCCCAGCAGATTGTCTCCCGCCTGAGCCCATCTCGCCAGCCACGCCTCAGAGAAGCTGTGGGGAGCATCCCTCGGGAGGGCACGGCAGGTCCCCCGACGGCCTCCACAATAGCCGGTGCTTGGGTTGTTACATATGTGTGTGTGCATGTGGTATGCATGGTATGTGTGAGGGGTGTGGTGTGTGCATGTGTGATGTGTGAGTGTGCATGCATGGTGTGCATAACGCACGGTGTGTGCATGTGTGTGCACACGTGGTATGTGTATGTGTGTAGTGCGTGGTCATGTCATGTGTGGTGTATGCCATGTGTGCGTGTGGTATGTTTATGTGTGTGCACGTGCCCACTTGTGTGTGTAATGTGTGGTGTGTGCACACATGGTGTGTGTAGTGCGCATGTGTCCACGTGTGGTGTGGTGGGGATGTGGTGGGCAAAGCATCTGCGTGTTTGCTGCACAGGTAAGCAGGTGAGGGCCTCGTGCCTAGGTGAAGGTCAGTGTTTTGGAGTGTCCAAGTGAGGGGGACAAAGTCAGGCAGGATTTCCTTTTCTGGATGGGAAAGTCTAAGATCAAGCCTGTTGCTGAGCCCTGTGGATCCTCATCCCACCCACTCATACATTCACACACACAAACACTCAAACACATACATGCATGCACACACACATTAACACACGCACACACATTAACACACACATTCATACACACATATGCACTCACATACACATGCATATGCACACACGTGTGCACACATACATGCACACACACTGAAACATTCCCACACTCACACACGCACACACATTCACACACGCATACATTCACACACGCCCACACACATTCACACATGCGTGCACAAACACATGCACACACATTCACACGTGCACACACATTCACACACATGCTCACACTCGCACACACGCGCACATTCACACGCAAGCACAGGCACACGCACACACATGCACATACACCCCGTGGATCCTCACCCCAAACTCACAAGTGTGTGTACCCTGTTGCAGTGGGTAGGCCCTGTGCCGCCCCCCAGCCGACTGCCCTGCTTAGTCTGCCATGGTCCTCATCGCAGGCAGCTTGGCTGTGGGGTGCCAGGTGGTCGGTAATGACCGTTTGGTGGGCACCATGAGATGCCCTCCCTGTCCTTTCAGACTTTCTAGACTGTTTTTAACTTGAACCCTCCTGTCCAGCGCTCGTGACGGCCCCACTTTCTGCTGAGTGTTACCATTCGCTGGGCAGGCTATTCCCAGATCTTTATTCGCAGTCTACCATGTCATTTCTCTGTGCTTGGAAACAGTGTTGGCTGATTTTTAAAATCTGAACTGCGTGTTTTGAGACAGAAGCTCTGACTTTACAGATCCCCTGGTCGCTCCGTGCTTCTCTCCTGTCTTGCGCCCCCACCCCCCGACTTCCTTTTTCTTTGCGGTGCGTTTTCCCTCTAAGGGTTTGGAAGCTCTGCCTTTTCTCACTTCCTTTCCTTCTTCCTGGTAGTTGTGGCCTAAATGTCTCAACACAAACACGTACCTGTTTCCCATCAAGTTACCCTCATCTTTTCTTTACAAAATTTCA
This sequence comes from Piliocolobus tephrosceles, assembly GCF_002776525.5. Taxonomy (NCBI): domain Eukaryota; kingdom Metazoa; phylum Chordata; class Mammalia; order Primates; family Cercopithecidae; genus Piliocolobus; species Piliocolobus tephrosceles. Next base: position 33,913,877 of record NC_045452.1, read on the forward strand.
TTTTCAAAACGGTTTTGCTGTGCAGCCTCCTCTTAAAAAGAGTGTCCCCAGCAACAAAGCTCTGGGGTCTAAGCAAACATCACAGATAACATGGGGGTCAGAAAGAAAAGCAGACTTACCGGCTTTCCGTCTTCACCAGGGTCACCCTGGGTGTGCAAGAGAAGCCGTGAGTGATCGGAAAGGCACCGCCCGCTCCAAGTCCCCACGAGGTGGCAAAGATGCCTTCCCCAGATGTCCCGGGACCTGCGCCAGGAGCCTCCTCACACCCACAAGGGCTGTGTCTGAGCAGCTCCGCCTCCCACATCTGACCACCTTCCAGCACCAACCCCACGCAATGGTGGTCTCAAGGATGCTGCTCACCTGCCCCGATCCCAGCTCAGCTCACTCCCATGTCAGCTGCAGCCTCTCCCCGTCCTGCCCGAGCCCCCACCTCCAGAAGGCACTGGACTGGAGGGGCAGGAGGACTTACCGGCTCACCGTCCCTTCCAGGGTTGCCATCCCTCCCTGGCAGCCCTGGAGGTCCTTGTGGTCCGGGGACAGGTTGCAACGCTGGACCTACAGGACCCAGGGGACTGACCGGGCACGGGAGACCCGGGGGACCAGGCAGGCAGGGGGACCCTGGGGGGCCTGGCCGGCCAGGCGGGCCTGGAATACCTGGCTCCCCTTTCTGCCCCTTCAGGCCGCCCTGGGAATAAAGAGAACACAAGGGCTGGGATGAGGCCCCACACACCCTGCCCATGCGTGCCACTGTGCCCTACAGAGTCCCGGGCTGGGCTCTGCTTCCCACAGGGGACACGCAGGGTAGATGCATGCTGGCACCGTGTGCTGGGCAAAAAGGAGGCACAGGCATGGAGGGGCTTCATCAGGGCTCACCAGTGAGTGGCCCGAAAGGCCACGTCTTTGGTTCAGAATGGTTCTGGAGCACAGGGAGGTGGCCTTACCTCTTTCACGCGGCCCCCAGGGGTCCGGACACTCCCGTCCCACGTGGAGACAGAATCTGAGCCAGGAAGTGTCTGAGCTGAGAAGAGAAGCAGAGGTGGCCACTGTCAGGTCCCCCGGGTGGCCCCAGCTCTACTCTCGGCAGCCCAAATGCTTTCAGTCCTGGAGCCTGGCTGGACACCATCAGATTCCTAGCCTCAAGCTGCACTCCCCAAAGCTCTGGCTCCCAGGCATGGGAAACAGGGACAGAGAATTTAAAATCAACAGTGAGGCCAATGTGGCCACCTAAGCCGATGACAGCTGAAACCTGGGAGATGCTTCCTGAACTTGTTACAAGAGACCCCAGCCCCCCAAAATGCCTTCTTATCACCCAGCATGCTTTGTCTCTCTTCCTTTTTCCCACTACACACAATACACACATACTACACACATCACACACACACATTACACATGCACATCACACACACACTACACACAATACACACATACTACACACATCACACACATACATTACACATGCACATCACATACACTACACACAATACACATACAACACACACCACGCACTGCACACTACACGTACACTACACACAACACATCCCACACACAATACACACCACACACTGCACACATCACACTATGCACACACCACACACACCATACATGCTACACAATCACATAAACATCACACTCGTCACACAAACATGCACATCACACATACATCAAACACGTGCCACATATTACACATACATGCACTATATACACCACACACTACACACACCATACATCACACACACCTCAGCATCACACAAACATGCATGTTACACACCACACTCACACACGCACCACACACACCCCACACCACATACACACATCCAGAAAAGAGCTTACCTCCTAATGAAGTCACCGTGGTCTGCTCCTCGATTTCTTCACTTCTGGAATCTTCCGTGCTGCTGCCTCTAGCCAAGGGTGGAGCAGTGACTGGGGGTGGCGTGGGGAGCCTGGGTTTTAGGGCCGTGCCCTGGAGGACGAGAAGGGAGATGGCCTGTTATTCAGCCAGCAGATGCCTGGCAGAGCCTTGCTTGGTTTGTGAAATGAAATACTTAAGATTGCAAGAAAGATAAAGAAAAATCCTCTGAAACAGGAGGGCACTGCAGGGCTGCGTGCAAGGGGCTTCCTTTCGTGGGCCGCAGGGGTGTGGCCGCCTGTGGGCTCCCGGGCTCCAGGACCGTGCCTGCCATCACCACAGAGGCCTCCTGGTGCCCAACAGGCCATGCTGGGAAGCTGACGTGAACCTGCAGAGGGTCCCTGCAGGGACCACATTCCCACGCCCGTCTCTAACGGAAAGCATGGTGCCTCAGTCCTGGGGCTGGGGCCTCTCCGCTCCCCGCCCCTCCTGTGTTTTCTCAGGTGGCCTGAGCTGGGGAAAGCCCTTCCTCATGCTCCCTGCACCGCCTTCTCTTCCTGGTCGTCAGACTCACACACCCGTTCATTCCCTGGTGGCCACCCACGAGCTAATGGAGGGATGGGGCCAAGGTCGCCTCAAAGACCAAGGAATATGCAGGGCAGGACCTCGTTTAAAGGAACGTCCTCTCACCGGAGACACGTGGTGGCCAGGCAGGGCTGGAGCAGGGCCTGTCCCCAGGCTTGGAGCGTCTGCCCAGCCCAGCATCTCTGTTCCCAGCCGGGAATGCGTCTTCATGGCATAGAGGCAGCTCTTGGAGCCACACCTGTGTGTGCACACATGTGCACTGCACTGCTGGGAGGGGCTCTCCCGGGACCCTGCAGGGTGGGCTGGGCCTCGTCCGGCTACTCACCGTCTCCTCCCTGAGAAGCTCCCGGGTGTCCCCGAGCCCGCTGCCAAAGTCTCCGGATGCCTGAGGAGTTTGAAAAGGGAAAGGCTGGAGAGATGGCAGCCAGGCCAGGCCCTGAGCCCAGCAGGCCTGGGAAGCAAAGGAGGCTGCTCTTGCCTCCTCCCGGCCCCGTCTCGCCTCGTCCAGCCCTCTCTGGTGCTCTCGGAGGGGCCGCTGGGGTGGGCACGCTGGCCTTCCCTGCCCAGGCACCCTCTGAGCTTCAACAAGTCTTGTCCAATCGGGTCGCGGACAGCGACGCTTCCGAAACTGCCTCGGCCGGTGGTCAGACACGCGGCGGCGGGAGGGGAGCACGCTCCTCTCCTCCGGCCGGAGCCCTGCCCTGGAGGAGGCCCCACCACAGATGCTTCCCGCACAGGTTTCCCCAGCGCAGGCCCCGCTGGGCCCAGGCCTGGGCCGAACCCGCACCAAGGCGGCTGGACGTTTTAAACTTCATGAAAACCTGGAAGAGAAACATCCTCAGGGTCCGCTAATGACCCCTGAGGGCAAGGCAGGCCAGGGGAGGGGTGTGGCGCCTTGGAGACCCCCAGCACCCAGCAGCCTTGTCACGGCCGCCATGTGAACAATCTGGCATCTTCTGGCATGCTCCAGGCAAAAACAACGGACTTATCGGGTGAAATATAGAAAAAAACATGAAAGTAACATAGATATGCACACGCTGCCCACAGTTCAGCCACGGTGTCTCCTGCCCATGCCGCCCAGGAGTGAGGCTGTGGGTCCACGGTCACGTGGGGCACGCTGTGACCTGGGCTCCCGAGTGAGAAGAATTCCTTGCTCTTCCTCACACCTGGGGCCGGCGGACTCCCCTTGGCTACCACGAGATTCCACACACCCCAACACACACGCCGCACAACAGACACGCTGCACAACACACACCACACAACACACAGACACGAACACAGAGACACACACACAAGATTCCACACACCCCACCAACATACCCCCCAACACACACCCCAACACACACGCCGCACAACACACACGCTGCACAACACACACCACACAACACACATGCACACAACACACAGACACAAACACAGAGACACACACGAGATTCCACACACCCCACCAACACA
>NC_045452.1:33917772-33962191 GCF_002776525.5 Piliocolobus tephrosceles
AGACACACACACAAGATTCCACACACCCCAATACACACGCGACACAACACACAGAGACACACACCACACAGAGATTCCACACACCCCACCAACACACACCCCACCGACACACACCCCAACACACAGGTACACAGAGACACACACACACGAGATTCCACACACCCCAGCAACACACACGCCATACAACACACAGACACAGAAACACATACACCATGCAGACATACAGACACAACACACAAGACAGAGACACACACCACAGACATACACACAGACATGCACGCATCCACACACACACCACAGAGCCACACCACAGACACACAGAGACACCATATCCACACAAAACACCCAACACAGACACACCACAGAGACACACCACAGACACACCACACATAGACACACCACAGACACACTAAACACACACACACCACAGACATGCAGACACACCACACACCTGCACACAAGACAGACACACCACACAGAGACACACCACACAGAGACACCAGAGACGCACTACACACACACAGACACACCACACACACGACACACAAGACACACCACACAGAGACACACCACACACCCACACACACAAGACAGACACACCACGCAGAGACACACACAGAGACACACACCACATACGCACACAAGACAGACACATCACACAGATATACACACACAAAAACACAGACATGAACACATCCACACACAACCCACAAGACAGACACAGAGACACACCACACACAGAGACACACCACACACACACAGACACACCACAGACATGCAGATACAACACATAAGACACACACACCACACAGACATACACACACAAAAACAGACATGCACACATCCATACACAACACCCAAGACAGACACACCACAGAGACACACCACACACACACACAGACACACACAGACACACAGACACAGCAAAGACACACCACATACCCACATAAAGACACAGACACACCACACAGAGACACACAGAGACACATACCACACACAACACAGACACACCACACCTATACTACACACACACACACCACACAAGACACAGACACCACACACACACACACACACACACTTTGCTGAGCTGCCTCACATCCTCCGTCTCACCAGCTGCCATGGAGGGTGGTTTCTGGTGTTTATTTTCTGCTTTGTATTTGTTTTTATGTAGGAAAGTTTAGGGCAAGGAAGGGCTCCGAGGTGTTACAGGAGAGCACAGAAATGGTATCGCAGCTTCCCGGTACCCAAAGTGGCATCTTTTGGGACTTTTCCTGTCACAGCCCCTTGGCCCTGAACTCCGCATGCCAGGGGTTGAGGGAGATCCCGCCTGGGTCCCGGCTGTCACTCACCCCATCTGAGTCATCGCCTTCCTCGTCCAGGCAGTGCATGGGGCCCACCTGGGGGTCCTTGCGCACCTTCAGCTCAGCGATCATCCCCTAAATGCAGACAGAGAAAGGGGTCACCAGCGGTCCTGAGGCAGCAGCGGCAACCCCGGCACTGCCTGAGCTCCAGATTTCGGCGGCCCACAGGGGGCAGGAGCGTCTCGGGGAGGGAAGGGGTCTCGGGCAGCCTCCTGGGGGTGCAGTACGCCTTACGGTAGGAAGACGTGGTGAGACCCAGGGGGGTCCTGGGCACTTTCGTGTGGAAAGCACCCGGCTGGGCGGAGGCTGCTCCCTCAGACTCGGCTCATCCAAGGTGGCTGCTGGGCCACCTGAGTGCTATGGGTTTAGAAGCACAGTGGGCGTGGCTCGATCCAAGGCCTGGGAGAGAGGGGCAGACTCGAGGGGCTGCAGGTCAAGTCCCCCAACCCCAAGTCCTGGGAGCTTTACACAAGCCCCAGGCGGCCTCATCTCCCGATTTGGACCAACCAAGGCAGCACCACGGCTTTGCTTTCTTTGAACTTTACCTTTTCATAAAAAGCAAAACCCAGAAGCCAAGGACCAAAACGCCGCAGGTGTGGGGAAGTTTCCTGGATCTCTGCGCCCATTCCATCTGGAGCCGATCTCACTCATCCCCCCACCCACCCATCGCTCCCTCCGGCATCCTCAGTCCTGGGCTGAGTGCCAGGGTGCCTGCCCCTGCCCTCTCGGGTCCTGGCGTGGCCGGCAGTGTCTCGTGAGACGCAGGCTGGGGACGCTGGGCAGGGACACAGGAGGGCGCAACGTCCTAAGCCTCAAGCGAGCAGCTCATCAGGGGAGAGGACACTGGGAGGGGCTTTGGCAGGAAGAGGGGCTGCCAGCTGGGGGCTGTGCACAGGACCAGGGGCTCCACTGGCCACACTGCACGTTCTGCATCCTGGCCTAGATTTCAGAGCCAAGTGAGGCCAGGTGGAGCCTGGGGCTCCCCACGCCAGCTGGGCCCCGAAGCCCAGGCAGGTGGCTCAGGAGTGGGGCCTGAGCCTGCAGGATGGGGTGTGAGTGCTGAGTGTATGGGGGCACATGTGCATGAGACCATGCATCTCCGTGGACACGTGTGTGCAAACATGAGATCATGTATGTATGCGTGTGTGAGTTCATGCATGGGGCATGTGGACCCCATGAGCACCCTGGGTGTGCACGGGTTTCCCACAGAACGCACCAGCGGTTCTCGGCGTCACATTGCAGGGGAGGGGCATTGCCTACAGCGCCCCGGGTAGGCCAGGGGCAGCACTGCGGGGTCCAGGGTCCACCGTCCACCAGGACCTGCTGCGTGGGGGCGGGGCAGCAGCCTTCACATTCAAGAGCCCCCAGGTCATGCCCGGGGAAGGAGCTGGGGTTGCATTCTAGCCCTGGGGCAGCCCGGGCAGGGGGGTGCCAAGAGTGCATCTTAGGTGGTCTTGGTGTGGGGGAGGGGCTGGGCATTCCTGACATCCATCCCCACGCAGACATGCACCGTCCAGAGAGGCCTGTAAGGCCCTGACAACCCTGACAGGTGGCCGCCATGCTCTCCAGCCACAGCGCTCTCCTGAGGGTGCTCCCGAGGGCACCAACGCCTTCTGCACAGGGCTACAGGGTGCCTGGGTCAGGGGCAGCTACAGAGGGCAGAGAGGCTCTGAGCCTGTGGTGGCCACTGGCTCCAGGGGTGGGGCAGACGGCACTAGTGCAAAAGCCACAGGCCCATTGCAAATATTTAAGGGACTTAGGACTGAAAGTTATGAAATCTGGAGACACCCGAAACAGGGATCACAGGAATTCTGTTAGGGAAAAGCATGTAAAATGCTTCCCGACATGCTGCAGCCTCAGCGCCCTGGAAATCAGGACACAGCTGGAAATGACGTTCACGGTAACAGCACAGCTTGGGGGGTGCATGATTTCCCGGGAGACGGCCACTGACAAAGACTCAAGAAAGTGAACCTGAAAAGACCAACAACGCCCCAGGACTCTTACGCCGCCAAACACAACCAACGCTCCAGAGGGCTCTGTCGGACGCCGCCGAGGCCGGGGGTCCCAGGCACCATCTGTGGCAGCGCTGGGGGCACTGCAGCCTCGTGGAGAGTCTGAGGAGGAGGAAGCCTCGGTTTCCTCCCTGCTCCCAAAGCTCTGTGCTTGTTTCTGCCAAAAATGATGAGTCATACAACTTGAATGTTTCTTTCCCAAGAATCTCAATCCAGAAGTCTGAGAAAATCTTGTGCTGAACAATTCCACCTTCTTCTCTACCACACAAGCGTGCTTCTCCTCTCCCCAGCTGGAATCTCATCTAAGACCCAAAGAGAAAGTTCCTGACACCTGAGGCCTGCAGGGACCTGACACAGACATCAACCAACACAGCCTTCAGCACACGGCCCGCGGCGCGCCACCCACGCCCAGCAGTACACAGCCCGTGGCGCGCCACCCACGCCCAGCAGCACACGGCCCATGGCGCGCCACCCAGGCCCAGCAGCACACAGCCTGCCGCGTGCCACCCACGCCCAGCAGGGCCCCAGCCCAGGGCCCGACCCAGGGCCCTCTAGCTCCTTCCTATTCCAGCTCTCTGACCTTCCAAGGTTTCACTGGGCTGTTGTAAATCATGGTATCTTCTCCAGGCCAGATTTTGCCACATAAGCACATCAAATCCCAGCCGGGCGCAGTGGCTCACGCCTGTCATCCCAGCACTTTGAGAGGCTTAGGCAGATGGATCACCTGAGGTCAGGAGCGCGAGACCAGCCTGACCAATATGGTAAAACCCCATCTCTACTAAAAATACAAAAATTAGCCAGGTATGGTGGTCGGTGCCTGTAATCCCAGCTACTTGGGAGGCTGAGGCAGGAGAATCACATGAACCCAGGAGGTGGAGGTTGCAGTGAACCAAGATCACCCCGCACTCCAACCTGGGCAACAGAGCGAGACTCCATCTAAAACAAACAAAACAAAAAACCCCCAAAAAACCATACATCAAATCCCAATGGTCAAAAAAAAAAAAAAAAAAAATGACAAGGTGGAAATAAAGTCTGCAGCGTGCAGCACCAAAGAGCAGTTTCTTTTACATGTAAGGAGTTTGTATAAATCAATGAGAGTTGGGCCCATCGAAAAACACAGAGAACATAAACCAGTCAGTCACAAAGGAAGAAATATAGACAATAACCAAGTGACAACATGAAAGTCTGTCCTCACTAACAGTCCAAGAAATACAAAATCAAACACCCAGACCCGCTTTTCCTACACATCTAACTGGGAAGTGGGACTTCGCCGATGAGGCCTTCCCTGCAGGGCCGCGGCCCGGCTCTCCGCAGCACCATCGGGCACAGCTGCGCACCCACGTACCCAAGCTCTCGGCACTTGGCCGCTTTTCCTTACAGCGTTAAAGATGTACAGCACTTGTGGGCGACTTTATTCCACCAAGAAATGGCTGGGGATTCACACAACAAATTCCCTCTCACAGGAGGGGGTGACTCTGAATTCTTTCCCGGCAATCATGTTTGTGATCAAGAGGAAAACAAAGAGGCCCAGTTTGGTGTCAACGTCCTAGCGGCTCCTGAGCTCTGAGGGTTAAAAGTTCCTGCCAAAGGTGAAAGGTCAGCTTTCAGAACCCCCAGACACCAGGACTTAGAACAACTTCAAACAAACAGCCCTTGCCAGGGCAATAGTTAACCTTCTGTCCCCTGTGGCCCGCCAGGGCAGGGGCGTCCCAGCTGCAGGCCAGCTTGAATGTTAGAATTCAGGGACTTGGGAGACAGTGCCAGCTGAGGTCACCCACATGGCTGTTCCCAGCCAAAGGTTCCCAGAAATGCAGGGGCTTTGGACATAGACCCCACATGGCTTTAGGGCTCTGTCCGCTCCCCCAGCCCCAAGACATGAAGGCACATTGGAGGGACTTCCCGGAGACTCAGGTGGAGATGGCCATACGCCATCACGGCTGGGGGATCCCACTACGTGCTCCGAAGTGGATTCTCACAGGCCTGGGGCTGCCACCCCCTTGCTAAAGGTGCTGACCTGCAGGGCCGCCCTGAGCCCCTGGTCCCAGCCGGTGTGGAGTCACCACAGGAGAACCCTGCCGGGACCGACACCCTACTGCCGCCAGCTTTGGATCATTCATCGTTTTCAACAAGGACCCCAGCTTTCATTCTGCATGGGGCCCCGAGGCTTGTGGCTGGGCCCAGACTCGGTCCCCACTCACCCAAGCGGCCGGTCAGAGGTCAGGAGCCCCAGTTCACCACGGGGCTTGGCACAGGCCTGGGGGTGTCTCTGGGTCACGGGGCCATAGCTGGGGTGGATGTCTAGTTACAATGTCGTTCAAATGGGGCCCTCCTAGGCTGGGCTTTGGGGTCTCAGAGAAACCACAGAAGCCCAGGGCAACTCTTCCTAGGGGCACAGGAGCCAGAGAGCCAAGAAAGTGAATGCTACCCCAGCCAGGCTGGCCAAGAACCTGGGAGGCCTGCACCAGAGGCCGGGGCTGACCACAGCTGGGGTGGGGCTCTCCTCTTCAGGCTGCAGCTCTGTCCCTGTCCCAGTGGCCACCTCCACCCCACCCTACCCTGGCTGCTCCAGCTCCCCGGCAACAGCACAGTGGGGGTTACCTGGAACTTGTCAGGGTCCGCTCCTCCTGCCTGAGCCACGAAGAGCCCGGCGCCAGGCTCCAGCTCCAGACCCCGTGAGGACCGAGCAAGCGGCATTCTCTGGAACTCCTCACAGTCCACGTAGAGGGCCACGTAGCCACCCTCCACACTGAGTGCTAAGTGTGTCCACTGGCCGACGAAGGCAGGGAGCCGGAAGCTGGCAGCTGTGTGGGTCTGGCCTGCGCCTGGCTCTGTGTAGAGCAGGGAGATGTCCTGGTGCCCATCCCGCACCCCAGAGAGCTTCACGCCCAGTGAGACCACTGCCTGTGCCGCGTCCGTGATGGCAAACAGCACCCCTGGGCCCTCCGTGGCCGGCTGGATGTGGAACAGCAGCGAGAAGTCACGGAAGAAGAGGCTGGGGAAGTGGTACCGGGCCACTTGGCCACTGTTGGCATCTGGCCCAAAGACGTAGGCCAGCCCGACGTCGGGGTCATCCGTCTGGGTGATTTGCTGGGGCGGAGGGTCCCCAAGGAGCTGCAGCAGCCCCACCTCCTCACCGACGCTCTCTGCAAAAAGAAAGACAGCTGGTGAGGTGGCTGTGCAGGACAGAACCATGGGCCACCGATGCGGCCTGGAGAGGCGGCCAGGCAGGGGCACAAAGGGGAAACTGAGTCTGAGAGGGCTTTCCACGTGCCTGACAGCCTGCCCTGATGCCCTGGGCTCAGCCACCCAATGGCCACCCAACGGCCACCCTGGTTCACTCATTCCCAAACGACGGGCGCGCTCCATGCAGAAACCTGCCTGCAGGGGACATGGTGTCCACAGGTCCCCTCTTCCCTGCTTTCAGCAGGGATAGGCACAGCCAGTGGGGAGAAGGAACCAGGGACTGGCCGGCACCCCTGCCGAAGCAAGGAGCTGTGAGGGGCTGGGGCTGGCAGCCCTGTGCCCCGCCCACCCACTCTGCCCCTGCTGGAGCAGCCCAGGCGGGCAACCCAGCGTGGCCCCCACTGTGAAGCCACAGCTCCACTGCAGGGAAGGAAGGAGGCTGACTCCACGTCCCAATGTTCTTCAAAGCCTCGGCTATGGGGCCTCGCCCAGAGTGGCTGCCTCGGCTGGGGGTCCGCGTGGCGTCTGAGAGGCACCGTGTGGGATTTCACCCAGCGCCGGCTCACCCGCTGGGCGAGGTGCCTCATGTGGCAAGGACAAGTAGTGTCTCCCCACCCCACCGTGCTGATTCCTCTCAGGGCCTCAGTCACCCCTTGGAGGGGCCGCATGCCTGATGTACCTGCCAACGTGCCACAGTCTCACCAGCCCCGCTGCTCCCTGCAAATGCCCCACAGCGCTGGGTGACTCACTCCACTCATTCCTGCCCAGGCGGAGCTTGACCTCACTTCAACTCAGTAGCCCAGGGTCAGAAGGAGCCCTGTCCATCCCTCTCTGCGGACCTGCCAGGACGCAGCCCCAGTGCCCGGAGTTCTCACACCTCGTTTCCTGCCCACGGGAGGGGGCAGCACCCACTCAAGGACAGACCCTGCTCAGAGTGACTTCCCAGCACACCTGCCATGCCAGGCAGAGCACGGACTTTGCTGCCACAGTCTGGGCCAGGGACTTGCCCCAACGCCCTACTCCCGTGACCGCGAGGCCCCAGACAGACCGGACACGGTCTGCTTCCGACAGAGTGTAACGGTTACTCCGGGATGCCTGTGCGGCGGGCTGGCTCCTAGTCGAGCTCTCCTGTGGGAAGGGGCTGCTGATGCCCAGGCGTCCTGAGGAAGGCGGGGCGAGCACCTGTGTGCATGTGTGCGTGTACCTGTGGGCTGGGGGCCCTGCGGCTGGGCCAGGCTGACCTGGGACAAGACACAAGGGAAGAAGTGCTGAGCCTGGACATCACGAGGGAAGCAGTATCTCCAAAGAGCTCACAGAACACAGAACCAACGGAAACTAGAGTGCAGACCCCGGCCCCTGGCACACGCCGTGGGCACCTCCAGCGCCATCGCTGCCCCCACGAGGCCCTGACTCCAGCATGAGGCGGCATGGCGGCCTGGACTCCCTGTGGGCCCTACCCTCGTGCCGACTGGAAGCAGGGCCAGGCGCAGAGTGGACAATGGGCTCTGTGGACAGCAGCCTGGTCTGGCGCCTGCACCCCGAGGCTGGGGCAGAGGGGTCCCGACAGGCTGAGCCTGGGCTCTGGGGCCAGCAGTCATCTCCCCCTCAGACAGAGGCTGCCGTCTACCCAGATGGCAGCTGTTACAATGATCCTTTCTTATAAGAAGTGCCCAGGCCCCACATGTCCACACCGGGGCTGTGCTAAGATCAGGAAATAGGACTCTCGGCCTGGGGGCCAGATGCCCTGGCAGTCGCCCAGCTGGCCCCGAGTTCACCTTGGAGAAACCTCCCGCCACCCTTCCTAGAACATTCCGACATTCATTGGGAAAGCAAGATGTGGCAGCTGCCACCTCCCTGGGCTGGAAGGCACCAGCACGCTACGCAGGCGGCCCCAGGGACCCCAGTGACAGCAAAGCCCTTTCCAACGCTGTCCCGTCTCCTCTCCACAAAGCTCCTGGGGGTTCCCTTCAGAAGTCAGCTTCCAAACGCCCAGCCCCAAGATGCTGGAAGGGCAGAGAATGGCGCAGCCTCCACTCCCCGAGGTGCGGGCCCAGCTGTCTCAGATGTCCTGGAGTCAAACAGCAAGTGCCTGAACCCCACTTCGAGAGCTCGGCCTTCCCGGGTGTAGTGGGCTGGCCCCTCCTGCTGGGTCACCTCACCTTGGATCAAGGCGCTTGCCTCATTAAAGACCATTTCCTCCTCAGGAATCAGGCCAGCCAGAAGTGTGGATGGTTCTGGAGGCCTGTGTGTGTTAACAAAGGCCCCTTTAAACAAGCCCAGGACAAATGGCGCAGCCAGCATCCTCCCCACAGGAGAACAGCAGGGACCTCTGGCTAGGACTCTCCGCTGTTCTCACAGTGCAGGAGGTCCCCGCCCCTCCCCTTGGGTCCCTCATCTTAGGCGGCCGGGGACTCTATCCCTTCCACGGCAGCAGCCTCTGAGCCAAAGCGCCCCCTCCCAGAAGTGGGACTTTCCAGGACCCTCACTCCTCAGCCTCACCCTGACACAGCCTGACTGGGGGTCCCCTGTGAGTCCCATCCTCACAGGGGACAAGACCCTCCCTTCTCCCCAAACTGGGCTCTCCACCCAGAGCAGCGTTCACCCACGAGGGAGTGGGCTCCAGCCAGGTCAGTCCTCGAGGGCCACACCCGGCATCCTGCATCCCTCATGGCCACTGTGGCCCCGAAGAAAAGGGCAGACCCCTCAGAGACCCTCAGACACGTGCACTCCACGGATGCCCGTCAGCACCAGGCGCTCCAGCCGCTCCCCAGAACCAGCCCAGCCTGACTCCCTGGGGCACGGGGCCTGGAGTCTCTGCCGCCCCTTTGAAGGGCTCCTGAGGACAAGATCCAAGGCTGCCTGGCCAGCCCCCTGCCCTCCCACACAGCCGCCTCCCGTCCTGCAGAGCCAGGGCTGCTCCTGCCTGCGTGGGGCGAGCCGAGTCCGGGAAGCCTAGTGGTGGGTTTCACGTTGCTCAGACAACATCCAGTTCAGCACTCAGAGGCCCAACAGCTTCCAAGACACAGGGTTTGATGCAAACTAGAAATCAATATCCAGTTCAGCATTCAGAGGCCCAACAGTTTCCGAGACACCGGGTTTGATGCAAACTAGAAATCAAAGCAATCTCATGGGTGCTCCGAGAGAAAATGGCCCTGAGACGGGACGTTTCCCTCAGGCCAGGGGAGCCAGCACAGCCTGTCCTTCAGCTCCACCTGGGCCTGTTCAGAAATCCAAACACACAGCGGCTGTGGGGGCCAAGGGCAGCTGGGCTGCGGCATCCCCAGGCCGTGACCTCGAAGTCCAAAACCCACAGCATCCATGCCATGGTAGCTGAGACCTCGGGGTGTGGCCACAAAAGCTGCCCTGTGACTCCCAGGACCAAGTGCCCTGGAGATCTGTGTGGCATCTGCACGGCTGCCCAGGTCCCTGCCAGCAAGTGGAGGCCACGTCAGTGGTTCTGTGAAAGCTTTCAGGGACCCTGGAAGCCTCCATTTCAAGCACACATGTGCAGGACTCTTGTTAAACAGAGACGTCACAACTGATACAAAAGAGGCAGAAGAAGGACAAAAGCCAGAACCTGCAGTCAGTGACCACAGTGGCACGAGAGGGCAGGGCAGGTGCCGGTGAACCGGTGGTTTTGGCGCCCGGGGCACAGGACATGCAGACCACATTGGTGGGCACAAGGCAAGCAGTGGATGAAAAACAGCGACAGCAAGAAAAATCCAGCTCCACCTTGTCAAAAACGTTAGCTAAAGTAACACCAAAGGCTAACGGAAAAACAGCAGGTAAATGGCTGTGAGAGTGAGCACTGCAACACTGACATCGGCCGAAAGGACCCGAGCCGGAGCCATTTGGCGGACAGAGGGGACGACGCGCCCTGACAGCCCTGTAGGGTCTGCTGAGCCAGAACCACTGTGCACCTGCAGGCGAGGGAGTCGCTGCCAATGACAGACCCTAAGGCTCCTCGCTCAGCCCACTTTCCTGTGAAGAGAGAAAATAACCACCTCAGTAAGACTCACACAGAGCCTCCGGAACCTGATCCAGAGCTTGAAGAGTGCGTCATCATCATTGCCCCATCACACTGCAGCACTTACACAGTGAAGTGCCCGGGGGCATCAACCCGCCACCATCATCCCTCCACCACACCATGGCACTGACGTAGTGAACTGCCCGGGGGCATCAACCCGCCACCACCACTCCATCACACCATGGCACTGACATGGTGAAGTGCCTGGGGGGACATCGTGGCATCAAAGAAAAACAGCCTCCGAACAAACACTTCCACCAATGCCCAAGGCTGCAGAGCCCCAGGGAAGGGCTAAAAACAACCTAAGAATCGGCCGTCCTGGGTGGAGACCTCCTGCTGACACTCGGACACATTTACAACATCCAGTCTCTCCACTGTCAGCGCTGACCCAAAACCCACATCAGGCCCACGCGGGGCAGCTCAGCTGGTGTCCGACAAACAACAGTGAGTCTGCGCGATGAACCCACCAGTCAGGGCTGAGCAGGTTCTGCAGGGCCATCTGTTATACAGAGAGGCAGAAATACCTGCAGGTGCTTCGGTCAGGAGGGGCTGAGGAAAAGACCAGAACCACACAAAGAGCCAGGGCATCTCCCTGGAGTTAGGGAGCCTCCTGAGATGCGGGATAAAGGAAAGAGGAACTTGCAGACACAGGGCAATCCCATTTATGCAAAGTAAGACTCCCATGCATATGCACATATGTGCAGCCATGCACATGGGCAAACTGTGGTGGGCCGAACCATGGCCCCAAGGATGTCCACGGCACAACAGCTGGAACCCACAAGCATAATTTTACGTGGCAAAGGGATGCTGCAGCTGGAACTCAGACTGTGGACCTGGAGATGGGAGATGATCCACATCTAACCACACAAAGCCTTAAAATCGAAGGACAAAAGACGGCACCATGAGGACTTGCCCAACACTGTTGGCTCTGAAGGGGGAAGAAGGGGCTTTGAGCGAAGGAAAGCAGCAGCCTCTAGAAGCTGGAAAAGTCAAGAAAACGGATTCTCCTCCAGGGCCCCAGAGGGACCCAGCCCTGACAACACCTTGGTTTCAACTCAGTGAACTGGTTTCAGACTCTGACCTCCAGAACGGAAAGATAAGACAGCTGTGCTGGTTTAAGTTACTGAATTTGTGGCAACTTCTTACAGTCGCCAATAGGAAGCTACACACTTATATGCAAATCGGTACAAACCCATGGGGGCAGGCGGCCGCGGGGAGTGGGACTCAGGAGCTGTGTCCCGTCCTCTCATGTGTGGCTGGAGTCTTGCTGAGGGTCTACCTTATCTAAGGGTGTCTTGCGGCCCCAGGGTGAGCTGTTGACTTCTGGGACAGACTCCAGCCCACCAGGAAGATCTCATTCCCCAAATCCCATCCCAGGAAGAGGAAGAGAAGAAAACGGCAGGCTTTGGAGCTTCCACTGAGGGACTGTGGGATCCACCTCTGCCCCAGGGCCCGGGCATTGCGCCACTCCTGAGGGCTGGGCAACCTGGAAATGTAGTCACTCTGCCCCTACAGATATGTGTCTCTTACCCAGAGCTAGAGGCTTCCACCATGGTTGGGCTCCAGCCCAGTTCTCAGAGCTCCAGCCTCTGAGCTCTGGACCCAGCCACGCTGCCCATAGGGAGTTTCTCCCTGCACTTGGCGTAGCTGGGTGGCATCCAGGATAGACACCTGCACATGATATAACAATGATGATGCCTCAAGACTTGATTTCTTTTCTTTTCTGTTTTTTGAGATGGAGTTTCACTCTTGTTGCCCAGGCTGGAGTACACTGGCGTGATCTCAGCTCACCACAGCCTTCACCTCCTAGCTTCAAGCAATTCTCCTGCCTCAGCCTCCTGAGTAGCTAGGATTACAGAAACGCACCACTACGCCTGGCTAATTTTGTATTTTTAGTAGAGGCGGGGTTTCTCCATCATGTTGGTCAGGCTGGTCTCGAACTTCCCACCTCAGGCGATCCACACGCCTTGGTATCCCAAAGTGCTGGGATTACAGGCATAAGCCACCACACCCGGCCAAGACCTGATTATTTGACAGAAAGAAACATGTTTGAAAATGACTCTGGAGTACTCTGGGAAATGGCAGATGGAAAGCACCAGGAATCCATCTTCCCAACTAATTAACAAGTGCATGGACAGAATTTGTCTTAGAACTCTTTTGGAACTCTGGAGTCTACTGAAAGTTTGCAATGTCCAGAGGAAGGTTTGAACAGTAACAGATGGTTAATTTAGCTGAACCCCAGCTCTTGGCACAACAGCAGCTGTACATCCATCCCCCACCCCCATTCCCATAGCAGGTGCCATGCACAAGTTCCTGGAGCAGTGGCCACACAGCTTGTGGGAAACAGGATGGCAAAAAGGACTCTGTCCTGCAGACATCAAGAACCTGTGCTCTGATCAGGTTGCTTGGGAACACAGAGGTGCAGACAGTGAGGTGGGGCCGTTGTTTTACACTCCCTCTGTTGTTGCAAGTTCCCCCTTCCAGATGAAGTGACTTCAAGGGGATTTAGATGGTTGGCACTATTTTTTCTTCCTCATTCTTATCTTGTTCCTCCTTTGGGAGCCAAACATGAAAGAACAGGACATTGAAAAACAGCAGCATGTAAGAGTAAAATTAGAAAGTGGCTGCACACACCCAGGGAAAGGGACAGGCTCAGAAAAGACCCAAGAAGACCTGAAGTTCACACCTCAGGGAGATCTTTGGCACAGAGACAAAAATTTTTTTTAAAGGAACAAAAAGCAGTGAACACTGGTGAAGGTTGAGTATTTACTTCCAGAGCTACATTACTGAGTTCAAATGTTCACTTTTTAACACAAAGTCACAAGGCACACAAAGTGATAAGAAAGTATAGCACATTAAAAGGAGAAAAATAAATCAACAGAAGCTCTCCCTGTAAAAGACCTGATGGCAGATCTACTAGACAAAGACTTTAAAACAACTGTCTTAAAGATGCTCAAAGAACTAAAGGAAGGTGTGGAGAAAGTCAAGAAAGTGACGTATGAACAAAATGGAAATATCAATATAAAAACCTTGAAAGAAACCAGAAAGAAATTATAGAACTGAAAAGTACAATAGTTGAATTTGAAAACATCACTAGAGGAATCTGAAGGTGATTCGGGCAGATAGAATAATAAATCAATGAGCTTGAAGATAGGATAATGGAAATTATCAAAGACAAAAGATAAATGAAAGGTGAAAAGAGCCTAAGCGGCATGTGGCCACCATCAAGAGACAAGGAAGCATGCATGCTGTGGAAGCTGCAAACAGAAGAGAAAAAGAAAGGTGCAGAGAGACCATCTGAAGAAATAATGGCTGAAAACGTCTCAAATTTGTAGGGAGACATGAATATAAACAGTTAAGAAGCTCAGGGAACTGCAAGTAAGATGAACTCAAAGAGACTCACACCAAGGTACATTATGATAAAACTTTTAAAAACAGAGAATCTTGAAAGCAGCAAGAGAAAAACAACTGATCACATACAAGGCTTTTTAATAAGATTATCACCAGATTTCTCACAGAAACTTTGGAAGCCAAAAGGCAGTGGACCAATATATTCAATGTACTAAAAGAAAAAAAAAATTGTTAACCAAGAGTCCTATATTCAGCAAAACTGTCCTTCAAAAGTGAAGGAGAAATTGGCATTCCCAGATAAACAAAAGCTAAGGGAGTTAATTGCCACTAGACCTGCCCTGCAGGAAATGGTCCAGGTAGTCCAGCAGGTGAAATGAATGGACACTAGTCAATAACAACAAGTTACATGAAGAAATGAAGATTTCAATAAAGGTAAATACATGGGCAATTATAAAAGCTGGTATTGCAACAACAGTTTATAACTGCACTTTTTATGAATGAACCTGGAGAATATTAAACTACAAGAAATGACAGGCACAGAAGCAAATACTGCATGATCTTACTTATATGTGGTATCTAAAAAGGTCATATTCATAGGAGCAGAGTAGAATGGTGGTTGTCAGGGGCTGAGGTCTAGAAAGGACAAATATGTGTGTGTGCCACAGATATGGCTAGCAAGAAGGGACCCTCGAAGGGGGCCCAGCAGCCTGGCTCCAGAGTGCCCTTCAGCATTGCAGCAGATGTAGGACAAGCAAGGGCCCAGCAGGGGGGCACCATGAGACCAGCAGGCATCCACCCTAATGGTGCAGGCCATCTGATGGGGGGTAGTGACCGGTGCCAGGACAGATGGTGCCCAT
The DNA here is from genome assembly GCF_002776525.5 of Piliocolobus tephrosceles. Classification (NCBI taxonomy): domain Eukaryota; kingdom Metazoa; phylum Chordata; class Mammalia; order Primates; family Cercopithecidae; genus Piliocolobus; species Piliocolobus tephrosceles. Next base: position 33,932,564 of record NC_045452.1, read on the forward strand.
GCACAGAGTGGGGTGCAATGGGGCACAGCTGCCACCCCACTCTGTGCATAGGCAATGGGGGCCTCCTTGACTTACTGTTACTAAGTAGTGTCCTTTCATTTCACCTGTTGGACTACCAGACCATTTCCTGCAGGGAAGGTCCAGTGGCAATTAACTCCCTTAGCTGTTGTTTATCTGGGAATGCTAACAGGGCACAGCCCAGGCCAGCCCACGGAGAGGAGGAAATATGACTGTGGGTTGAAGGATACAAAGTTTCAGTTATGCAGGAGGCGTAAGTTCCAGAGGTCTAATGTACACATGGTGATTACAGCTAGAACACTGTACTGCATATGACACTTCAAACTTGAGTAGATCTTAAGTGTTCTCACCACACTCACAACGGTAACTGGTTGAAGTGAGAGATGTCCACTAGCTTGACTTTAGATATCTACAAAACCCAAATATATGTAAGGACCTGCAGGGAGCCGTGTTTGGAGTGCTGTGCTTTTCATTCCGTCTGTGCCTGGTTCAGAATCACACAAGATCTTGTACCCACAGACAACTGAACCCAATGCACTGGGCCCTTGACACTCCAGTAGGAGTTAAATGCTGAGTCACTCTTGGTGCATCTGAGAGACATGGAGAATTTATGAGAAGCTTAGCCAGCATCATCGAAAAAATATTTGCAGGTTGCCAAGCGGTGAGAGATAAGAATGAGCTGTTTCTCATGGAGTGGTCTTCTCTCCTTCTTAAACCAAAGTTACACGGAAATGTCAAGCAAATCAATTTTCTCAAGTTCTGCATTTGACTAAAGGAGCAAGAGGTAGGCACCGTGTAAGCACACTTGTGCACCAGTGGCTGGCCCACAGGGTAGGGAGCAGCAAGAAAGGAGCAGCCCCTCAGGGCCATCACGATGACGTGATCTCCACGTGCACTCCCGTGGCCTCCCATCGACCTCCGAATGTCCAGCGATGGGGGTGGAGGTAGAGCAAGCCCCAGCCCAGGGACCTGTGCACCACTTGCCAAGATCATGGGACTCGTACATTGGAGATGAGTGACCTGGCCGGCGTGTGTGTGGACCTGCTTCCCAAGCACCCCGGTGGCAGCTGTGCCCAGGTGCGCCCCACTCTATGCATAGGCATCGTCCATCCCAGCACTGGTCCCTGCCCCTCATCAGATGGCTTGTACCACGAGGGTGGACGCTGCTGGTCTCCTGGTGCTCCCCGGCTGGGGGCTTGCTTGTCCTGCATCTGCTGCAATGCTGAAGAGCGCTCTGGGGCCAGGCTGCGGGGCCCTCCTCAAGGCTCCCTTCTTGCTGCCACACTCGTGGCAGGCACACGTGTCTGTCCTTCCTAGGCCTCAGTTTCTCAACTGTAAACAGGAACAATACCCACCTCCCAGGTCAGAAGACGCTTGCCTGTAGGACTCCTTGGAAACATCACCTGCCTCTGCTACAGTCTGAGGGGCCAGGGTTTGCGAGAGCTCAGGAGGGGCGTAGAGAGCAGAGTCCAGAGGGCCAGGCACCCATTGCTGTCGTGGGGTGACACTCCCACAGCCCTTGTGGCCTGAGCTCCGCGTGTCACTCATAGAGTCCCACTGAGACAGCCCAGGGGGGCTTCCTGGAGGCAGTGTCCCCGGCAGCCCAAGCCCTGTTCACTCACTCTTGGCACCTGCAGTGGGGGAGCCTCCCTACCCCACTCCGGCCCTCCCCTGTGTGGGGGCCTCACTCCCTTCCTTGTGGGTCTGAGGGACAAGCCCACAACACGCCAAAACCCTCCACAGGGTCCCTGCCTGCGTGCTGACCACAGGGTGCACCCTCCCTTTGAGTGCCCCCACGCCCCAGCATGGCCACACTGTCCCCCACGCTCTCCTCGAGGTGTGCCGGGGGGGTGGACACACAGGGCAGTGCCCAGGACCAGGTGGAGAGGGCGTTGGAGATGGAGCCAGGCAGGAGGCAGCAGGACCCCGCCAGCTCCCCTCCCCTCAGGGGCTCATACTCCCTGACCCCATGGCCTGGAGATGCAGCCAGGGCCCTCTGTGGGCCTCGAGGGCTCTGTTCTGGTGCCAGGATCATAGCCCAGCACCCCCACTTCCAGGGCCTCACAGCCTGCCCCGAGGGGTCAGGCACCAACATGGGGAGCTAGGCTCCCCCTCCTCCTCTTGCCCCTCACCCAGGGCTGCGAGTGTCCAGCCCAACACGGGGGCCCGGCAGGAGTGGGGGCTCACCCAAGAGAAGCCTGGGCTGGGGAGGAGCTGACAGGCCAAAAGACGGGGCAGGACTCTCCGGGCCAGGCCACACCTGGGAAGGGACTCCATGATGAAGCCGGAGGCCCACCTCTGGCCAGAGGCAACGTAGGCCACGAATGCCAATGGAGACCTCCAGGACCCTGCGCGGGACACTGCCTCCCTCACATGGGGACACTATCAAGCTGTCCAGTGCTCAGTGAAAAGTCCCCTTCGGGCTGTGCCACCAACCGGGCCAGCTGCAATTACAGAAATTCCTCGCCCTCATAGCCCCACTCAGACCCCAGCCCCCAAGCCATGCAGCTGAGCACCGACTCCCAGGAGATCAGCACCTTCCCTGAGGCCGACGCTTGCTCAGAGTGCTCAGCTGATCCCAGACAGTCTCGGGGCCTGGCGTTTCCCTTCCCACATGCTGCAGCCCTCCCAGCCCGCCGCTGTCCTGTCTGCCTCCGAGGACAAGGTGGGCTGTGCTTGAGCCTCCCGGGGCTCCAGGACACTGGACTAGGGTCTCTCAAGGCAGGACGGCCCCTGAAGTGCTGCCCTACCCACACGTTGGGTGGGGAACAGGGCTTGGCCACCAGTTGCCAGGTGGGGTGTGGCCCTAGGGGGGTTGCCTGCAAGGCGGCTGGTGCTTGCTTGGCATTTGGGTGTTCCAGGGATGGAGCATGAGTGGGACCCACGAATTTGGCTGCTTGTGGCAGTGCCGGCTGCCCTGGGGGTACCATCGAAGCCCCGAGATGCCAACAGCCATGGGCACAGCCCCTGCCACAGGAGAGCTCCAGCCCTACGCTTCCGGGGCGCATCCACAAGGGCCCCCACGCCTGCACACACCACGTCCCCCAGCACAGTTCCTGTACCTGCCTCAGGCTCAGCCATGCCCCACTGCAGCCCTCCCTCCCTTCCTGCCTGCCCCTCCATTCCAGCCCACGTGGGCTTTGCTCCTGGGACCACCTGTTGTCAGCACTTGTCCCTGCCCTGCCTGTGGCCCCCCGGGCACACCCCAGGCTCCACACAGGGTCTGCAGAGGCTCTGGGCTTTGCTGAGAGAAATGATCACTGGCCTGAAACTCGAGGGGAATCACCACGCTCGTCATCCCTCACGGAGCCTGGCAGGTGGGCGTCCACTAAAATTTCCACTGCAGGTCCCCCACCTCCAGGTCCGGCACAGCTGCTAACCCCCACCAACCCTGTCCCAAAGCCCACGGGGCAAAGACCAAGGCTGCGTCCCCTCGGCACTTTGGGGAGGACAGCAGAAGAGGACAGAGCACCTCGCCCTGTGGGGACGGGGCCTCTGGGCCAAGGCTGCCAGGTGCACACAGCAGGCAGAACCTGAATGGGGCAGGCACAGCTCAGGGGCCCTGTCTACCCCCAGACACAGGGGAGGGAGCTGCTGGGGTCCTTCCTGGGCTGCCCCTGCCCCCGGGAGGTTAAAGAGTTCCCCCTTCCCTCCTCTTCCTGACCCCCAACTGCCCAGCCAGCAACAGGGCCAGGCCATGTGGCGATGGGGCAACGTCCCCTGGGCCCAGGAGCGGCCCCCACTGTGGCAGGGAGGCTGTGTGCTTCATGATGGGGAGGGGGACAGGAAAGGCTCCCTCTCAGGACAGGCCCTGCGGACCTCCCTGGTCCCCACCCTGGTGAGGGTCTCTGCACTGTCCACATGGCAGCACCCCTGGCCTGAGCAGGCTAAGGCTCCCAGGAAGCGGGTTCAACTGTGCAGCTTAGTGACTGGGGCAAGGTCGATGCAGCCGCACCTGAGTGGGAATCCCGGCTCCCTGGGGTGAGTCACGCCACTGCCCCACGCCTCAGTTTCCTCTCTGTGACTCCGGGCATAGCAGGGTATCACGGGACTGTACTGAGGACTAAATGCCCAGGAAGCCCCAGGACACATCGGCTGTGGTTCATCCACCCTCTTCCCGTCCAGACGCCGGCCTCCTTCCTGCACAGGATGCCTCACTCCCAGCTCTCCCGCCTCCCGAGGGCCACGGGCCCCTGACCGTAGAGACTCAGTGTGGGGGGAACCTGTACCAGGCTCATGTCAGCCCTGACCACGCTTACCTGGCAAGGCAAAAAGAAAAGGGTGGGGAGAGCGGGGCCGGCCAGTTACCTGCAGCCGGCCCAATGAACACACAGTACCCGTCCTCCTGGGTTGGGAGCGAGGCACAGGCGACAGGCAGCCGGCCCCCACTCAGGTGGCTCCAGCACGTGTCCTGCAGGACCTCGCAGAACTGGCGGCAGGGTGGCGGGGCGGGCAGCGGGACCCTGCCGCACGGTGGGGCCAGGAGCAGGCAGAAGAACCAGGAGAGGAAGGGGTGGCAGTGCGTCCGCAGCAGGCCCTCCCACACCCGCGCTGCGGCCTGCACCTGCTCGCCGCTCTCGTGGTGGAGGTGGTTGGGCAGCCAGGAGCGCGAGATGCCCAGGCGGCCACAGACCGGCAGGGAGGGCGGCAGGGGTAGGCAGCGACCGGCGGGGGCCTCAGGGTCAGCCCCGAGCAGGGCAGAGTTATTAGCAAGACCCAGCCCCGCAGAGTTAGCCGCATGGGAGACCCAAGCACCGCTGTCCCCGATTAAAGTGGTAACTGCGACCTGAGACAGTGCGCCCGGGAGCCCCGAGGAGAAGGCAGAGGGGGCCGCGTGCACGCCCAGGGAGCCCGTCACCAGGGGGTGCAGAAGTGGTGTGCGCAGGCGGACGTCAGGGCGTTGGAGCTGCTGGCTGGGAGCGGCTGCGGTGGGCGAGAGTCCTTGGCTGTCCAGGTCCTGCAGGCTTCCCCAGGCAGGGGCCCCGCCCAGCGAGGAGGAGAGAGAAGCTCTACCTGAGGACGGTGGTGGCACTGAGGGCCCCGTGAGTGGCGCCCAGGGCCTGCCCAGGGAGGGAGGCGATGGGGTGGGTGCAGGCAGGGTGCCGGCCTCGGTCTTGTGGGTGCCCGGAGAGCTGGGAGTGCCATGGCTGGGCCACAGAGTGGTCCCATTCTCCCGGGGGGTGCTGGAAGGCCCAGGGAGGGCGAGGGGGCCCACAGGAGCCTCGACAACCAGCGTTTCCGCCCGGGCCAAGCTCTCAGTGGGCACAGTGCCATTCCACAGCTGGACAAAGCTCCGGATGCCCTGGGCCACGTTCAGGATCTTGGCTCCCACACCGGCAATATTCTCCTCTGGCGTGTCCGGGCTCTCGGCAGAAGTGGGGGTGCCCTGGCTGTCCTCCAGCAGCTCTGAAGGCGGCTCAGGGCTGCCAGGGGCTGTCGCTGGCTCCGTGGAACCATCCTGGGGGACCACGTGCGTGGTGGTGTCTGCTGTGGGCTGCACAGGCAGGAGCCCCTGGGGCTCAGGGATCGTGGCAGCTGCTTGGCTGGTGTCCTTATTATTGAACCAAAGCCAGTTCAGGTTCAGCAAGTCAGCCTGAGCAGCTGCCAGGCAGCAGAAGAGCAGCAGCAGGACGCGGCAGCCGCTGGGGTCGGGAGCCATCGGGGCTGTGCCGCTGGAGCCGAGGGCAGCGGGAGGGCCTTTGTGCCTGGAGGTGGGGCTAGCTAGGCTCCCGCCCTCCTGCCCTCCCCTATGCGGGCTTCCCAGCCTCTGGCCGGTTCTGTCTCCCACCCCTCACTCTCGCAGAAGGAAAGAAGGCACCAGCCTTGGAATCAAGGTACCCAGCACCCGAGGGTTCCAGCACCCAAGGATTTTCAACTTCTTTCCCATGACCCTGCAGCAGCCCGAGGCTCCGTGAGGACAGAGAGGCAGTGTGCAGTGTCTGCAGGGTTCCCCATGTGCTCCGCTACGCTCTGCCCAAGCAGGGCTGCTGAGTCTCTGGACTGGGATTCCAGGCCAGGACCCCATGCCAGAAGCACTGAGGCAGTGGCCCCCAGCCCCTGCTCCCCCTCTGACCCGGAACGCTCAGAGGTGCCTGGCCCAGAGCCATTGTGCTGTAGGAAACTTGGAACTGAAAAAATGCTCAGCTTGCTGCAGTGCCAATTCCACTGTTGCAATGGCTGCCCAAGTCGTTAAACATCCCGGGGAGGGTCTCGGGGGGCTCGGACCCCCTCAGAGCCACTGTGCCTCCCCTCGAAGCTGGGGCTTTACTTGTCTTGGACTGTGTCCCTTTCAGCCCTTCCTGACCTTCTGCCCAGGAGACCCAGCAGAGGTGGAGCCTGGGACCAGGGCAGGAATGCATCCTCCTTCCCGGCCTCAGTCTCCCCGTCAACAAAAGGATCCGATTAGACTGGAACATTCCAGGCAGTGGGTAACCCACAGGGCTATGAGTGGCATGTGAGTGGCTGCTGTGCACCCACCAGCTGCCCAGGCACAGCAGTGGGTGCTGAGTGTGCCTTACGCCCTCTGAGGATCTGTGTGCAGCCCGGCTATCGGCCCATTTCACAGATGAAGAAAACTGAGGCATAAGCCTGGGGACCCTGCCCAAGATCACGGAGCCCGTAAGAGGTGGAGCCAGATGGAATCCAGGCAGTCTACACAGGCATGTTCACTCACACACATGCACTCACATGCACACACGTGCTATCACACACATGTTCACACGTGTACATCCTCACACGCACATACCCACAGTTTTCACCCCACAATCCATCCCCCCCGCCACAGCGCTCTGCACACCCGCTTCCCCAGCTGGAGTCCCTTGTCCCCCTGCCTCCTCCAGGCTGTGTGGCTGGGGTCGCAGCCACCCTCCCCCGGGGCTGGGGTCAGTAGATGTGACAGCAGCTGTGACGAAACAGCCTCACAACCTGTCCCCAGCTGTCCCCAGGTCAGGACATGCTACAGCCAGCGGCTGATTGCTCCCACAGGGCAGGGCTGGGCTGCCTGGGACCCGGCCTCGTTTCAAGCAGCTGAGTGCCACATCCGTCTCGAGGGCAGGCGCAGGCATTCCACAAGCAAACACCTGCGTCTCGGCGAGGCCTTGCTCCCCAAACTAATCCCCACACTGCCCAAACTCGTCTTAGAGATGCCCAGAGAATAGTCTCTTTGCTTGAAAAGTGACTGCTGCTGATGTGATTTTATGCCTAAACACGCTTCCGAAAGTCTCCGAACAGAAATTCCAGAGACCGCCCCCTCCTCCCCCAGCACTTCTCTGGGAGGGAACTCTGGCCTCCACTTGTGGGGGATGCCCTGCCACACTGTCAGGTGGGGATGCCCCCAGCCCCCTCCCAAAGGCTCTGTGCTCGAGGTCATTCACACCCCCACATACAGCTCCTGGGCAGAGCCAGGCACAAGGAACTGATTACACCCGGCAATGGAGGGACAGCAGCGCTGGCCCTCGGGGCCACACGTGGAGGATGGTGGCAGCCCCATCACACTGAGGACCCACCCTGCCATCTGCAGGGTGCCCAGCTCCCTCCAACCTTCACCTGCCCACCGCACTCCAGACCCCACCCTACCTGCCCGTTGTCCCGGACTCCTCCACCTCCAAGTGCTTTGAGAGCCTCCTGTCCCCCATCGGGGTTCCCTCACCTCCAAGCACCTCCACAGCATCACACATTTCACCTCTTGGAAGTCCTAGTGCAGCTCTGCCACGGCCCCCCAGCTCAGCCCCTGGGATCTGGTTCCTGCCAGGAAGCACCTGGCAAGGGTAGCTACTACATGAGCCTCCTCATACATGTCATCACACACACATGCGTGTACACACGCTCACACACGAACACCCACATACGCACACACATATGTATGCTCACTCCTGCTCACACATGAACACATGCAGTGCATGTTCAGCTATGCCATACGTCGTGTGAATACTCACATACATGCACAAGCCCACACACGTACATACATGCTCACACGTCACACACACAGTGCATATGCATGCTCAGCTCTGCCATGCATGCTCACACGATCACTCACACGTGCACACACACACATGCCCACACACACACACTTGCACACACATACAGGCAAGCACACTCACCATGTACTTGTGCTCTCAGAAAGCACCCTGGTGTCGCCCAAGTCCTCCAGCAGCATGGCCAGGGATCCAGGCCTCCTCCCCAGCACCTGCCCAGCTCCGTGTAAAGGGCCTGACTATGACTTGTTCCAGGAGTCTGTGTGCCCAGATGGCACCATGAGCAGCGCAGACCAGGGTTTCGGCACGGCCTCTTCGCCTTGGTGGAGGGAGCAGAGAAGCTGAGGCACAGGGAGCAGCGGTTGGCAGTTTCCCTGCAGCTCCTCGGCCCCTCCTGGGGTGAGTGCGGCCTCAGGCCTGCTACAGACGAAGGACATATTTCATCATGAGGGACCTTGGGGTCTGCAGGAAGGCAGGAACCACTTGGCTCTGATGGGGCGGCTGGGAGGCCCATGACGGAGCTCACATGGGATGACCCAAGCTAAGGATGAAGAAGGTCCACGGCTCTCAAGCGAGCAGAGCTGACAAGACAGGTGAGACCCCTCCCTGGGGGTGCGCGGGACCTGGGTGACACAGGAGAGTGCCCCAGTCTGAAGTCCTTCCACCCTGTTGCCTTGAGGCCTGAGATCGACCTTCCCAGTCTGACTTCGCAGAGGAAGCAGCCTTCAAATCCCACCCCCTTCCCCTCTGAGTGTTCCTGGGCTGAGCGCAGAACACGGGGTCCTCATTCGACTCAACAAGGGCAATGTTAACCACAAACTCCCTCCGCAAACCCCACGCAGACAAGCACATCATCCCTGCGAAGGCCAGCGGGGAGCTGGGGAAGAGCACGGCTCGCCAATCCCGGGGATCCCGGAAAGGCGGCACCACACAACACAGCCACCCAGCTGCGTCCCCAGGGCCCCGGAGCCTGTGGGGCCCCTTTCTCTGGCTCTCAGCTATGACAACAGGCGGGCCAAGGGGCTCCCTTCCTGGAAGCCAAGCTGACCCAGCTGCTGTGTTGGGCATCACCACAGCCTGTCCCACTCCATGTGGAGACAGACTTGGGTTGACTCCCTGCTCTACTCCCCGGCTAACCTGATGAGAAAATTGGTCTCCTCTGTTGCTCCGCTACAGTGCGGCGGTACCATGGCCCCCGCTGGCCAGCCATCTGGCCAGGGCACTAGAAATGACCGTTGGAAGCTGTAGCCATGGGCTGCCCGCATGCAGCCACTCCTGTTATCACGACCTGCCCGCTCCTGAGGTTCCTGAGGCGAACAGCTCAGAACCCCACACCCCCAGAGGACCTGCCGTCCCCCACTGGTGCCGTCCTGCAGAGTTGGGCCCTGTCTCCTGAGGTGATGGGGCCACTAGAGCAGCCACGAGGCCCTGGAGCCTCAGCGGTCTTGGTGGACCTAGGGGTGCTGTCCCACCACAGAGCGGGTGTCCTCCCTCAGCCTCTGGGGTCCACACAGCCATCGAGGGCTCGCCACTGCCACGCCAGCCACGGGCTCCGAACGCTGAAGCAGCTGGCAGCAGGGTGCAGGGTGGGCACAGAGGGAGGGAGGTCTGAGATGCGGGGGGAGGTCACATGCACCGGCGGCTGTTTCAGAGGCCAAGGGAGACTCCGCCCACCATGAACACAGGTGCCAAGAACTGAGCCTCCCCACTCCCCGCATCCCATCGGGTCTCCAGGAAGGCTTCTCCCACTGCTTCACCTGCTCCGAGCCGGGGTTCGTCCTGTCTTGTTGGTCTGTCTGGTTCGGATTCCTAAATAGTGTGGTCTTTTATTTTCTTTTTTAAAAAAGGCACAAACACCCACACGTGAACAGGGGAAACTGGTTCGTCAGGGGGCAAAGGGGGGGCCCATTTCTGGGCTGAAGGCCCCAACCGTAGCTTCGAGGCTCCGGGCTGTTCAATTGTCAGCAGTGCTCCTCCTACTCGTGGCCACCCTAGGCCTCGGCCTGTGGCGGGTGGCTCTGGGCTCCCTCCCGTGGGCCTCCCACACCTCAGCTCTGGAGGCTGGGGGAGGACGACAGAGATAAGGGAGCAGGGCAGCCCCCACCTGAGCCACCCCCTTCGTTCCCTCGCTGTCCTTGCCCCCAGATACCCGCCTGAGCCCAGAATGTCCTGCAGAGACCCCTCAGGTGTGGCCTCCCGCCCCTCCTTCCCCAGGGACCAGAGACTGTCCAAGGACAGGCCCAGGCAGGGCTCCTGGAGACTCCACGGAGGGAAACCTGGGCCCTGAGGTCCCAGCACCCACTGCCCATGGGCACGCCCCCCAGGCGGGCACAGCCAGTCAAGGTTTGGATGCTGCGGACACGTCTCCAGCCCTTTTGAAATGAAAACATGACTTTTCATCTTTCTGTGGCGCAACTAGTTTATGATTGTCTAAAGTCTCTGAATGTGCTTCCTGGACTCTGTATCTTGTGGCTACTGTTTCAAATCACAATGACAAAAGCCCAGACGCTCTGCAAGTGCCCCCCGAAGGCTCCACTGCTTGGCCAGGACCTCTCACCAGACCTGGACTGGGCACAACCCAGCCAGCGGCATGACCAGCTGCCGCCGTCTGCAGATTCAGCGGCTGGAGGTGGCCGCACAGTGAGAGGGCCAGGTGGCCGGGCCCGGGTCCAGGTCCCTGGAGGGCACTCCTGTCACCGAACACCACGTGGACCTGAAAACCTATGGAGGCAGAGGGGGTGTGACAACAACCCTGTCTAACGTCTACCCCCAGCTTACAGCCTCTTTCCCCCTCTGCTCAGTGATCAGGGTGCCCCATAAGCCCATTCTCTCCTCCACGGTTGGGCAGAGTGGAGGCTTCTGTCCCCTGATTCCACGATGAGGCTTCTCTTAGCTCTTCCCTGGATGTACATTCCCGGACTCAGCCGTGTCCCTCCCCAGGCTCTGGTGTCCCTCTGACCACTCGGCAGAGCCTGGGGACCACCAGGTGGGGAGCCTGAGCTCTTCAACCCCAGTCCTCCGCTGGGTGATCACGAGTGGTGGGAGCCTTCTTGGCTCCTAAATTAATGCCAAGTACAGCCTGGCGCTCAGCGGGCAGCCTGCCTCTTCCTGCACCTGGCCGGCGGCAGCTGGAAGCCCATGAGAGCCAGGTCCTCCCCTTGGGCTTGGTGCAACCTCCTCCACACCCCGACGGCCCACCCTTGGGAAGGCCGCCAGAGACACGGGAGATGGATCACTGGTGAAGGGTCATGAGCCGGGCAGCGGGGCCTGAGGCAGAAGCAGCATGAGGATCAAAGCGTCGCAGAGAAAAGACATTTGAAGCATCTTCCCAGGGACAGCTGCCACCTGTGCCCGACAGGAGGCTACAAGGAGGACACATGGACCCCTGCCATGCTTCTCCACAAAGCCTGCACCTAAACACGAGCAGGCAGGTGGGTAAGTCCAGGCTGCGGGACAGACACCCCCGCAGAAACCCAGCTGGACTCCCAGAAACACCCATGTCAGGAAGAAGTTGGTGGGGCGGTGGGGGCAGGCAGGGCTGCTCCAGAGTCAACAGACTACAGAGCAGGACACTAATGCAACACGTGGTCCCCGACGGCTCTGGGACTGCCCAAAAGACACGCAGGCCAGTGGGGCAAAGGACATTATGGAGTACATCTGGAGACAGCCTGTTCATTCACAGGAGCATGGACAGAACTATGGTAAACTTCTCAGGCGTGACGATGACACTGTGGCTCTGTGGAAGAATGCCCTTGTTCTTGGGATATGCACACAGAAGTGCATCTACAGGGCAATGGGTAGAGATGCTGTGGCTCACCTCAGCGAGTGTCTGTACTTGTTTGTGGATATGCAGGAGCACACGTGTGTGCATGTACATAGATGTGTGGCTATGGATACATGCATACGTGGCTGTGTGTGTGGACTACATGTGGATTATGTGTGCAAACAGACGGGCATGCGTGAATGTGTGCATGGGTATGTACATGTGCACACATGGATGTGCATCATGGATGTGTGCAGATATGTACACACGTGGAGGTGCATGTAGATATTCTTGTGTGTGCACACACATGGATACCTGTGTGCGTGGATGTGTGTGTGTGTGGATATGGATGGAGAGAAAGGGAGTGCCTGGGGAAAATGTGGCAAGTGTTTGCTTGTGAATTGAATGGAAGGTGTGTATGAGCATTTTCTGATCATCCTATCAACGTCAATGCAGGTTTGAAATGTTCTCAATCGGATGTTTGTAGAGAAAATAGAGGTTTCTTCCTGATGTCTTTTGGCAAACTCCCTATGCCAGCTCCACCTCTGGCAGTGCAGGTGACTCAGCAGAGGGTGGGAAGAAATGCTTTTCAGACCTCGATCCATGTCCCCTGTGGCTCCGTGTGGGTGTTATTCCTGGCACGCCTTCAAAGAATTGTTACTCCTCCCAGTCCGAGGAGGTTGGCAGAAGACACTGCCTCTGTCTTCTCCTGAATGCTGCAGCAAGGAGGGCCGATGGGTGGAGCACAGCGGGGCAGTGAGGCTCACCGACATCTCCTGCTTGAAGTTATAAAGTTCACTAACGCAAAACAAAAGATCTCAATGTGCTCTGCAGGCTCTAAGGGAACCACCCACACTCTACCCAAAACAAAGCAGATATTTTCAAAGACACTAAGAACTTCGAGAGCCAAGGGGTCCCCGATTTTGTTCTTCTCCAAGATTGCTTTGGCCATTCTGGGCTCCTTGAAATTCAATTTAAGTATTGGGGTCACTTTGACAATTTCTGTAGCCAGTGGGGATTCCAGCAGGAGTTGCGTGGACTCTAGTCGATTTAGGAAGTATTCTATCTTCCAATCCATAAACATGGGATAACTTTCCATTTATTTAGATCCTCCTTAATTACTTTCAATGCTGTTTTGCAGTTTTCAGAGTATAAGTTCTTGTTGATGCTGTTGCAAACAGATTTTTCTTTCTTAATATCATCTTTGGATTGTTCATTGCAAGTATAAATAAATACAATAGATTCTTCTATATTGATCTTACACCCTGCACCCTTTCTGAGCTCATTTATTAGTTCTAATAGTTTTTTTGTGGATTACTTAGAAAAAATTCTATTTTTAGAGGAACAATAAAAAACTTTTTAGAAGAAACTTTTACTTTTAAATATACATGATATACGATATATATGACATATGATATATATGATACATGATCTATCTCTCAGATATAAGATACACATATATAAGATCTGGCCTCTAAAAATACAGTTTTACTTGTTCCTTTCCAATCTGGATGTCTTTTATTTCTTCTTGCCTAACTTTCCTGGCTAGAACCTCCAGTACAATGTTAAATAGAAGGGGCAATAGGGAAGGTCCTTGTCTTGCTCCTGATCTTAGGAGGAAATCATTTGCTCCTTCACCACAGCATGGTGTCAGCTGTGGACTTTGTCACAGATGCTCGTTATCAGCTTGTTGAGTGTTTTCATGAATGGTGTTGAATTGTGTCAAATACTTTCTCTGCATCTATTGAGATGACTGGGTGTTTTTAATTTTTTATTCTATTGATATAATGTATTACATTGATTTTCAAGTGCTAAACCAACCTCAAATTCCTGGGATAAATCCCACTTAGTCACGGTGAATTTTTTTTATATGTTGCTGCATTTTATTTACTAGTAGTCTACCAAGGATTTCTGTGTCCATATTCATAAGATAAATGAGTCTGCAATTTTCTTTTTTTGGCAATGTCTTTGTCTGATTATGGTGTCAGAGTAATACTGGTCTCATAAAATGAACTGGGAAGTGCTTCCCACTCTCCTGGCCTTCTGAAAGAGTTCGTGAGAATTGGTTTTAATTCTTTAAATGCCTGGTAGAATTTAGCTGGGAAGCTCTCTGGTCCTTGGCTTTTCTTTAAGGGTGTTTTTGGATTACTAATTCAACCTCTTCACTTGTTAGAGATCTATTCACACTGTCTATTTCTTGTTGAATCAGTTTGAGCAGTTTGCACCTTTCCAGGAAATTTTCTGTTTCATCTGCCATCTAGTTTGTTCATAGGATTGGATTAGAAAATAGTTGAAGGACTTATACTCCCAATTTTAAAACTTACTACAAAGCGATGGTAACAGGACAGTGTGGGAGTGGCGCAAGGACAGACACATGCATCGATGCAGTGAACTGAGGGTTCTGGAATAAACTCATAAACCTACAGCCAACTCATGTTTGACAAGAATGTCAAAACTGTTCAATGAGGAAAGAGCAGCCTTCAACAAACGGTGCTGGGTCAACGGAACAGACACACGCAAAAGGGTGAAGCTGGATCCTTACGTCACACCACATGCAGCTATTAAATTTATTTTAATACATTAAATATATATTAAAAATATATTAATATATATTATATAATAAATACATAATATATTATATAATATGTATAATCTAATAAATATATAATATATAATTATAGAATATAATATATTGTATAATTGTATAATATATAATTATATTAATATATAAATACATATTAAAAATATTAAAAATATACTTAATACATTAAATATAAGAGCTAAAATAAAAAACCTTTTGAAGGTTTTCTTTTTCATAACCTTGGATTTGGCAAAGGCTTCTTACATATGACAGCAAAAGCCCAAGTGACAAAAGAAAAATAAAGTGGACTTCATAAAAATTTAAAAGTTTTGTGCTTTTAAAAGTTTGTGCTTCAAAGGACACCATCAAGAAAGTGAAATGACAACTCACAGAATGGGAGAAAATATCTGCGAATCATATATGTGAGGAAGCACTTCCATCTAGACGATGTAAAGAACTCATAGCTCAACAACAAAAAGACAATAATCCAACTGAAAGTGGGCAAGAATCGGAATAGACATTTCTCCAAGGAAGAAATACAAATTGCCAACAAAAACACACAAAAAAAGATGTTCAACATTATCAGTCATCATGAAAATGCAAATGAAAACCACGAGATACTGTTTTACATCCAAGTTGGGCTGGAATCAAAAAGTCAGGTAAAAACAAGTGATGGCAAAGATGTGGTGAAATCGGAACTCTCAAGGCTGCGGGAAGGGATACGAGACGGTGCAGACACTTGGAAAAGCAGGCTGGCGGTTGCTCAAATGAGTAAACACAGCTACCATAGTCCCAGTGATTCCACCTTAGGTATATACCCAAGAGAAACGAAGACACACGTCCACATCGAAACTTGTACACAAGTGTTCACAGCAGCACCGTTCATCACAACTAAAAGGTGGACACTGCTCAGAAGTCCACCAACTGCTGAATCGACAAACACAGTGTGGTATCTCCACCCGGTGGGGTATTATTCAGTGACAGCAAGGAATAAAGCCCTGGGACAGGTGTGTGCAACACGGACGAACCCGGAAACCACATGCTGAGGGGAAGAAGCCAGACAGAAAGGACCACACGTTACATGGTTTAATTCGTAGGGAAGCTCAGAAGAGGGACCCCAGGAGATGAACAGTGGCCAGGACTGGAGCGGGGGAGGGTGGCGGAGAGGCTTCTCTCTGGAGTGATGAAATGTTCCACAGTCAACGGGGATGATGGTGGCACAGATTTTTGAATATACTGAAAACCACTGGATTGGACACTTCGAGTGAATTGCACAGAAGGTGAATTACATCTCAATAAAGCTGTTCAAAACAATCAAGGGAGACCCATATCACATTTTCCAAACCACACAGTCCTTAATGCTGCTTGATTTCTTATGACTTCCATTTCGAGTGAGATTGATTTTTTTCACGTATCTGATGAAAGTGTTTCTCTTATAAATCCCTGTGCTTTTAAAACTCATTTTTAGAGGGGGTATTTATCAACTTCTAAAAACTAGGGTATGCACACGGATTCATCTTTGCTGCTAGTGTGTTGGTTTTCAAACCTAGTGCCAGCACGTTCGAGGAGCACGCCCCTTCCTCCTAACGGGTTGAGTAGCATTTCCTCCCTGGCTCACAGCCTGTGCTCCCCACGGCCTCTCTCGCCCTGAACCACCCAGGACACGTCGAGTAGCAAGTTTCCTCCTTGGCTCACAGCCTCCACTCCCGGAGCCTCTCTCGCCCCGAACGACCCAGGCTCTCAAAGCTGCTCTTGTGCCGGCTCCCGATGCTCACGGCTGGCATTTATCGAGGGCTCCTCTGTCCACAGCACCGTAGAACCATGCTCCATGCACGAGTGAGCATGTACCTCACAACTATCCTGGCACGTGCATTTTACAGCCAGAAAACCAAAAGTCCGGACGACTAGCCGACCCCAGCCCCACGCCTCGCCACACCCCCGCACACCACCCACACGAGCACACGGCCCTCCATTCACTCGGCACGTCCCACAACTCGCTACACCCCTGCACGTGCCTCACCACACCCCCGCACACCACCCACATGGGCACATGGCCCTTCATTCACTCCGCACGCTCATCTGTGCTCCTGCTGCAAGCCCAGCCTGCTCGCAGCACTGAAGATGCGTTGGAGAACAAAAGGGGAGGGTCTCAGCCCTCGTGGCTACTGTACCTGGCACAAAGTGAACCGAGAGGTGATTTCGGGAGGCAGGAGGTACCACGGAGCACTCAAGTCACGTGGGAGAGGGTCAAGGACGCCACGGGATGACCACGCCAGGCCAGGATGTGCAACGGGGAAGGGGCCAAACAGAAGACAACAGAGAGTGGCAGCGTGGCAGCCAGGAAGCACGTTCCCCACAGAGGGATACTGAATTCTTACGTGGCAACGTGGCCCCCCAGTGGTAAGGCCAGACACCTACTCAGCCTGCAACATCCTGGCCACCCAAAAGAGGACAGGCAGTCCTGGCTGCCATTGGGAGGACAGTCCCCTTCCCAGGAGTATGCAGGGCCACCCGATGTCCAGTGTCCCTGGGACACGTCTAGGGGCTCATGTAGCAGGCATCTCTCTTCAGTGCTACAGCTCAGCTACTCCTCTCCACCAGCAGAGCCCCGCAAAGGGGCACGGGGCCGCATTGTTCTCATAAAGACTCTTCACCAGGAAATTAGCATTTGATTTGTGTTTTCACGGAGGCCCCCCTGGGGACCCAGCTGCAGCCCGGGATGTGACAGACAGGTACAGGACCACCCAGAGGCTTCACCCTTCGCCCACGTGGGAGAAAAAGGGTCACCTGTCGGAGAACAGTTCACCACAGTCCACACCCTGGGACCTCCTAGGTCCCGAGAGAACACAGTGCAAGGAAGGAGCCCTTGGCCGAGGCTCCCAGCCCTGGGTGGCCAGTGGGCAAAGCATCTCCACCACCAGGACTCTGCTGTGACGCCCAGCTGGGCTGTGAGGGCCGAGGAGGAAAGGCATGGGCGGCCTTTCAAGCTGGTGAAGGCCCACTTGGTTTTCAAGGGTTTACAGGTTGCTCATTAACTGGGTTTTTTCATGGAAGGCCTCAGGGCAGCCTCATGCAGCCAGGTTCCCACAGAGCTGCCTGACCTACCTAGACCCCAGCTGCGACAGTCACACTCGTGCCTGCTGGGGCCACGGAGTAAGCACCTCCCAGGCACCAGGACCTGTGCTGGATGCAAGACCCACGTGTCCTCCAGGAATCCGCTCACACCAGGACCGCCACCCTTGGGTCTGCTCAGGGCCACCCGGCTAACCAGGGCAGGCTGGACCTCAATGCAGATTGGGGTCCCAGGCCCTGCTCCTGACCACGGACCACCCCTCACCCCGGTCTGCTCCTTGCCCCAGGACCTAGCCTCACTGCAAATACCTAGAAATCATCACCAATGTGGAAAGCAGGACTGGCTGGGAAGTGAGGTGCATGGAGGTGGTCAGCCTAGGGCACCATGGCCACCATCAGCAAGGCAGCCCCGACCTGGGGCAGACCCAGGCCCATGAGCTGCTGTGGGGACGCTGCAGGCAGCACCCTCCCAGCTCATGCCCTGGAAAGTAAAGGCAGGCGTGCGATACCCCAGCGGTTCCAGCTCCCTCCTACACCACACCCCCCCCCATCCTCCGATGCTCTCAATCACTTCTTTGACAGTGGGACCCCCATCATCACGCTGGGCCTTATCCTACTGATGAGGGAAAGTCTGCAGGGCAGACCCCGGCCTGGCTGGATCTGTATGGCTGTGGGCCCCCACCCGTGGGCCTGGGCGTGCTCGCCCAAAGGGGCCCGGCCCTGCTACTACCTGGTGACAGAGACTACGATGTCCAGGAGGAGGTGGAGGCAGAGGCAGAGAGGGCAGCGCCTACGCAGCTGAGGACACAGGTGAAGGTGGGCTCAGGGGCAGGGACACCCACAGTGAGTGAGACACGCGGATGACGCAGAGCCAGAGAGCGAGGGGCCCTCCCCACAGACACGACGCATGCCTCGGTGGCTTTGCGGTTTTCATCATGCTCTGCAGTTACAAAAATAAAACTCACAGGTGGGATTTAAAGAAGAAAAAGAGCAAGGCACAGGCACCAAACGTGGCACAGAGGCCCAAGACCTGGAGCCAGGGGTCAGCTCTGCAGGGCCTGAGGAGCCCACCCAGCAACTCCCAGTGGCCCCCGGCAGGCCTGAAGTACCTGCTTTCCTCACAGACACCAAGGCGCAGCTCTGGACCCTCTACGTGGGTGGGCAAGAAGCCAGGGGGCCCTGAGAGCCCAGGGAGGCCTCTGCTTCTGAATCTTGCAGAGCTGGGAGAATGTAGCAAATTCCAGCCGGAGCCTGTGTGCCAGGTGAGGAAACTAAGTGGTGTGGAGCCCTCACACAGCAACAGCCATGGCCAGCGTTCCAACCCCGCAGCCCTCGCCCTCGCATCCCCGAGCCTGGGGGGCTGGGCCGGAGACGTCTGCCCCATCGTCGGAGGACCGGCCCCTCCGCCAGTGCAACCCACGGTCTGCCAGCCTCCCCTCGTGCTTTCTGGGTGCTGGCCTCACAGAAAGGGTGGGAGGTGCGAGGTCGGGGCACCAGCGGGCAGGCGGAGATTTCCCGGTTTGCTTTCGCTCAGGAAGTCATTCAGACAAACCCTCCCATCTCCCAGGCCTAGTTCCCACTCCTTGCTACATTCGCAGCCGGAGACTGTAATGGCCGCCACAGGTTCGCACTGAGCACTCAGGGGCGCAGAGAGCGGCATTTCCTGAGCATCCTGGAGGCCAGGCTCTGTGCTTGGCAGCAGGACGAGCTGCACTTCCAAATCCAAACCCTGCTTCCTGCACGCGCCCAAAGCCGCCCAGGGTGGCAGCAGCTCCAGGGAGAACACGCTCTGAACCCCGCCACAGCTCGCAGACCCGGAGGCCCGTGTGCAGGACGCGATCCAGGACGCCCGCAGCCCGTGCCAGGCGCTTCCGTCAGCCGGGGACCGGCCGCCAGGGGGAGCCAGAGGCCCAGGCATTTCCCAGCCCGCACCGAAGTCCCAATGGGAGCCTTAACCAAAAAGTTCGCTTTGCTCTTCGTTTCGTTGGACATTTTTATTATGCGCGGAACGCACACGCTGCAACACGTAAAGGCCCAGAAAGTAAAAGGTCATGACCTCTCTGCCCACCAGCCCGTGACCGGCGGGCGCCCAGCATCCACAGCCTCTGCTCACGCACGCGAGGCACGCAGGCAGCGAGCACAGCGACCCCCACCGGAGGAGCCGAAACGGAACGCGCTGCGCCCTCCGCGCCCTGGACCACGGCTACCCGACCACGGCCACTGGACCACGGCCACTCGGGCCCATCCAGGCCGGCCTGGGGTGCTGCGGCAGAGCCTGGGGTGTTCTGATGGGGAAATGACCACGGGACACGTTTGTTTAGGACAGCACTGTCCATCACAGCAACAGAAACGTTTTCTCAAATTGAAAAACTTTGACACATAAGGGTCACATCTGTGAGGTGCCTGGTGGGGTCAGATGCAGGTGATAAGCGTGGCCCGCACCTCCGACAGCCTTTCTTTGTGCCGGGAACGGCCCTGCCAAATGACCATGAATGTTCCTAGGCACGTCCTGTGGCTTTCGGTATCCACCTCCACACAGACCCAGAGCAGCCCCTCGGCCCCCACCGGCCCCCAGACCACACCAGGGAGCCCCAGGTGGCCATCTGGAATGTGTCTCCGGGTGCCAAGTTACATGTGGGCATCTAACTTCATTTTCTTCCTTCCAGCTGCACAGACAGACCTGCTAATGTGTCTTATAAGCCACTCTGCCCACAAGGATTAGATGCGCCTTTGTCCATGTGCTGCAGAGCTCGTGTGGCCCTGGCACCATGCAGAGGTGCCCTGAGCCTCAGTGGGCTCCTGCCGGAGTTGAGCAACCATGGAAGGGCTCAGTGCAAACGGGGTCTCAGCCTCCACAGCACACACTCCCTCTCAACTGCCCCTTTCCCTTTCTTGCCTCGAACACCAGCCCTGCAGAGTAGCCCAAAGCCCTGAGAAGGGCAGGCCATGCGGCTGGCAAGAAAAGTAAATCCAGCATCGAGACAAGGATGGGGTGCACAGTGTGACCAACACTCCCTGCCCAGGTACCCAGGGATGAGCTCTGGAGGCCAGGTCTGGGGTCCCCTGCCCAGCCCTGGAGTGTGAAGGTCTGAGTGTGCGTGTGTGTGTGTGTGTGTGTGTGTGTGTGTGTGTGTGGGGAGTGCCTGTGTGATGCTGTGGTGTGAACGGCACACACCCCACCTGCAGAACCTTGGCAATAGAACCCATTTTCACTGTACAGGAACAGACGCAGGGAGCAGAAGCCCCAGCCACGGCTCCTGCCACAGCCAGCTGCTCCCCAGCCAGGGCCCCCCCTCCCAGCCCAGCCCACCCCTAGCCAGCCCCTCCCCAGCCAGGGCCCCCCCTTCCAGCCCAGCTCACCCCTAGCCAGCCCCTCCCTAGCCAGGGTTCCCCCAGCCATGGCTGCCCCCCAGCCAACAACTCCCCAGTCAGGGACCCCCAGGCATGGCACCCCCCCCAGCCACAGCTTCCTCCCCCTACAGCTTCCCCGCCAAGCCATATCTTCCTCCCCTCAGGGACCCCACAGCCACAGCTCCTTCCTTCTAGGGCACCCCCAGTGGCGGTCCCCCCAGCAGCCTCAGCTCCCTCCCTGCCAGACCCCCTCTCCTAGCCTTAGCCCTACCCCAGCCACAGTTCCAGGGCTGCAGGGGTGGGGCACTTTCCCGCCATCCAGTCCCACGGTCCCCACCCCCACGGGAGTTCCATGCGGCCTCCACGTGGTCTGAGGCACAGTCGCCCACAAACACGACCGTTTTGCCAAATTGAAAGCCTTCTCCTTCCAGATAGAGCAGGAAATGGAACCTCCACTCCCCAGCTTTCAAATCACAAGAAATGCAGGAAGTCAGGAAAATGAACACAGATTCACAATGGGGTGGCGGCACCGTCCCTCGTCCCTGCCCAGCCCATGCAGGCTTCTACCCACTGCACACGCTGGATGGGCCCAGGGCGAGGACGGCTGCTTTGCTCTGACACTGCTGCACAGCTCACTCGTCCCTGGGCCTGGCAACTCCTGGCTGAGGGGCTTCTCAGCCCAGGGGCCCACGATCAGCTCAAGGAAATCAAGGGCTAGAATCACTGTCACCCGTGTGGGCATTTCACCAAAGGGACAGCAACCCTGTAGGTAGGGTTTCAAATGAGCCCCCTTTAAACATGCTCCTGCTCACAGAGAATACTGTCTGCAAAGGCCCCACGTTGTGCTGGTTTCTAAAGGAGCCCAGATGAGCCTGAGGCCCCAGTGTCCCCCTCGCCGACTCCAGTGGGCAGGAGTTGACCACCCTGCCTGGGCCATGGACCTGCAGCTCTGCTGTGAAGGACAGCGGGTGAGGCCGGGACGCCAGGACGCATCTCGCAGGGGCCCGAGACGGGCTCATGGGGTTACTGATGGGAAGAGCATTTGTTCATAGGTGTTCCAATTAACAGGCCCATGATCCTGACTGCAGAGGAGGCCAACACCCTGAGCACACCTGTGCCAGGGAGCACCGAGGGCAGATTCGAAGGGCGCACAGGTGCTCGTGATGCCGACGGTGCCTCAGCCCAGGGCAGACCCTTCTCCCCATAGGACTCCCGGCTCCCCATCCACCCAGCGTCTACCCCAGCAGGCAAACGCTCACTGCCTGCTCCCTGACCCCACCTCTGCCCCAGTCAACCCCCTACTCGCTCCCAGACTCCCACAGCCTGGCCCTGCCCATGCCTTCCACCTGACACGTGGAGGCTAAGATGGGGCTCAGAGGGTGGGTGCTCCCCAGCCCCCAGGGTCACCAAGAACGGGCTGCCCATTCCCGGTGGGCTTGTGCTCAGAGGGAAGGCCAGGGCTCCGTGGCCCAGCTGAGCACCTAACACTGCAGGGGCTTCTGAACCCAGGCCTAACCAACCCACCCACGCACCAAACTCCCGGAGGTCTCTGATGAGGATGCCCCCACTTCCTCCTCCTCCCTCCACCCACCTCACAATCCCCTTCCTCCTTCTCCCTTCTTCCCACCCCCATCCCACCTTCCCCCTCTTCCTTCCTCCCTCCCCCCCCCCCTTCTTCCTCCTCTCTCCTCCCGCCCCCACCCCACCTTCCTCTTATTCCTCCCATCGCCCCCCTACCCACTTCCCGGGACTCACACCTGTAGCGTGGCATCCCGGCATCCCCACATCTGTCCCCGGGAGGGTGGGCTCACCCCACCATCCCCACCTGCACCCACAGAAGAACTCTCATGGCTGAGACACAGCAGCTTTCCTGCAGCCCTTGGTGCTCCAGGGACAAATCCCACTGAGCACATCCCTCAGGAAACCATGCAGGGTCAGAACCAGCCCCTGGCTTTCCCCTAACTGGGCTTTCCTGACCCAGGCTCCAAGCCGCAGTCTGTCAGCGTCACAGGAACCATGGCCTGGTCTAGAACCGGCTGTTCAAAGGCCCTGGGTCACCCTTCCCCAGAGAGACCCCAGCAGAGCCCAAAGGACAGAAGCGATGTCCCTTTCTGGGAAGCCCAGCTCTGGGGGCTGCAACCCGCCAGGACCCCGCCAAGGTGTGAGGTAGCCTCCATCTTCTGCCGGCTGCCAGCCAGCCCTCCTCACCCCCGATACCCAGGAACCACCTGCATATACAGTCTTTGGTCAGGAAGAAGGTGGAGGCGGAACGTCCAGGTGCAAATTCATTCAGCCTCTGCTTCCCTCTGAGGAGAAAACACACTGGGTTCTTCTCCGTGACTTTTTAAAGGCTGTCGCAACAGCCCTGCTTGTACATGCCGAGCCTCTGAAGCTCACAGAGCTGCAGGAAGCCCTCACCCCGACTCAGGCAGGGAGTCCCAGCCTCTGGCCTGATGCTCAGAACTGCTGCAAACCCCCCTGGAGAGTGCCGCAGGAGAGAGCACGGAAAGCGGGTCTCAGAGACAAACTCTCTCACCTGGGCCTGTTAACTGCTGCCTGGTGGGGTCAGATGGGAAAGGCACCTGGTTTCTGAACTGAGAGCGGAGGCTTCAGCCATCCCAGCATGGGCCGCCTGTCCCCAAGGGCAGAAATGCTGCGGCCTTGCAGCCTCTGGTCAGATGCTTCTGTCCTGCCCTGCCACAACCCCCTCCTGCAAGAGCTTGAATGTCACCACCCCTCGGTGAAGCCACTGCCTCTGGGTTTCCGGATCACACAACCCATGAGCCACAGGAGCACAGGCTTGCACAGGAAGTGTCTGCTCACATACCTGGCCCATGCACCTGCTCACACATCTGGCCCACGCAACTCACATACCTGGCCCATACACCTTCTCACACATCTGGCCCATGCACCTTCTCACATCTGGCTCATGCACCTGCTCTCACATCTGGCCCATAGACTGTCTCACACATCTGGCCCATGCACCTGCTCACACATCTGGCCCATGTACCTGCTCACACATCTGGCACCTGAGCCCCCAAAGGGTGGGTGTTCATTCCCCTCTGCCCCTGACGGCCTCTTTCCCACTGTGCACACAGACTGGGGTTCCTGGGGGGCTTGCCTGACACCACCTGGCTCCTGGCACCTGCTCAGTGCCCCTCAGCCTGTCATGCCATGCCACAGCCCCGCCCCTGGCCTGTGCTTTCAGTGAACCGATTTGCAGGGGAGAAAAATTGAGGCACAGAGAAGACACATGACTCGACAGTCACACGGCTGGCCAAAGAGATGCTGCCTGTCAGTGTAAAGAAAATTATCGAACCCCACATGGGGTTTAGGGGGTCAAGGATTAGGGTAAGCCGTAACATGCCATAGCCGCCTAGTTTTAGGAGTACTGCAGCGAGGACTATTGATCCGGCAAGGGCTATTGTTATAATTAAGGATGGGAGTTGGTCGAATTTGTTTATTATGGCTCATTGTCCGGATATTATATTGTTGTAAATAATTGCTAGTATGTGAGCAGCTGGGGGCTCCAAACGCTGTCCAGCTCATCTCCCCAAGGGGTGACCTCAAAAGGTGTTCCTGCAGGAGCTCTTCCCACAGGACAAACGCAGCTCCCAGGGGCCATGGCAGCCACGCAAAAGAAGCCTCCTTGCAGGCCCTGGGCCGGGGTCTGTTGGATCAACCTGAATCCACCTGAGACCTACAAAGGCCCTGGTATTTTCTTGGTGCTCTGTGGCCCTGCCCACCTTCCGGACAGAGCTACTACCAGGCACAGGCACAGACGCCCACAAAGACGACCAGAGAGGCTCCCGGGCTGCACTCTCATGGAGCTGGTCCAATCCACACACAGTGAGTGCCGGCAACCTCAAGTTTTAAAGTCTTTAAAGCACGTTACCTATAAAAATAAAGGGCTTTTAAGAGCCTTAAGTTGAAAGACTGAACTAAATGTTCCGTGCTATCATCCAAACTTTCTGTCCACATCTGAACAAACCCAGCACATCCCTCTCTCCTTGTCCCTCTATAAACTCACAAGGTCAGAAGAACTCACACATGAAAGGATGTCCGTGACCCTCTCAAAATGAAGTCACTGTTACTATTTTCTTTGGCTAAATGATTCGGTCAAGTTTCGAAGAGGATTAACATCTGTGCACACTGCTGTTTTTTTCTAGAACCTATTTGGGGTTTCTCATACTTATTCTAGGAAAAGCGGCCACAGGAGGCACCTCTCCCTAGAGGGGTGAGTTCAGTGGGACGTTTGGCAGAACTCTGCCGGAGGGGTTGGCGCAGGGTTCTGCCTTCTGCAGTCCTTGATTTCTGTGGGTGGAGGGTGAGGCCCCTCGCAGCTGTACCGAGGGAGGCCTGCACAGGGCTGGCTCACCGAGCAGGTTGTTGCTCTAGGACGGCCTCCTATGGGGCCACGTGCCGCCCCAACCCACAGAGCCACGTGCCCAGAGACATTTCAAGGAAGCTTCCAGATCCCAGCCCATGGAATGGCTCAAGATTCCCGCCAGCAATCACAGAGCAACTGGCCATTGTCCTGCCAGGCTCTGACCCCAGCAGCGTGGTCCAGACGCTCTGAGTGAAGCCACAGGCGCTGAGGTGTGGCAGATGTGAGGACTCGAGGGGGTTCTCGCCCAAAAAGTGGGTGATGAAAAGTGGCAATGAGGCTCCCAGCAAGGCCTGCATAGCCCAGGGGGCCGTGTCCACAGAGCCTCCAGCCGAGCGCCCCAGTCCATCCCACTCCAGGCCCTGTGCAGAGGCAGAGGAGGCCACTAGGTAAATATCTGCCTGATTTAAACCTGGAGGCAATCAATGGGCCGCATCACCCACAACACAAAGTGGGGGGGTCCCTCAGCAGTGTCTGCAAGGCTGCCTGCCTCAGACTCTCAGTGAGACCCTGGAACATGGCCTCTGCCAAGGCCACCTCTGCCAGCCCAGCCCCAGCCCCCAGCCCTGACCTTCAGGAGCCCCCATGAGGGCGCCTGTCCCCTGAACCCAGGGAGGCCCTGCTGGGGCAGGGAGAGGCCTGGGGCTTGTTCCAGTCTGTGCTCTGGAACTTTCCTTATCTCCAACCTGTGTCTGCTCTGAAGTGCTGGAAGGGGACTGAGGTGGGCACCACCCAGGGCACGCAGCCCACAGCAGGCTCAGCTGTGGGAGGGTCTCCATGGGCTTAACAGGATGTGGGCCGGGAAAGCAGCTCATGACACCCTTGTTGGCAACGGGGCAGGAATGAGAGCAGCCGTCACCAGGGGCAACAAGTGCAAAACGAACCCAGGGCTGCCTGTGGCAGGAGCGGTCAGTGCCCACCCACCCACACACTCACCCGTCCTGGTGCCCCCACTGTACCCCAAGAAGCTGAGAGCAGGGGCTCTGCTGCCCCCACCAATGGGCGTGGCTCAGACCGTCCGTGACAGCCTGACCTGCCTGTATCCAAACTGTCTCAAACGGCAGACACCAAGAGCCGCAGACAGCCAGCTGGGATTGTCTTGGGGGCCTTCGGGTCTGCTGGGCCCTCCAGAACATCACCGTCTTCCGGGGACTTCCAGGAATTGGTCAGAATGAATCCACACTCCTGTGGGCCGTCTAGACCTGGCCTCCACCCCTGACCCCCAGGGCCACCTGGTGCTACCTGCCTACCTCCCCTGGGCCGGGGGTCCAAGCAGGCTCCACCGTCTCTGCAGCCAGCAGGTGCTCAGTGGAGGTCACCTGGGCCTCCCCAGGTCTCTGCAAACACTGCCCTTCTGTCCTCGGCCCAAAAAGGGTGGGGTACCCTGTGTGTCGGTCGCCCACCCTTGGCGAGCACGGAGGCGGGCTCCCTCCCAGGCCTGCCTGACGGCCCAGATAAGCCGCTATGAATGGAATGCGACCTCCTCCGGCACAGGCACAGGTGAGTCACCCCCAGCGTCACCCCCAGCCTCGCAAACAAACCACCTGGAAGCCAAGAGACCAGTGCCTGCCTGTGAACAGTCCTGCTCGGCCCGCCCGTCAACAGGCAAGGGCATCCTGGACCTTATTTCTAGGTCTGTCTACAAACCTGATTTTCAACGGCCCAGCCCACTAACGGCGGGCGAGGCGGTCCACGCGTTCTGTTCTGTCTGATCCGCCTTGCTCCCGAGCTGACCCTGCCTGATGGGGTGACCACGGCTGACAGAGCCTCGTGATCCCAGCTTCCCAGGCCAGCCCACAAAGGAGCTTGCTTTGGTGGACGAGCGCAGGCTGAGGGCCAGGGAAAGCCAGCTGGGCCAACGACACTCCCGTGCAGTGTGGCCTCCTGCCTAGAAATAAAGGCAAGTTCTCCCAGACCAGCCACGAGACCCCAGGCCGAGATGCGCCATCTCCACATTCTTGGGCTTCCAGAGACTTAGGCAGCCACCCACGCTCTCCACCAGCCTTTGTAACCGGACCCGGGGTCACCAAGAATGATCCTGAACCTGCCCAGGGTGGATGCCCCACCGGGCCCCTCCTCAGCAGCTCCCCTGGGCACAGCTGGAGCAGAAGCCCAGGATCCCAGTCTCGAGCCCCCTCCCCAGCAAACAGCAGGCAGCAGAGGACCCGGGTGGCGGGGAGGCCCCTCCTGCCATGTCAGTCGTAGCCCATGAAAAGGCTCCCAGGGCACTCAGGGTGAGAGGCGCCAGGGAGGTGCTTCGACCTGTTTGGAGCTTTAGCTCTGATCACAGAGCTCCACACACGCAGGAGAGGTCAAGAGGGCACTAGAAAGACGGGGGGCCCTCAAACCATGACCCCCCTTCACGGACACAGCACACGCAGGAGAGAACGAGAGGGCACTAGGGAGACGGGGGGTCCCCAACGAGAGGGCGCTAGGGAGATGGGGGGTCCCCAACGAGAGGGCACTAGGGAGAGATGGGGGCCCCTAATGAGAGGGTGCTAGGGAGACGCGGGCCCCCAGACTATGACCCCACTTCACATGCCAGAGAGGTCGAGAGGGCGTTAGGGAGATAGGGAGCCCCCAAACCATGACCCCGCTTCACAGACACAGCACTCCTGGCCTGGCACCGCTGTAGAGGCAGGCAGGAGCTGCTCTGCTGGACCACGGCGGGCAGGCGTCGGGGTTGGCTTGGTGCGGGGAGCCCAGGTCCCATGCACATGGGCCCAGAGGACGTGGGGAGGGGGCACTGGCAGCCGAGGACACACAGTGGCCTTCACAGGCCCTGGAAAGGACGCTGACAGAGGCCGCGAGAGCCTGTCCGTCACCCGCAGTCCGGCTCCACCGTCCTGGGATCCCGCCGCCTGCGCACGAGCACGTTCATTAGCTCAGAACTCAAAACCAGAAGATGCCTCCAGCCCCGTCATGAGACCGGAGAGGGAGAAGAGGAGACAAGAAGTGGAGCCTCCCTGGGCCACGTTCTAAGGAGCCGAGCCGGGGTGCTGGGCGCATGGTGGGTGACTAAATGATGGAATGGGCGGGCACTGCCAATCAACGTCCACTGACTCCTCTCCTGCTCTGGGCACTGCCCCTTCCTCACAGGGACCTGCAGCAGCCATCACTGTGACCATCGCCCACAGCTCACCATGGCAACTGTGCACCTGTAATGTCCATGCCTGGGACTCTGGCCTTTCGTCTCGGGGACGTTTTCCAAAGGAAAGGAGACAGGGAAAGGACTCTCAGATCCCTCCCGGGACACAGTTAAAGAAAGCTGTAGAGAGTCTCGGCCAGGCGTGGCGGCTCACACCTATAATCCCAACACTTTTGGAGGCCGAGGGGGGGAGACCACAAGGTTGGGAGATTAAGACCATCCTGGCCAACATGATGAAACCCCATCTCTACTAAAAATAAAAAAAAAAAATTGGCCAGGTGGGGTGGTGCGCACCTGTAATCCCAGCTACTCGGGAGGCTGAGGCAAAAGAATCGCTTGAACCTGGGAGGCAGAGGCTGTAGTGAGCCGAGATTGCGCCACTGCACTCCAGCCGGGCTACAGAGCAAGACTCCGTCTCAAAAAAAAAAAAAAGTAGAGAAGCTATGGTGGACTATTACACACCCATGAAAAAGGATGAAACGTGGGTCTGCACAACGTGACATACCTGGAAACGTGAAGCTTGTGAGAGGAGTCAGACACAAAAGGCCTCACACCATGGGAGCCAGTTGCGTGAACGGCCAGAACGGCCAATCCACAGAGGTGGAGAGTGGACTCGCAGGTTCTCGGGGCTGGGCAGTAGGCTCCCTATCCCTGGCATGCAAATGTTCTAGAATTGGTCAGTGGTGATGGCTGCACAGCCTTCTGACTATACTAATGTCACTGAATTGTTTACTTTAAGATGGTTACTTTTATGCATTGTGAATTTCACCTCAACTTAAGAAAGTTAAAGAATCCAATTGTTTCCAGTTCTTCAAACGATGGAACATGACAAGGGTGGAAATTGGAGGCCTTGGTCCTGGCTGCTACTGAAGTCTCCTGACCCCACAGACCCCACCCTTGGCCATGCCTGGCTGGTCACCCCAGCACGCCAGGTCAGCTGAGGGTGCCCCTGGCCCCACCTTTCTCAAAGCGGGCTCAGTCAGTCTCCTGGTTCCCACAGTGCTGCGTGTTTGAGGCCCGAGGCCACCCTCACCATACACTCCTCAAACTCTGAGAGACCCCAGGCCCAGACGCCACCTGCTCACAGAAGCACCAGACCCCACACCGCACAGCACTCAAGATGCACACTCGAGGCTGGGCGCGGTGGCTCAAGCCTGTAATCCCAGCACTTTGGGAGGCCGAGATGGGCGGATCACGAGGTCAGGAGATCGAGACCATCCTGGCGAACACGGTGAAACCCCGTCTCTACTAAAAAATACAAAAAACTAGCCGGGCGAGGTGGTGGGCGCCTGTAGTCCCAGCTACTCGGGAGGCTGAGGCAGGAGAATGGCGTGA
>NC_045452.1:33972191-33991594 GCF_002776525.5 Piliocolobus tephrosceles
CCTGGAAAGGAAGGGTCTTGTCACTGCACATCTAGACAGCAAGCCCCGGCCGTCCAGCCCCACGCCAGGTGCCCCCACTCACAGCCAGCGCTCCAGGAGCGGCACGTGTTAACGAACAGGCACCTGCCCTTCTCGGTTCCTGCGGCAGCAGGACTGGCCATGCCAAGGCCACCTCCCGGGAAAGGTGGGTCTGGGGTGGCAGGAGAGGCGGGAGACGCAGAGTGCCACGAGATGCGCTGTGCTTGGGGCCTGGGGGAGGAAGCTGGAGGCCAGAACCCCCTTCTCTCTTCCCTACAATGCAATTCTCCCCACCCTTAGCGTTTTCCACCGAGCAGCACCTCCTTTGCCGCTTCATGGGAGTGGCACCCAGGAAGGAGGGCCCAGCTCTGCCCAGGCCACAGTGGCCACAACAATGGATGCAGAGGATTTGGGCCAAACCACCTCCCCCGGCAAAGAGTGGTCCCACTTCTGTCTGTTGTTATTAACAGGCCTGGTGCGCAGGTCCTGGGTGTGCCGAAAAGCCCATCAGGGAACTGGAGGGAGCCACAGTTGGCGCACGGAACACCAGAGAGACCGCGGGCCTGGAAACACCACGGAGAGGGCAGCTGGGCTGGGCACAGCGGGGGCACCCGTGAGGCCCTCGAGTCAGAAGAGGACACCTGAGGACGCTGAGCAAGTCACAGACCACAGGACAGGGAACCTGCAGGTAAAACGGCCCCAAGGCCCAGGGAAGCCCAGGGCTCCCTGCACAGCAGGCAGGCACGGCCGGGGCCAATCCAGAGACTATAGTGGAACAGCCGACAACACAGAGAAGCAAGCGCAGGAAGGAGGTAAGACAAGCTGGAGCCGTTCATACCCACTAAGAGGCAAAGACGGCCGGGCGCGGTGGCTCAAGCCTGTAATCCCAGCGCTTTGGGAGGCCGAGACGGGCGGATCACGAGGTCAGGAGATCGAGACCATCCTGGCGAACGTGGTGAAACCCCGTCTCTACTAAAAAAATACAAAAAAAAGAAAACTAGCCGGGCGAGGCGGCGGCGCCTGTAGTCCCAGCTACTCGGGAGGCTGAGGCCGGAGAATGGCGTAAAACCCGGGAGGCGGAGCTTACAGTGAGCTGAGATCCGGCCACTGCACTCCAGCCCGGGCGACAGAGCGAGACTCCGTCTCCAAAAAAAAAAAAAAAGACGTAAAGAATCCCACAAGGCCCTGACAAGCCAGGAGGTGAGTCCACGTGAAATACAAAAACCAGCAGGGTCTGGCAGCGAGGTGGGGAGCTGCTCCGGGGGAATCTGGGCGGGCTCTCTGGGATCCCAGCACCACCTTTGGAAAGATCATTCTCCAAAACACACGTTATCTGGACAGCGACCCACCATGACCAAAAGCAACCAAGAACACTAACACTCCAAAAACCCCTTTAACAAAACTAACTTAGGGAACTAGAATTATTTCTGCTGAAAACAGAAGGGCAAAGATCAAATTAGCTGCTTCCAAATATCTGAAAACTCACGGAGCAAGAAAACATACCTGACACTGAAAGCACCTTCACTCTCCCGAGAGCAAGACCAGCTTGCAATTCAGACGAGGGAATGCAGAATAAAGGAACAGAAGAGTTGTCAGGGGCAGGGGCTGGGGCTGGGGCTGGGGCTGGGGATAAAAGACCCGGCCAAAGTGAGCTGTGCTGCTTCCAGTCAAGTGGGAGAGTAGAGGCTGCACCTCTGGAGTTCAACTAGAAACCGTGTGCTGGTCAGCATGCAGCTCCAATCTGACTAATATTTAGCATCTGCTGGGCCTAAGCTGGCACCTAAGAGAAGCCGGGTGACTGGGTCACAGAGGACAGACCTAAAGCACCTAAAACAGACCGGAGGGCCTGCTTGGCACGCACCTGGTCAGCTTTTCTTTATGAAAACCCCCAGCACACTATGCCCGCCTGGCTGTGTGAGCACCACCCAGCGCTCCACCCGGCGTCGGTTCTCCCCTCGGCTGCAGCACCAGGCACTGGGCTGGACGGCACTTTCCAGGACTGCTTGTAGCGCTCACACCTCTCTGAAGGCCAGGCAAGGCGTGAACCCCAGGCCCCCAGCTGGGGTCTGATCAACGGCACCATCCACACTTTCCTGTCCAGGGCCTGCCCAGTCTGCCTGCCGCACCCCTGCCCTCAACTCCACACCGCGCTGGCTCCCACCTGCATCCACCTTCTGGAAGAGGGCTCCGTTCACAGCCCCACTCTGCCACCCCTGCACGTGGTTCTGCCCCTCCTACTGCCCCACCCATGGCAGCTGGCCCTGAGCCCCAGGCGTCCAGCTCCTGGCTGCTGCCCCGGGCCTGTTGGGAGGTCATCCTGGGGACCTGATGACCAGGGGTTCCATTGACAATCAAGAGATTCCAAAGGCCGAGGACTCATCTGTAAGTCCTGACAGAGCCCATAGCCTGGGGTGGCCCTGGGTGTGCAGGAAGTGCCCACATTCTGACCCCCAGCAGCCTAGATGGTCCTGCTGAGGCTCAGAACACATCCAAGGCTTCCTGCCCCACGGAGCGGTCCTTCACAGGCGAGAGGCCCTTATTCCCACAGTTACTAATGCCTCCCCTTCTGTGAACCAACACCACGCTGCACTGTCACTTCTGGGACAGGTCAGTCAGTGTCTTCAAGCAACACAGGCCTCTCTCGGAGCTCAGGAGACTGGAAGTCAGAAGTCACAGAGCCCAGAGGGGTCCTCTGGAGGCTCCAGGGGAACCCACTTCTGCTAATGTTCTCCCCAGCCCCCGCCCGTGGCTCCGCCTCCACCATCCCCTACTCTCCCTGTCCTGCCTCTTCTCTATAAGGACCCTTGTGAGGACGTGGGGCCCACCCGATAATCCAGGGTCATCCCCACCTGATCCTGAGCCTCATCCCACACACAGGCCACACGCACGGGTCCCACAGCCCGGGGTGGTCAGCTCGGGGTCGGTATTCAGCCTTCTGTGTGTGTGATCGGAAGTGGAAGCATAAATGTGGGTTTTGGGTTTTGTTTCTTAAGTTCGGAGATGTTAGCGTCCATCTGTTTGCCCTCTCACTGGCGGGCAGGGCTGTTTTCCGGTCTGGGAGGCTGGCTGTCCGTGAGGCCCTCAGGCCACGTGCCCGGAGTGTGGCCATCAGCAGAGGCCAGGCCGGGGCAGAGTTGGCTGCAGGGTCCCCGTCTTGCCTGCAGGAGGCCACCCAGGTCTGTTTAAAGTGTCAGACATCCACCGTGTTGGCGCGACAGGCTGAATTGGGACATGTGGTTTTCCTGGTTTCCAAACCTCCCACAACATTCTCAGTCATTTTCACAATAGAAACGTGTGACTATCAACCTGAGTATCCCAAATTCTGAGCAGGTCGGGCTGGAGCTCATTCCTTTGGGGGTGAAGTCTCATTTCAGCTGGGAAACAGGGATGTCCTGGCTGCCCCGAGGGGATCAGAGACCCCGCATCAAGATGTGCCCCCGAAAGGGAGACAGGGCTGAGATTCCAGGATCCAAGACAGATCAGAGGTCAGCACCAACACGGCCTGCCTCTTCCCCCTCTTCCCCCTCTCCCTCCTCCCCTTCCTCCTCCTCCTAAGGATGGACAGCAGAGATGGAACAGGTGCGCACACGCTTGGAGAGGGTAAGCTGTTTAGCTGAAATGAGAATTTCTACTAGAAGATGCCTCCCAGCTCCATGGACCAGCTCACTCCATAAGGCTCCTGCCCCTGAAGGTCTGCCACCTCCCTCAGCACCCCTCCAATCCCACACCTAGGGAATTTCCTGGGAACCCGCCTTTTAAGCCCTCTCCATCCTCCACCCTGCCTCTGTCCTCTGCAAAGGCCCAGGCACAAGTGCTGGGCATGGCTGGCGGGGCCTTTGCTTCCCTCAGTGCCCGGGGACAAGGATGTGCGGAGGGACCCCGGGGTTAGCTCGGACGGGATGCATGGACACTTCCTTCTTTCCGGCTGGAAGGCTGAGGTGGTAACAGAAAGGAAGCGGATGTTCTCTGAGCTCCTCCTCAGAGGCGACACGTGAGGCTCAACTTTACAAAGCACAGACGCCTGCCTCTGGGAACCGACTCTTTACAAGTGAGCTCCTCGCAGGGGCAAAAGAGGCCCAGCTTTCTCTGAAGTCTCCTGACAGCTGAGGGGTCTTAGCAGGAGATTTTAGAAAACGCTCGCCGCCCAGTAACAAAATCCAGCAAGCAGAGGAGGCGGGTGTTCCCCGGGTCCCCGGACGGGGGCGCTGAAGCCTGTCAGGGTGCAGGCACCCTGGCCTGCGGACACAAGGGGAGCTGGAGGAGGTCAGGGTGGCTGCCCTCCGTCATGCACATCGTCCTGGGCAGGCACAGCGTGGGGCTGAGTAAGCAGCAGCACAAACCTGCGTCTGGTCACAGGGACCCATTTGACTCACGGTGTACACCAGTCCCTCCTATGCGGCTCTGCCCTAAGGGCGGCGATGGAGCCCTCTCCACCGTGGAGTCCCCCGCAGAGCCTGGGGACCGGCCGGCCTCAGAGGGCTGTCAGCAGGACCCACCCCAGGAAGCCCATGTGTGATGTCCCATCCTTCCTGTATGGCCCCATGACCATCTCCAGGCACAGATTAGAGACCAAGACACAGAGAGGGTGAGCAGCCTGCCTGTGGCCACACAGCACTCAGGGTCACAGCCTGAGCTCTGTCATCACACTAGATGGCATCCCACTCATGAGGGCAAAGAGGACCACAGACGATGGCCAGGCTTCCTGACACTTTAGCCATTACTGTGAGAAGCATCTCTAACTCCATATCACAAAGGCAGAGTCAAGACCCTAACAGCTGACAGGTGCCACGTGCCTCCCCACAGGCACTGAGGCCTCAAGCACCTTCGCTTGCAGGACCCCCACTGCCCCTCAGCAGACCTGTGCTGCAGATGAGCAAAGGGACAGGGCCAGCTCTACTGTCGGTGTGCCTGGGCCACAGGCCCCTGAGCTCTGCTGGCCACTCCAGGGTCCCACCTCTAAAGGGACCAGAAAAATGAGGAAAAACAACTCCACACATTGAGAAATATCATACCCCATGGCTGAGCGTGGGGGCTCACGCCTGGAATCCCAACACTTTGGGAGGCCGAGGCAGGTGGACCCCTTGAGGTCGGGAGTTTGAGACCATTCTGGCCAACATGGCAAAACTGTCTCTACTAAAAAAAAAAAAAAAAATGCCAGGTGTGCTGGTGCACCCTTGTAGTCCCAGCTACTTAGGAGGCTGAAACAGCAGAATTGCTTAAGCCCAGGAGATGGAGATTGCAGTGAGCCAAGGTCACGCCACGGCACTCCAGCCTGGGCAACAGAGCCAGACCCCGTCTCAAAAAAAAAAAAAAAATCAAACCCCCAGTTAAAGGCTAACCATAAACAATAAAAGTACGCAAAATAGGACATCCAGAGCTGAAAGCATCAACAGACAAAAAGCAATGGGGAAAGAGAATGTACCTTCAGGGAAGTGGGCACCAGCCGCAAACCCAGCATTCCCGGAGAAGCACGACAGCCCCTGAGTGCGTGAAAACATTCACCCACACGGCAAACTCCACATTCCCTGAGAAACACAACAGCCCCTGAGTGGATGAAAATGTTCGCCCGCACGGCAACGGGAACTCACCAAACAGAACTCTGAGATGACACTTTCCATCAACCAAATTAACAAGGTTTTTTTAAAAGACAGGACCCAGCCTGGCCGTTAGGGCTGCAGAGCTGCATGTAAATGAACGTCGCCCATGAGAAGTGAGGCCCTCCCCTCTCCTGCAGGTCCCCGACCACTGCCCCCCTCCACTCAGCCCTGACTCTGGCTGGGGTGGCACCCAAGATAAGAGCCGTGAGACGACGAAGCCCTCGCCTACGTCAGCGATAAGGGTGCCCTGTTCCCTGTCACTGCTTGCTCACGGTGCCGGGCCCTCCACAGCCTGCGTCAGCGATAAGGGCGCGCTGTTCCCCGTGTCTGCTCATTCGAAGCACCGGGCCCTCCAGACTGTGGGTGTCCGAGGCTCACTGTGGTGTTTCCTTCCCGTCTCGGGCAGGCATGGCCTCTCGCACACAGAGGTGCTCAAAAATGCACACAGGAAAAAGAATCAAAGGCCAGGAGGACGAAGAACCGTGGATGGGCTCTCCCGGAGCAGCTGGTGGGGGCCTCATCGCCCATCAGCCCACGGCCCTGGGCTCCGAGGTCCTCCACTGATGCCAGCCCCCAACCCCACCGGCCTCTTTAGCCCCAAAACATGGAAGAAGTCACAGACACTGGTTCCGTGGGGTCACCTGGCATCGGGGAAGGCAGAGTCACGGCAGACGATGTCCTGCCCCTGGATAACACCCTGCATTGGCAGCTGCAGGGCTGGGGCTTCACTGCAGGCCCACGGAGGTTCTGGGACGCCACCCCTCTCTCTCCCCCATGCCCCTCCCTGCCACAGGGAGAGGCCAGATGTCCCGCCCAGCAGCAGCGTCCACGTGAATCGAGTGATTCCTCCCAAAACAAAGTCTCCCACTGTCTAAGTTGAAACATGGAAGCGAGGTCTCTCTCGGTCCCCGAGGCTGTGGGGTGTGTCGACTCAGGCCTGCCCAGGTGCGTCCAGAAGAGGCCTGTGGAGCAGCTGAATCAGAGGCTCTCCTGAGCACTCAAGCTCCAGGACCAGGGACGCCAGACCTGGTGAAGCCGCCACCAAGACGGGCTGCCGGCCCAGGAGCTATGTCCAGCCTGGCTTTCCCATCGGTTCACGTCACCCCAACACAGACAGTGCCTCTCCTGCCCCAGGAGCAGCTGTGTTGGCAGGTTCTCTGCAGATAGAGGAGTCCGAGCTGCTGAAACTTGATGCTATCTCAAAATCTCTAAGCGCAGATTCCAAAAAGGCCTAACTGTGGCAAATATTGAAGCTGCTCAATGGAACGGTGGGAAAATACAAAAGCAAGGACTTCAGACCAAAAATAAATGAGCAAACGAACAAACAAACGGCTGGGGGGTGGGTGCGAGTTCCACCACTGTAACCCATCACGCTCTCTCCTCCTGCCGTTCCCATTGGCCTTCCTGCCTGTGGCTCTGGCCCAATGTCTGTCCACGGGTACTCACCACAGGGGTCAGCCCTCACCCCCAGTGTGTCCGTCCACGGGCACTCTCCGCAGGGTCAGCCCTCACCCCCAGTCAGTGCCTGGCCCCAGCACCAGCATGTGCCCACTCGCAGGCCTGCTGGGCTTCTGGAAGACGGCATGACAGCCAAACCACCATCCAGCCTGGTGCTGGTGCCTGCCCTGCCCTGCCCATCACATGGCCCCGCTGGGAACGAGGGGCCCCACAGGCGATCAGCCCCGAGGTGGCGAGGTGACCCCGTCTGCCAGCATGAAATGCCAGAAAGTGCCAGAAAGATGCAAGGGCTTGAGAATAGTTCCCCTTTCCCCAGCTCTTGTGGAAGAAGCCAGAACAGCCGTGCCAGGGCTTGCCTGCGCCGGAGGAGCTGTGGAGGGAAGGCATGCTCCTGCAGGCATGGGGTAGACACTTCCCCTGCAGCCTCCACATTTCATCTGACTCAGCGCATCCGAGATCAAAAGCTCCCCCTGACAGCCCTTCTGCAGAGGCCCAAACCTGCCATCTCAAGCATTACCACCACGGCCGGTAAGGCCGCTCCCTCATTCTCTGTGGCCCTGGGCAGCGCCAGGGGACAACACAGATCAATTCTCTGCCTGAGCTGGCTGTCTCCTCACGTGGCACGGGGTCTGGCACAAAGACACAGTCTGTGGAATGTGGCTTTTACACAGTTGCCAGCAGCCGCTCACAGAACCCCTCGAAGAAGCAGCCACTCCCGCCCCGGGTGTTAAGGAGGGGGAACTGAGGCAGCAAGGCTGGTGATGGCCACTGGCTGTGGAACAGGGTCTGCGCTCAGGCACCAGATGGCAGGGCCTCACTTGCCTGGCGCTCTGCTGCCTTGGACAGGTTCTTGCCTGTGACCACCTGGTGCTGGGCTCTGGCCTGTGACTGCCCAGTGCTGGCCCTGGCAAGGCTCCCAGGAGGCGGGGCTCAGCGGCCCAGTCATTCTGGGCAGGTGCCTGGGCCTCAAAAAGGGCCCCAGACCCCAAACTTCCAGGCCTGAGAGGCCTCAGATGAGAGAAGCACCCGAGCCCAGAGGCCACAGAGCACCCCACAGTGCCCCAAACTACTTTCAGGATCTTCATGGGCCACAGTATTTCAAAATGTACCAAATGTCATCATCGTATAAGGGCACCCAACATGTATTTTAGTTTCCCAGGATTCTGTCCCTGCCCTGCACAGCACCACATGAGGTAACATCTGTCTCAGGCCCTGTGCTGTCCACCGCTGGCTGGCCACTGAAATCTCGCCATGGGGTGTGGCCCGGCTAGGCCTATCATCTTGTTCTCTGACAGGCACCTGCTAACAGACAGCCCGGAGGGTGGCAGCTCTGACTGGCCCTGGCAGGCACTGGGGTGGCTCCTTCTCCGCATGGTCCAGCGCCCCATGCCGGGGGTGGGGTGAGGGCCATGGCCAGCCCCTCTGGACACAGGCCCAGCCTGGGGGCTGTTCTCAGCCATAGCCAGCTTTCTCCCCGCCAGCCTCTGCACCTGACCCCTGAGCACTGGTGGGGAGCCAGTGCCGGGCACAAAGGCCCCGTTGGCTGGCACACCCTCCTCTGCAGGCCTGGGGCTGAGAGAGGAAGAGACTTGCTGGAGGTTTCAGGTGTCACCCCACCCCACCCCCACAGCTGTGAGGTTCTCTGGATCCCTGGGCTTCACCTAGAAAGTTCCAGGGGGGACCGGGGTCTCCAACATACGCTCCACAGCCAGACCCGGAGGGTCTCCTTCCAGAGCAGAAGCAGGCACCCCTCCCCCCACACAGTGAGTGGGGGTGGGAGGGTGTTGTGGCAGCCCCTCTCTCTGAGCTGCCTGCATACCTCCTGCCCTCACACAGTGTGGGGGGAGCGGAGAGGGTGTTGTGGGGGCCCCTCTCTCTGGGCTGCCTGCAGGCTGCAGCTTCTACCCCAACCCAGCCCATCCCCTACTGTCCGTCCTCAGCAATCAGGAGCTGCTCCCAGGGCAGTGGTGCTACTGCTCATACCACAGGTTCCCCTGGTACTCCCGGGGCCCAGAGAACCCAGCCTTTTCCACAATCCAGGTGAAGACAGAACAAGACACTCTGAGGGAGAAAGAGTTTGTGTGGATGCAGCATGACTACGTGAGAATCACACATCTGCGGGGGGCATGTGTGTGTGCATGTACACAGGTGTGCCCCCGCACTTGTGTGTGACTGGGAATGTGCACCTGTGTGCACAATTGTGCATGTCCATGTATGCGTGTGCCTTGCACTTTTAAATGGAGCAGCAGCGGGTGAGGTGGGGCTCTCCCGGACTGGCCCCCAGTGTCTGGCGCCTGCACTCTGGAGCAGGGCGGTTTGCTCCTTCTAGGTTTTCCTGCAGAGGACTTCCCCCGCTCTGCTTTCATTTATAGGAAAACAGGAGTACCCTGAAAAACAAGTTTTGCTGAAATTCAAAACTGTCTTCCAAAGTCCCTGCATCTGAATCCTGAAGACTCCCCAGTGGGTGAGACGAGGAATAAGACCACCTTCTACGGGAGGGTCTCTCCCGTTACCTAGGTGCTGTGTGCCCTGGGGTGAGCCACACCCGTGGAAGCCAGGTCACTGAAGCCCAATCCCGGCAGGGCTTCAGAGGGAATGGGGAGTGAGGTGCAGGGACCCTGCCTTGTACCCACACCACTCGGCTCTGTGCTCACCACCAAACAGGAGGAGGTCCTAGTGGTGAGCAGGGGCAGGATATGCACCTTCTGGGGGCCGCAGGGGGGCGAGGGGAGCGCTTGATGCAGTGATGGAGTGTAGGAGAGGCTCAGAGACAAGGCGACTCATGAGACCAGGCTCCTGGCATGGCCATGGGCATCAGCAACTGTCCCGTTTCCTCAGCCCCATTCTGACTCTGAAGCACTGACTACAAGCACCTCCCGGGGACCATGGACATGTCGCACACACGAATTCACCAGAGGAGAAACTGCAGGTAAGACTGCAGCACCTGATGGCTGGGTGGCAATCAGGTGGTCAGGTGACCACCAAGCCCGCAGGTTCCTGATTACAGGGAAAGGCACAAACACCATTCAAAACCTCAGCATCACAGCGACCAATCCTGACACAAAAAAGCAAAAGACTTTTCTAGGGGTCACGTGCAGCACAGAGACACGGAAAGATGCATCATTCTTGGCCAGAAAAAAAAAAAAATGTGCAAATCAGCAAACCGGGCCTCAGGCCTTCAACTCTCAAGGGTGCTTTTTAACTTTTGAGAACAACTCAAACCCTTGCCAGAGTCAGCATTTCAGACACATTAGCTCTTCTCCAATAACCCCTTAAGGGGGCGACTGTTTTCCCATTTCACTGGGACTTGGTCCTGCAGGGACTGGAACCTGGGCTGCAGGTGGCCTGGAGCCTGACTTCTCTCCGGGTTGGGGGAGGGGTGTGTGGGCAGCATCCAGGCCCCTCTCCGGGCCTGCTTCCGCTTCAGCCTCCAGGACACCCGCCTTCCACATTCCATTAGACACCTCCAAGGGGCCTTCCTGCCCCAGAGTGCTTGAGGCTGGGGCAGGCCCAAGACAGAAGAGGAACGCACAGCCCATTTGGTGAAGGGTAACTTTCCCAGCTGAGGTCTGCACTGACTTTCCACCCCACCTTAGATCTCAAGATTGC
The DNA here is from genome assembly GCF_002776525.5 of Piliocolobus tephrosceles. Lineage (NCBI taxonomy): Eukaryota > Metazoa > Chordata > Mammalia > Primates > Cercopithecidae > Piliocolobus > Piliocolobus tephrosceles. The sequence continues at coordinate 33,982,874 of NC_045452.1, forward strand.
ATCTCACCAAAGTTCGCATAACAGTTTTTGTTTTTTCTATTAAAAGGCAAAAGCCATCACCTTTTACATCTCCTCCGTGATAACATTTCATAAGCTCGGGGCTTGGGCCCCAGCGGCTTTCCTTTCCTTTGTCCCTGTGCGATTTTAAACGTCCCGCCCAGGGAGCCCTGGTCTGGGCCCTGCGGGCACTGGCGGCCCGGCTCAGAGGGCAGCTCTGCAGCCTGATTAATGGCCCCCAGTGACCCTGGGCCGCGGTAGGGATGGAGCTGCGAGAGCTCGCAGGGCCTTTCTCCGTCAGTGTTTCACCCCCTACAGTTCACAGAGTAAATGAGCAATTGTCTACGACTCAACAAGCAGGTGTTTTCAATACATCTACTTATAAGGTAGCTACGGTTTTGAAAGGTCTACGCTACTATTTAACCTGGTGACTAACTCGATTGGAAACAATGAAACAAATTATTACAAGAATCCAGACGACATCCTTCCCTCCCTCCCTCCCCCTTATCCTGCTTCCTCACCCGCTGTAGCAAGCAGGTGGGGAGTCGAGTCGGAGGCAGGGGCTGGCTGCGTGGACCCCCGGGTGGGATTCCACCCGCGACAAGGCACCCAGGCCCTTTGGGCGGGGCTCCCCGGGGTCAGCGTCCCCGCCGCCTCCCCCGGGGCTCTGCTGGGCTGGTTGGAGGCAGGAGGACCCGGCCAGCAGCGTGGTGGGGAACTGGGTCCTGGGGTTGGCGGCAGGACGGTCCCCACGGGCCCCCGCGCACAGTTTGCCGCGCACGGGAAGCGGCGAGGCCGGCAGGGCAGCGGCTTCTGGGCATTGTTCTCGGGCCGCGCGGCGCTCGGTGGCATCAAAGGGGACCGCGCAACCCGACACCGCGGCGGTCGCGGGGACAGAGGCCTGAGGGCGGCGGGGACAGAGGCGCACAAGGCCCGGCCCGCGGCGAGGAGCCCGGGAGCCCGCGCGGCTTCGCTTCAACAGGTTGGAAACGCGGAGACGACGCCCCGCGCTCCACCGTCTTCCGCCCGCGGTCAGTCCCGGGACCCGGAGCGGGGGGACGAGGCCGTGACGGCGACACAGACCGCGTCTCCCGAGACCCCGCGGCCCCGCCCCGAGCCCTCCCGGCACCGACGGCCCCGCCGGCCGCGGAGGTTGGGTCACCGCGCGTGGACTCCGGCCGCTCGCACCGCGCACCCCGCCCGGCCCGGACCCCGCGGGGAGAATGAATGGGCGGGACTCCGGCAACCCCGCCCCGCTCGCTCCGTCCGGCTCTGGCGCCTCCTGCGCGCGTGGGCAGGGCCGGGGCTGAACTCAGAGCGGCCGGGGCGGGCGTGAGCGAGCCGGGCGGGGACCCCAGCGAGGCCGGCGGGGACCGGCGTGAACCCTCCCGTCCAGCTCGGGTCTTACCTGGCTCCTCGGAGGCCGCGCAGACCCAGAGCAGCAGGAGCAGGGGCGCACGCACGTCCAGGAGGCGCCGCCGCCGCGGCCACAGCCAGGGACACCTGCGCGGGACAGCACGGGTCAGGGCCCCGCACACCTCCGCCGACCCCCGTCGGCCCCCGTCGGCCCCGCAGCCCCCGCCCGTCCGCAGCCCGTCCGCAGCCGCACCTCGGCGCCCCCCGACCCCTGCCCGCAGCCCCAGCCGCACCTCGGCGCCATGCTCTCCCCGGGACCGTCAGCGCCGCGGGATGCTGCCTCCTCCGCCGCGGTGCACCCGCTCGGACCGCCGCGCTCCAGCCGCCGCCGCTGAGAGGCCGGGCAGGGGGCGGGCAGGGGCCGGGCAGCGGGCGGGCGCGGGGCGGGGACGGGCGGGGGGCGGAGCGACGAGCCGGGCCAGGCCAGGGGAGGGGAGACGGGGGCGGGCGCCGCCGCGGGCCTGCGGCTGCGAGGACGGGGCGGGCTGGGACCCGGGGCGGCGGGGACGGGCGAGGGCGGACAGGGACGCGCCCCGCCCCCGGGGAGCTGCCCGAGGCTGAGACCCAGCGTAGGGTCCGGGGGCTGCCCTGCGCGGAAGCCCAGGTTTATGCGGAAGGTGACCACCGCGGCCCGCCGGGCGACGACCCCAGCCCCTGAGGCCGGTGGGGCAGCGGGAAGGAGGGAGAGTTGAATAAAAGCATTCACCGCGGGGGCCGGGGGACCGGATGGAGGAGGAACCTGCACCTCCTGCCCCGCAAAGCCCCTGCAGGATCCTGTCCCGGCTGCACGGAGGGACGAGACAGGAGGGGCGTGCGAGGGCCAGCTCTGTCCCCAGGTCCCCCTGTCCCGAGGACCCGGCCCAGCAGAGCTCCTTCCTCCCCTGTTCCCAGGCTCCTCCTCCCTCTCAGGTGAAGACCCTGTTTCCATTTCTGCAGGGCCAGCATCCTGAGCCCCACCTGCGGGCCCTGAGTGCCTTCTTCCTGGCAGCTGTGCCCCCACCCCACCGGACCGCTCCCTGCAATCAGAGAGCCCTCACTCACACCAGCAACCCCCAGCACCTGCTCCCTCCTGGTGTGCACAAAACTCATGGCACTGACTTGACAGCTTTCTCTAAAACCCTGATTCCACCTTGGCCCATCCACACTGTCCCTTCCCGGCCAGGGCTCATCTCCTATGCCTGGACCAAGCAGCATAGTCTCCTGTCTCCCTGGTCTACCCACACGTGACCCCACCCATCCTCTGAAGCAGCCCCAGGAGGAAGCAGTGACTTCACACTTCTAGTGCCCGGCCCTCTGGGCCCTCCTTTCTGGGCTTGTTTGCCAGGGTCCTCCCAACCTGACCACTGCCTCCCACCTCCTCTCCACTCCTGTGGCTTTCCAGCCGCAGCTGCACGGCCTGCTTGGGATTCTCCTCTGCTGGCATCATCCCTGCCTGCCTCAGCCTTCCCAGGCCCAGTCCTGCCCAGTCTTACCCCTTCCCACCCATCCACCTGGCCAGGTCCCCACCAGCATCTGCCTTCAAACCTGGGGTCCTTCTCTGAGTGGTTGTGGTCCTCTGTGAGGAAGGACATCAATTTAAAGGATTATGACCCACATTTGTTTAAAAATAAAAAGATTAAGAACAGCATAGAGTAGAAGTGGTCATCGCACACTCTTCTGCAAAACTTTTGTTTCTCAGGTGGACGGAGGAGTGAGTCTGTGTGGTGTGTGTCAGGATCTGGTGGTGTCTCTGCAGTGCAGTGGGCGTGTCTGCGTGTCTGCTGTGTGTCTGTGACTGTATCTTGTGTGCATGTGTCTGCGTGTCTCTGTGTGCTGTGTCTGTGCATGTGTGTGTTTCTGTAACTATGTACAGTGTGTGCATGTGTGTCAGTATGTGTGCGTGTGTGTGTCGGGGGTGTTCATGTGTCCTGGGTCCTGGTGGCATCTCCTCTCTAGGCTCCTGGTCTGTCTGGCGCCCTGTCCATTAACCCTGCAGTGCAGGTCTCTTTACCTCTTCCACCTCACCTGCCCTGGGGCGCCACTTCCACCCAACCCAACCCATTCCTAAGTCTTCCGTCAGGGGAGGCGCCTGCTGCCAGGGGAAGCAGGTCTCTGCAGGTGTGGCCTGATGCACGGCCCTGGGGGCCTGTCTGCGGCTCCTGGGAGGGAGGGGCTGGGGCAGGGCGGGTGCCAGCCCACCTGTGGCCTGAGTTGGCCTACCTCTCTCCCGCCCCACTCCCCACTTTGGGGACTATAGGGTGTGATCAGCAGGAGACACAACTACTAAGAAACACATGTGACTGCTCACCTGATAGCTGTAGAACTCTTTTTGCTCATTTGTTTCACTTGGGGCCTTACCTTGGCCTCGTGGCTGCATCTCCATAGGCCCTGCAGCAGCCCCTCTTTCCATTAGAGTTGTGTTGTTTCCTTTATAGACACAAGTGATACGTGATCACCGTGGAAAAATCAACAGAAAATGCACAAACACACGTAGAAAATAAGACCAAAAGTCCCTCCGTTCACCTTACCTCCTCCCGGGTCCTTCTGCACAGATACCCGCAGGTGCTCTGAGGGCAGCGCCCAGCGCCCACCTGGAGCTCTGCTCAGCCCTGTTTGTCCCTCCGCCAGGGTCCCAGAGGCTCTGTGCCCTCTGGTAGGGGCAGGCTCAAACCAGTGCCCCCAAAGAGACAGGCATGCCAGGTGCCTGGGAGGCTTTGGAGCACAGGTGTGGGCAGCAGGAGACTGGCCATGGTGCAACCAGCACAGGTGTGGGTTGCAGGGACCAGGGGAGGGCTCATGGGCTGTGGAGGAGTGGGCTGTGGGGGGGCACAGGGAGGAGAGAGCATCCAGGACTGAGGGCAACTGCAGCAAAGGTCCTGGGGTGGAGCAGGTGGAGCAGGCTTAGGACTGTGTCTGGGTTCCAAGAAGTGGTAGCAGATTCCTCAAGTCTGGGGCCTGCACCACAGGTGTCTGTCTTTCTTCCTGGGCAGGTGGGCCTGGGATGGGCTTGGTGGGTTTGCAGGGAAAAGTGGTACAGACAGGGAAGGGGCTGCACTCAAGCTCAGAGGAGCTGCCCGGGCCATGGCTACAACCCGCTGTGCAGCCCTCTAAGGGGCCCCAGGAGCCTAGGAAAGGTTCAGCTTTTGTGAGGGGCTGCACTCCTCCTGACATGGAGCAGACCCAGCCTCAGCCCTGGCTCTGGCCCTGAAGGGGCTTTAACAGCACAGACTCAGGCCCTTGGCCTCAGCGCCCATCCCAGCGGCCCTTCATGCCTGAGACACCAGAGGAAAACAGGTGGAAATGGGGAGTGCTCGCCCAGCTGGCCCAGCGCTCCCTGGAGACACAATGGGATCCAGGCTGCAGGAACCGTCCCTCCTCCCCGTGCCCAGCGGGCCCTGCCCCGCAGAGCTTGCCGTGTACTATGGAAGTAACTTTTCGTCCAGTAAGGAAGAAAAGTGTCGCACAGGCAGGGCAGGCTGTGAAAAGCACAAACATGTATCCCAAAATCAAGTTTTCTGTGGGGTCACACACTGGCGTTCCCAGGCCCTAACCACACAGACCCACCCATAAGGCGCCTCTGAGTGCAAAGTACAGGAGATCTCGATCCTTTTCTCTCTGATTTTCCACACTTCCGGAGGGTTCTACGACAACCATTTGAGCTGGTTTTGGGTGCACGTCCCCATCTTGCTGCTGCGAGAAAAGGCCTCCGGTCCCCGATCCACCTGGCCTGTGTTGACTGAGGAGAATCCACACACCGGGATACACACCGCCTGGCCTCCCACGTGGTGCTGCTGACGCGGGAGGAAGGAACCAGGTCCCAGACACCCGGCCCTGCCGCTCCCTGCCTGCCTGACAGCCGCCACCAGCAGCAGAGCCACCACCCAGACCTGGGCCCCCTCTCCTTCCTGCTGCTCAGCCTCACATGGAGAAGGGAATCTCACTGCTGGCCCCACAGAGGACACAGCCCTCCCAGGGAGCTGGGACTGTGCTCAGGGGGAGGCACCCTGAATATGCACACACCACACACACACACACACGCCATTCACACACCACATGCACACACACACACATGCCATCCACACACCACATGCACACACACACACATGCCATCCACACACCATGCCCCATAAGCAACACCACACACACACCCAGTACCACACACCCCTCAACACCACACACACCACACACCACACACATGCCTTACACACATCCCCACACAATCCACACATCACAAACCACACACATACATCACACTCATGCACCGTAGACACATGCCATCCACCCACCACATACCACACACACGCATCATACACTACATACACATGCCATCCACATGCCACAAACCACACACATGTTATCCATCACACACACACCATCTACACCATCTCCATACTACACATCACACACGTACACTACACACATGCCATCCACACACACCATACACATACCACACTGCTGCATCACCAGCATCCAGAGCCATGCGTGGCAGGATGCAGATGCTGAATATGTGTGTTTAGATGGAAGGACCGGACGTGGGGAGGAACTTGAGCCTGGCATGTCTGAGACAGATGATTGGGAGTGTGCAGTCCAGGGGAGGTGCTGGCATGAACCCCCCCACAGCCTCCCAGGCCTCCACCTGCACCTGTCGGGGCCCTTTGTGCTCCCTCTCCTGTCACACCATCCACGCAATCACAGGGTGAGTCGTCTGAAGACACACAACTCACGCAGGACACAACCTCACTGTAAAACTCCACCTGTGACCAGTAAAGCTAGAGTCCCATCGCTGCCTCCTGCCAAACCAAACCCTTATCATCTCCTGTAGGTTGTCCTTCCAGGCTGTTTTACAAAAAGCATTTTGTAGATATTCGTTACTCTAGAAATATTAGGTTGCTTTGTGGAAGTTTATAAACAAAGCATACATGAGATAATATCCATGGTTTTGAAGCTTGCTTTTAAAGCTCAATTTATGTTCTAGCTCTTTCTATGTCAGGATGAATACATTTATGTAAGTGACTGAAATGAAACTAGCTAACTAAGTCTCCCTAAAATTAATGAGAGTTAGCTTATTAATTAATAATAAGAGTTAGTCAATTCTTCACCATTACTGAGACTTAGCTTATTTCCATTTATTTGCTTAAAATAACATACTATCTTGAAAAGAGATAGAAGCTGTGAGAAAGAAAGAAATGAAAAGGCTAAAAATGAAAACACAGTAAAAGAGATGAAAAATGGCTTTGAGAAGCTTGTCAGTAAACTTGACCTAGCCAAAGAAATCGGTGAATTTGAAAATAGCTCTACAGAAATCATCCAAATGGAAAACCAAAGAGATAAAAGGAATGGGGAAAACATAGAGCATGTCTCCAAGGGATTATGAGATGTTATCATGCAGTTTAACATACATACATTGGAAACACAGATGGTGAGGGGGTATGGGAAGAATATTTGAAGAAATAATGGTTAATAATTTTCCAAAATCAATGACAGACATCAAAGCACAGATTAACGAAACTCAGAGACAAACGCCAAAAAAGTAAAACATACAAACAAAACAGAACAGAAACAAAAACAAGCACAGAAACCTGTGCATATTCAAGCTGCTGAGGAAAAAAGACATACAGAAACTCTCTAAGGCAACTGGGAGGAGAAGGGAGGTAGAGGGACACATGATATGTGAGAGAAACAAAGACAAGAAGCACAGCAGAGCTATCTGCAGACACTATGCAAGGTGGATGACGATGGAGGGATGACTTTCTAGTACTGAAAGGGAAAAAAGTACTGATTCAGAATTCTTTTTTTTTTTTTTTTTTTTTTTTTGAGATGGAGTCTCTCTGTTAGCTGGGCTGGAGTGCAGTGGCGCAGTCTCTGCTCACTGCAAGCTCTGCCTACCAGGTTCACGCCATTCTCCTGCCTCAGCCTCCTGAGTAGCTAGGACTCAGGCACTGGCCACCATGCCTGGCTAATTTTTTGTATTTTTAGTAGAGATGGGGTTTCACCATGTTAGCCAGGATGGTCTTGATCTCCTGACCTCGTGATCCACCTGCCTCAGCCTCCCAAAGTGCTGGGATTACAGGCATGAGCCACCATGCCTGGCCTGATTCAGAATTCTTTACCAGTGAAAATAACTTTTAAAAATTAAGGGAGGAAGGGGGAGGCCAACAAGCAAGCATTGGCTATCTGAGCAGGGGCCTAGGATATCCTGTTCCTTCTGTAGTTTGCTCACCTGAGCCAATTCAAGGCACTTTGTCTTGGAAATGGACCACTGTATACATTATTTATTTCAGACACGAAGAACAATATAGAAAAGGATGAAATGAAAATGAAAATTAAAAAAAAATAATTGCTGCAAATGACAACTATTTCAAGGGAAAATGATAACATTGTACTGTGTTGATAACATGCTCCAAGGTAAAGTGTGTGATGATAATTCACAGAGGATGAAAGGGAAGAGTTGGGAAGACACCGCTGTTGGGTCCTTACACTATACATGAAGCAGTCTCACTGTCTGAAGATAAACTCTGATTACTTTAAGACTCAACCCTGGGACAGTGAGTACAATTTTCTAAAAGAGGTATAAGTTATAGGACAAGAGGGCATAAAATGGAATGACGAAGTAATGCTCAGTTAACCAAGAGAAGGCAGAAAAGTGAGCAAAAGAAGCAAAAAACAGACGTAACAAATAGAAAACACGTGACAAAATGGTAGCTTGTAATCCAATTGTATCAATAACCATATTAAATGTGAATGGTCTAGCCATACCAGTTAAAAGATAGATTGTCAGACTGGATTTTAAAAAGCAGGATTCAACTACATCATGTCTATAAGAAATGCACTTTAAATCTAAAGACATATATAGAGTTAAGCATAATACACCATTCAAACACCAGCCAAAAGAAAGGCAGAGTCGCTGTCTTCACCTCCAACAAATAGATGTCAACATCTACGTGGATGTAAATGTAGATCTAGAAGGAGCATCAACATGGATGATGAGGGACTTTGCATAATAATGAGGGTCAGTGCTCCAAGAAGACATCACAATCATACATGAACATGTACCAAACAACAGGGTTTCAAAACCCATGAAGAAGGCCGGGTGCAGTAGCTCACGCCTGTAATCCCAGCACTTTGGGAGGCCGAGGCGGGCAGATCACGAGGTCAGGAGATCGAGACCATCCTGGCTAACACAGTGAAACCCCGTCTCTACTAAAAATACAAAAAATTAACCAGGTGTGGTGGCAGGCGCCTGTAGTCCCAGCTACTCGGGAGGCTGAGGCAGGAGAATGGTATGAACCCAGGAGGCGGAGCTTGCAGTGAGCCAAGATCACGCCACTA